>NC_133148.1:49835012-50191262 GCF_048418815.1 Hemitrygon akajei
CTTAAACTGACCCCTCGTTCTGGAATTCCCCAACATCGGGAACAACCTTCCTGCATCTAGCCTGTCCAATCCCTTTAGAATTTTATACGTTTCAATAAGATCCCCCCTCAATCCTCTAAATTTCAGCGAGCATAAGCCTAGTCGATCCAATCTTTCTTCATATGAAAGTCCTGTCATCCCAAGAATCAATCTGGTGAACCTTCTTTGTACTCCCTCTATGGCAAGAATGTCTTTCCTCAGATTAGGGGACCAAAACTGCACACAATACTCCAGGTGTGGTATCACCAAGGCCTTGTACAACTGCAGTAGAACCTCCCTGCTCCTGTACTCGAGGTTCTACTGCTTATCTTCATAAAGTCAATGGAGGAGAATTTCGTTCATGTCAGGGATGTTAAAGAGTCTTCAAGTTGGAGAATCCGAGTTCCATGTGACGACTGTTTCATTTTTGGTGCTCATCATCTTCAATGGCAATCTCAAGATGGACCCTACCAAGAACCAGGCTGTCAGAGACTGGCAGCCACCATCTAGCATCAAACATGTCCAAAGATTCCTGGGGTTTGCAAACTTCTACTGGAAGCTCATCAGGAACTTCAGCTCAGTGGCAGCTCCGATGATGTCGCTAATTAAGAATTCCACAGACCCTTAAGTCAGGACTACTGAAGCAGAGGCTGCTTTTGTTGGCCTCAAACAGTGGCTTGCAAGAGCTTCCATCTTGGTGTCTCCTAACCTGGACTTTGCTGTCATTATGGAGGTGGACGCCTCAGATATTGGAGTGGGTGCCATCTTGTCTTAACAATCAGCTTTGAATGGTCAACTCAGCCATGTGTATTCTTCTCCGGGCGGCAATCTCTGGCAGAGAGGAGCTATGGCAATGGGAATCAGGAGCTCCTTGCAATTAGGTTAACTTTGGAGGAATGGCATCACTGGCTCAAGGGGACGATGAACCCTTTTATCAGTTTGACTGACCAGAAGAACCTGGCTTATATTCCTAAACCAGTGGTGAGGAGAAGACCCCACTTGCTCTCTTTGTCAAGCAGCTGGATCACTAGCACATTTTAACAGGATGCACCATGAGCCTCAGCCAGGGGCGGTATAATTGGTGGCATAACTAAGTTCTCAGACAGCTGGCATCAATCTTGGAACAGAGGCAAACCACCGTAAATGCTCTCCCACAAACATCGGCAGGAAATACCTACATTACATGATTTGTACCAGCAGGCCAACCTCCAGAGCACCAAGTAACATCAAAGGATATAAGCATTCTGCATGTTGCTCGGGATTGGAAAATTGACGTGGACATGGAGAAAAAGCTTGTGTTTCCCCCAGACATTGCAGCTACAACACTTTGGCCAGACATAGTCCTGTGGTCCACAACAGCCAAGCTGGCAGATGTTGTGGAATTGACACTACCATGGGAAGATGGCATTGAAGAAACTTACGAGAGAAAAAAGATCAAGTACTCTGAACTGGCAACTGAAGCTGCTCAGAACGGCTGGAAAACCAAGATTTTCCCTGTGGAAGTGGGATGCAGGGGATTTGTTGCTACATCTACAACCAGTCTATTGAAGAAGGTGGGGGTGAGGGGTGTCTCCCTCCAACAAGCAATCAAGTCCTTGTCAAATGCAGCAGAAGAAAGCAGCAATTGGATTTGGATTAAAAGGAAAGACAACAACTGGGCTGCAAGATGAAGACAGGAGGGTACGGAACTGAGAGGTGTGTATCTGGGATGCCAGGTACCACCGTTAAGCCCTCTGGAGCTGTCGTGGGCTTATCACCAAAACGTCAAAGAAGGAGGGTGCCCACCTGATGACCCCGATGACATAGCGACCCTCCTCGTCACCACTCCAAGCCTACTGCCAACATCCAGAGTGCCGACTTTATAATAGGGATTGAAACATCAAGTCCTAGTAGCTCTACAGGAGCCCAAGAGTTTGAATTCCAGGCAGGCCAGGTGGACTTTGTTATTTAACTGTTTTGAATTCATCTTGACCTAATGACTGGAGTCAAAGAACCAAAGCCAGATGCCCAGTCCTGTCATTCTGATGAACCGGAATGAGAGGAGCAGCCTGCCACCATTTTACCACAAGCCAGGGTGGTAGAACCAATTCATTCGCGAATCAACACTCTTGTTCAATAGGTCAAAGCACAGAGGGGACCTCCTTCCGGGTCAGCTGTTTGTCCCAAGTTCTCTGGTCCCAGGTATTCCAATGGGGATATTCACTGAGAATGACTGCACACCCAGGACTCTCAAGTTTATTAAGAGGAGTATAGGTGTCCTCCAGATGATTTAAGAACTTTGGCAGTTTATGCAGGCATGCAAGGTGTGTGCGCGAAAAAAGCATGTTTCCCACCATCCAGGGGGATATCGGTCATGATGGTAATTGTCAATGGTTTTCTAAAGCCTGCAATTCATTGCCTTGGAGAATCTACCATCTGCAGTGGAGATGGCTGAAATTGTCCTGGACCAAGTCTTCAGGATCTACAGATTCCCGATGGACATTGTCTTGGATTGTGGTCCACAATTCACATCACATCTCTGGAGGGCATTCTGTAAACTGATAGGGGAAACAGCAAGCCTTTCCTTTGGGTTTCACTCCAATCCAATGGTCAGACCGAGCTGACCAATCAAGAACTTACCCCAAGATGCCTGGCCTCGGAAAGACCTGATGAGCGATGTGACTATTTGATGTGGGCAGAGGTCACCCAGAACACTTTACAGCAATCATCACATGGGATGTCAGTTTGGTTATCCTCTGCCTCTTGTTGTGGTACAGTAGGCCGAGGTTGGGGTCTCTACAGCCAAAGATTTCATCCAATGCTGCAAGCAGAAATGGATTATGGCAAGAGAAATTTTGTTGGCCTCTACCCCGAGGGCGCAAACCAAGGTGAACTGAAGGAGAAGACAGGGACCCACTTTACAGCCTGAGCAATGGGACTGGCCATCCTCTCATGATTTGTATCTCCAGGTTTAATCTAGAAAGTTGGCACCCAAGATCATGGGAACTTTCAAAGTCCTGAGGAAAGTAAACCCGGTGGCTTATACCTTGCAGTTCCCCAAGACCCTAAAGATCAATCCCACCTTCCACATCTTTAAATTAAAGCCTGTCTCCATCAGCCCCTGAGCACCACCACCATCAGCCCTGCTCCCACCCAGGCACAGGGTGCCTGATAGAGACATCTTAGAACCAGCCCTCATCCATGATTATCATCGACACTTCGAGCAGCAAGTGCCCTCATGAATTGAGGAATCAGCTGTCGGCCAGGGATTCCTATTACAAAAAGCTCCCATCTGCGCCAACTTCCGGGATTTACATGATCTGACTCTGCAGAGTATGGGTAGCTGACTTGTCCCTTTCAGGGATCAAGACAGTCCTGCTAATTGGTAATCATGTTTTGGGTGTCAAGAATTGAGTATTTAAGGAACAGCTGAACAGAAGTTTGGTGCTCAATCATAACCCTGCTTGTGATATCTTCTAGCATATGTTTTGTGCTCTGATCTAGTTTGATACCATGTCTCAAACTTTGCTTCGTATACTCCAGCATCTGGGTCAAAACCATCATCATCATCATGGACTCTAGTCATAGTCTTGGTACATATTGGCATCAATGACATGAGAAGGCAAGGTGAGGAGGTCCTGAACTGATGCAAGGGGCAGGGGTTCAGATTTATGGGTCACTGGGATCTCTTCTGGTGAAGGTATGGCTGCTGCAAAAGGGTTAGGTTACACCTGAACCCGAGGATGTCCAATATCATTGTGGGCAGGTTGGCTGTTGTGCAATAAACTGGATTGATCAGCGAGCTGAAGGTAAAAGAACTCTTTGGGGAAAATTATTATAATATGATAAAAATTCAACATGAAATCTGAGAAGGAGACGGTAAAGTCAGATGTATCAGTATTACAGTGGAGTAAAGGAAGTTACAGAGGCATGACAGAGGAGTTGATTGCCAGAATTGATTGGAAAAGAACACTGGTAGGGATGACAGCAGAGCAGCAATGGTGGGAATTTCTGGAAGCAACTCAGATGACACAGGATATATACATCCCAAAGAGGAAGAATTATTCTAAAGGCAAGATGATGCAACCATGGCGATCAAGTGAAGGCAAAGCCAAAATAAAAGCCAAAGAAAACGCATATACTTGAGCAAAAATTGGTGGGAAGTTCGAGGATTGGGAAGGTTTTACAAATCAGCAGGGCAACTAAACAAGTCAGAAAGAAGGTTAAGATGAATACAAAAGTAAGCTAGCCAATCATATTAAACAGGATATAAAAAGGTTAATCAATTACATAAAGTGTATAAAAGAGTCAAGAGTGTATATTGGACCGTTGGAAAAAGATGCTGTCAAGGTAGTAAGGAGAGAAGGAAATAGCTGAACAAATACTTTGCATCAGTCTTCACTGACGAAGACACTAGCAGTATGGTAGAATTTCCATGCATCTGGGGTCATGAAGTGTGTGAAGCTATCATTACTAGAGAGAAGATTCTTGAGAAACTGAAAGGTATGAAGGTAGATAAGTCACCAGGACCAGATGGTGTACACCCCAGGGTTCAGAAAAAGGTGGCTGAAGGATTTGTAGTGGCATTAGCAATGATATTTCAAGAATCATGAGATTCTGGAATGGAAGACTGGAAAATTGGATATGTCGCATATGTTACTCCACTATTCAAGAAGGGAGAGAGGCAGAAGAGTGGAAATTTTAGGCCAGTTAGTTTGACCTCAATGGTTGGGAAGATGTTGGAGTTGATTGTTGCAGATGAGGTCTCATGGTACTTGGAGTCACATGATAAAATAGGCCATACTCAGCATGGCTCTGTCAAGGGAAAATCTTGCAGAACAAATCAGCTGGAATTCATTGAAGAAATAGCAAGCAGGATGGACAATAGAGAATCAGTTGATGTGTGTACTTGGATTTTCAGAAGGCCTTTGACAAGGTGCCACATATGACACTGCCTAACAAGTATGAGCCCATGGTATTACAGGAAAGATTCAAGCATGTTTCAAGCAGTAACTGATTGGCAGGAGGCAAAGAGTGGAAATAAATGGAGCCTTTTCTGGTTGGCTGCCAGTAACTAGTGGTGTTCTACAGGGGTCTATTTTAGGACTGATTCATTTTACATTATATGTCAATGACTTGGATGTTCGAATTGATGGATTTGTTGCAATTTTTGCAGATGATACGATCATAGGTGGAGGTACAGATAATTTTGAGGAAGTAGAGATGCTACTGAAAGACTTAGATTAGGAGAATGGGCAAAGAAGTGGTAGATGGAGAGTCTCAAGATGGCGCTCATGGAGTAAACCGCATCTAGGCTTTGCTCCAAACCTTTTACGTTTTTTTTTAACCTACAAACACCCCTTAAACTTATTTTAAAGGGGTCTAAACATATAGAATTTTTCTTCTTAAACTATTTGAATTATTCTCAACTTGCTGAAATATCTAAAGCAAAAGAACCGAAACAGACGAAAGAACCGTTAACTTTAGAAGTAGTTGTGAAGTTTATAGAAGCTAAATTTGAAGATCTGGAGAGAAAATTACTTGGAAGATTTACACAGTATGACGAACGTTTGAAATCACTCGAAGAAAAGTTCCTGACCCTTTCACGGGAATCAAAAGAACAACAAGCAAGCATTTTGTTTCTTGAAGAAGCCGCTCGTAAGAAGGATCGTATAATCGAAAAAATACAAGAAGAGCAAACTTCGACGATCCAACAGATGGATCGTTATAAAGTTAAAATTACTGATTTGGAAAATCGTTCTCGAAGACAAAATCTTCGGTTAATTGGGATCCCGGAAAAATTTGAAAGCGGTGATCTGACCGTTTTCTTCTCTAAATTTCTAGTGGATGTCCTGGGCGCAGAGGTCCTGGATAACCCCCCGATAATCGATCGAGCACATCGGGTCTCCAGATTTCAGGCAGATTCAAGTCTGAAACCGCGACATGTAATTCTTAGAATCCATTATCCTCATATCAAAGAACGTCTGATTCATGCGGCTCGTAAAAAAGGTATGATAACCTATCAAAACAATTTTCGCATTCTGGAGGTAGTACGGGCTAGGCTGGCTTTTAGATCGGTTATGTCGATTTTTCACCAGAAAGGCTACAAGCAAGCGTTGCTGTTTCCAGCACACCTGAGAGTCACCCTTCAAGATGGATCTTTTCGGCTGTTTAAATCGCCAGCGGATGCTCAAGGTTTCCTGGAACAATGACATTTGATCGGGCTGACCAATGTAATTTAGCCTATAGATTTGGATCTGTTATAGATTGACGTTTGGGGGTTTTTTTTGATACGGTTCACATGTATTTCTTACATACGGTTAAAGCTCTCTTTTTTTTACTGGGCTTACTCTGATTTTATATCTTTTCATATTATTAATCTATTAGTGTTGAAAATGACCTATTAGGGTTTTTTTTTCTTTTTTGTTTTTCTTTTTTTTAAATCGATATACGCTCTTTTTTTACACTTTTAACATTTGAATATTAAGATTGGGAAAAAAAAAATGGCGTTTCTTCTTCCCGACAGACTCCAGTGTTTGCAGCGTCATAACTGTTTTGATGTGTTTGAAAGTTTTAAACATTCATTTATTGTTTTAATTTTTTTTAACCCTTTTGTTTATATACATTTATAACATTAATTTTATATTTTAACTTTTGCTTTATCAACCCTTTTTTATAATGTGGGTTGTTTGTATTTTTTTAACTTCGTTATGTTTGAGTTGCCGTCTTGAGACAAGGGGGTAATTTTAGTATTAGATCGCTCGCTTGCCTCTGTTTGGCTTTTTTCCTGGGGTTTTGAGGGTGGTGGGAGGGGGATTTTTCTTTTTTTTCTTTTTTTTGCTTGCTTTTTGCTTAGTTTTATTTCATGGGCTTATATGAAACTACAAAAATGGCTGCAGTGCTGTGACTTCCGGTTTCCCTTTGAACTTACTTCCCTCTTCCGGGTTCATGAGTTCACTTTTCTTTCAAACCTATATGTTAACTGTAATATATATTGTCAATATGGATAAGACTATTAACTTTGTTTCTTGGAATACTAATGGTTTAAATCATCCGATCAAACGGAAAAAAGTATTCAAAGTATTCCATAGAATGAATGCTAATGTTATTTTTGTACAAGAGACTCATGTAAGGAAGGTGGATAGTCAGCGGTTGTTTGGGTTTTGGAAGGGCCAACAGTATCACTCAAATTCGCAAGCCAAAGTGAGAGGTGTTTCTATTTTTATAGACTCATCAACTGCTTTTATACATCATGAAACAATTTCAGATCCACAAGGTAGATTTTTGCTTATTACTGGTTTACTTTTTAATCAAAAAGTTGTTTTAGTTAATGTTTATGCTCCAAATACTGACTGTCCTGAATTTTTTAAATGCTTATTTACATCCTTTCCTAATCTGAATCAATATAGATTGATAATGGGCGGGGATTTTAATTGTTGTCTAAACCCTTTGATGGATAGATCCAAGCCCACTCAAACTTTTCTGAACAAATCGGCTTCTTTTATTAATTCTTTTATGATTGATTCAGCTATTTGTGAAATTTGGTGTTTTCTACACCCTAATGACAAAGAGTTCTCATACGTTTCCCATGTGCATCATAATTACTCAAGAATTGATTACTTTTTCATTGATCAGCATTTACTTATAGATGTTATGGATTGCAAATATGACTCTATTGCTATATCTGATCATGCACCTTTGAAGTTATCTATTAAGGTGACGGATTCATATATTAGTACTAAAGGTTGGAGGTTTAATCCTGTTTTACTGCAGGACTCTGACTTTGTTAACTTTATTAAACAGCAAATTGATTTGTTTTTTTCAATAAATTCTACAGCAGACATCTCTAGTGGAATTTTGTGGGATACTTTTAAGGCATATATTCGTGGACAGATTATTTCATATTCTGCCGGAGTTAGGAAACGAACTAATTCTAAAATATTAACATTAGTTGATAAAATTAAGGCAATTGACAAGATCTACTCATTGACCCCTAGTACAGAACTTTATAAAGAAAGGGTGGAACTTCAAATGGAGCATAGTTTATTATTAACCTCCTCGATTGAAAGTCAGTTAATTAAATCGAAAGCTCAATTCTATACATATGGAGATAAGTCTGGTAAACTACTAGCTAACCAATTGAAAATTGTTTCGGATAAGTGACAAATTACTAAGATTTGCAAACAAGATGGTACTTTGACGATTGATCATAAAGAGATAAATAAAGCCTTCCAAGATTTTTATAATTCTTTATATCAATCAGAATGTACTAAGAACTCTTCTATAATGAATGAATTCTTAAGGAAATTGAATATTCCAAAAGTAACTGTTGAGGATAGTGTATTTTTGGACACACCTATTATGGAGTCTGAAATAGAAAAGGCTATTTTCTCAATGAACTCGGGTAAAGCTTCAGGTCCAGATGGTTTTTCTGCAGAATTTTTAAAATCCTTTTCTTCTATACTTTCTCCTTGGCTTTGTAAAATTTTTAAAGATGCATTAAGTATAGGTAAACTACCACAATCTTTTTATAAAGCTTCTATTTCCTTAATTCTTAAAAAAGATAAAGACCCCACTGAATGTGCATCCTATCGGCCTATATCTTTGCTGAATACGGATTTTCAGATTTTTAGTAAAATTTTGGCTATTAGATTAGAAAATATATTGCCCCGGATTATTTCTGAGGATCAGACTAGATTTATTAAAAATCGCTATTCATCTTTTAACATTAGAAAATTAATTAATATTGTTTATACCTCTTCATCTAAAATCCCAGAATGTGTCATTTCCTTAGATGCCGAAAAAGCATTTGATAGAGTCGAATGGTCATATTTATTTAATACTTTGCAACATTTTAATTTTAGTTCAAAATTTATATCATGGATTAAATTAATATATCAGAAACCTTTAGCTTCGGTCTTCACTAATAATCAAAGATCCCCTTTTTTTCAGTTATCTCGGGGCACAAGGCAAAGTTGTCCTTTAAGCCCTTTATTATTTGACATTGCTTTGGAACCCTTGGCTATAGCTATTCGTGAATCACCCAATATTTCAGGTATTACCCATGGGGAGACGATGTATAAGGTATCATTATATGCAGATGATTTGTTATTATATATATCTGACCCTGAAAGATCTATTCCTGCTATTTCTTCTTTGCTTGCTCAATTTAGTAATTTTTCTGGATATAAATTGAATTTTAATAAGAGTGAACTTTTTCCATTAAATATGCATACTTCAATTTATAATCAGGTACCATATAGAATTGTTACAGACTATTTTACTTATTTAGGTATTAAAATTACTAAAAAACATAAAGATTTATTTAAAACTAATTTTTTGCCTTTAATAGATCAAATTAAGCAACTTGCTAATAGGTGGTCCCCACTATCTTTGTCTTTGGTAGGTAGAATTAATGCCATTAAGATGATGATACTACCTAAATTTCTATATCTATTTCAAGCATTACCAATTTTTATTCCTAAATCTTTTTTTGATATAGTTGATTCTAAAATATCTTTGTATTTGTGGCAGAACAAAAATCCTAGGCTAGGTAAAAAATATTTACAGAAGCCTAAGAAGGAGGGCGGTTTGGCTCTACCAAACTTAAGATTTTACTATTGGGCAGTTAATATACGGTATTTGATATTTTGGACACAAGAATCGACTATAGTTGCTGGCCCACAATGGGTAAATTTGGAATGTAAATCTGTGCAAGATTTCTCATTGATCTCAATCTTAGGATCTTCACTTCCTTTTTCGTTATTCAAAATGAATAAACAGATAACTAATCCTATAGTCAAGTATACATTACGAATCTGGTTTCAATTTCGTAAATTTTTTGGTTTGAATAAGTTTATGCTGTCAAGTCCTATAATATCTAACTACTTTTTCCGACCATCATCTATAGATCAAGCTTTTCTTTTATGGAAAACAAAAGGTATAACATGTTTTTGTGATCTGTTTTTGGATGATAACATTATGTCCTTTGAACAGTTATCTATTAAATATAATTTATCTAAAACCCACTTTTTTTAGATATCTACAAGTTAGAAATGTTTTATATAATGAACTAAAGTCTTTTTCGAAAGAATGTCCATTGGACATTACAGAAAGAATTTTAGCTCTTAATCCTTGTCAAAAGGGCTTAGTAGCTATCATTTATAATATGATTATGAATGTACAACCAGATATATCAGAAAAAATTAAGAAGGAATGGCAGGAAGAATTGCATTGCCCTATATCTATTGAGCAATGGGAAAAAATTTTATTATTGGTAAACTCATCCTCTATCTGTGCTAAACATGCTCTAATACAATTTAAGGTTGTACATAGAGCTCACATGTCTAAAGATAAACTTGCTCGATTTTATTCTTATGTTAATCCAACCTGTGATAGATGTCATTCTGATATTGCTTCGTTGACCCATATGTTTTGGTCTTGTCCTTGTTTACAAAACTATTGGAAAGATATTTTTAATATTATTTCAAGAGTCTTAAATATTAATCTCCAACCACATCCTTTTACCACAATTTTTGGTCTACCAATGATAGATAATAAGCGTTTATCCGCTTCATCCCAACGAATGATTGCATTTGTTACACTAATGGCTAGAAGATCTATTTTACTGAATTGGAAAGAAATTAACCCTCCAACTGTATTTCAGTGGTTTTCTCAAACTATTTCCTGTTTGAGTTTAGAAAAAATTAGAAGTGTGGTTTTTGACTCTTCAGTTAAATTTGAGGAAACTTGGAGACCATTTATTCAACATTTACATATGAATTAAATGGTCTGATCCTGAACCTTATTGTTATTATCCTGAATTGTGTGGATGGAGGTTGGGAGTCATTGGCACTGCTGTATGTATTTAACATTATGCGATTGCCCATGTTGGTTAGTTTTTTTTTAGGTTTTTTTTAGTTTTTTTGGGGGGGGGTTCTTTTTTTTTCTTAATTCCTTTACATTATACTATGAGTTTGAGGGACTCTGTGTATTGATTAATACATATTTGATTGTTAATTAATCTATTATGTACTCTCAAATGTTTTGTACTAATATTTTTCTTACGTTTTTCTTAAAAAATTAATAAAAAGATTTGAAAAGAAAGAAAGAAGTGGTAGATGGAGTACAATGTTGGGAAATGTATGATCATGTTTTTAGGAAGAAGAAACGAAAGGGCTGACTTTTCTCAATGGAGAGAAAAGATAAAACCCTGAAGAGCAAAGGGTTTTGTGAGTCCTTATACACGATTCCCAAAGGTTAATTTTCAGGTTGAGTCTGTGGTGAGGAAGGCAAATGCAATGTTAGCATTCATTTCCAGAGGATCAGAATATTAAAGCAAAGTGATAATGCTAAGACTTTATAAAGCACTGTTGAACCCTTTCTTCATTTCCTTTAAGATTTGATTATATTCAGCCTTTGGTCACTCTCATCCATCACCTACTAGAGGACACAGTTTTCAGGACAGAGTTGAAAGATTTAATAGGAACATAAGGAACAACTTTTTCACCCAGAAGATGGTCTGCATATGGAATCAGCTGCCAGATGAAGTGAGTGAGGCAGATACAAGAACAACATATTAAAAAAACACTTCAACAGGTATATGGATAGGAATACTTCAGAGCAGAGGTTCCTAACCGGGGGTCCGTGGACCCTCTGCTAAATCATATTGGTCTGTGGAATTAAAAGGTTGGCAATACCTGTTTTAGAGGGATATGTGGTGTGCACTGGCAAATGGGCAATTTTGATGTGAAACTTGGTCCACATCGACCAGTTGGGCCAAGAGTCCTATTTCATTGCTCTGTGACTCTGCAGGAGGTGTTCCAGTTTGGGATTTCAAACCAGGCAAAGTCTTTTGCAGTAAATGGTAGGGTCCTGGGGTTGTTGCTATCCTCCAGGGGAGCCGACACCTCGACAGCATTAGAATGAAATTCTTCAGCATCCAGTAACTGCTCCCCCTCTGTGCCTTTCCTTCCACCTCTGATCTAGCTGGCCCCCAACACCGCCTCTTTGTCCTCCTCCACCTCCACACTGGAAGATCACCCAAAGTTCAAAGTAAATTTATTATCAAAGTACATAGATGTCACTATATACTACCCTGAGATTCATTCTCTTGCAGGTATTCACAGTAAATATAAAGAAAGACAATAGAATCAATGAAAAACTGCACACGACAAAGATGGACAAAGAATCAATGTGCAAAAGACAAGAAAGTGTGCAAATATGAAAAAGAAATCAAAAGAATAAGAAATGCATGAAAAAATAAATAACGTTGTGAACCAGTTGTAGAATCCTTGACAGAGAGTCCTTAGGTTGTGGAGCAGACTCGACAGGCCAAATGGCCTAATTCTGCTCCTCCATTTTAGGAATCAGTTCATTGTTGGGGTGAGTGAAGTTATCCACTCTGGTTCACAAGCTTGATGGTTGAGCGTTTATAACTGTTCCTGAACCAGGTGGTCTGGGACACAAGGCTTCTCTACCTTCTTCCTGATGGCAGCAGTGAGAAGAGAGCATGTCCTGGATGGTGGATGTGCTTGATGATGGATGCTGCTTTCCTGCAACAGCACTCCTTGTAGATGTGTTCAATAGTGTGGAGAGACGTTAGGGTGTATTCTGGAGTTATGGTAAATAGCAAATACTAATTTCAACAGCAACCAGCCTTCATACCTGAACATGGAATGTAGATTGAGTTTAAAATGCACCCAGAACAATGGTGTTCTTGGAGCTGCAGAATGGGGTTGATTGCAAACAAAGAAACTCTAAATTCGACCTCAGATACCTGTATATGCATGAATGTGGCCCAGAGTCAGTGGGGATTAACATTCATTTTGGGTGTCTAGAGTGTGGATGTGAAATGGAGGAATTTCAAAATTATATGTAATTCAAAGGGAGCATTCTGGATGCATTTTAACTACAGAATTGTCCTGCTGTTACGTTTGATCTTTAGCATCTAAAAATTTCATGTAATCCAGGGTCAGGCAGGCCTCTTCTTCCACGACTGTCTGGAGTACGATGCCTGTTGCTTGTTTTGCTGAATAAAGATTTCTATATCCACCAGCTTCAGTGTCTCTCTGGTGAATTTCTTCACTGTCACAAGGGCTTTACCTGTGATGGACTGGCCTGTATCCATGACTTTTTGTAGGCTTCTCCATTCAAAGGGTTTCCATACCAGTCCGTGATACAACTCACACTCCTCCCATTGGTTCCCATCCCCCACTGCACCCCTCTGCCCTCCGCACCTCTCTCCCATTAGTTCATGCTCCACATTCCTCTCCTATCAGATTCCATTATCTTCAGTCTTTTGTCACTTCCACCCTCACCTACAACTTTCCAGCGCTGTTCCCACTTTTCCTTTCTCCATCTGTCAACCTGCTCACCTGGAGGCACCTATCACCTGACAGCACTTGCTCCACCTCTTCCCTCACATCTTCACAATTTTACAGCTTTGCTGAAACATCCACTTTAACAGACCTTCCTGAAAAAATTTCTTGCTGTTAAACAGCCCCCCCACAACTTTAAAAAGTGACCAATGGTAGGGCAAGACTGACAATGGCTCTGCGCAAAAACTAATGGAGATAGAAGGGAGGGTGCGAACGTGCAGACGTCCAACCAATAGAGGCAGGTGGTCTGTGTATTTCTCTAACCAGATAAGAGATGCATGGGAGGAGAACCGCTAGGCCTTTTAACCAAAGGCGGCAGGAATAGAAGCAGGTAGGTGGGAGGTCTGGTTCACTGTGTTTGCCTGACTTTTACTCTGGTGTTTCCTTTCACTATCTTCCTTCGGCTAACAGTCTAGGTGGGAATGGCCTGTGTACGTTTACGTCCCCACACTCCGCAAAGATCCTCTCCACATCAACTCCTTATGGGCCTTTCAATAGTCGACAGGTTTCCAAGGTTTAAGGTGCATTACCGCTACCTTCTGAATTGGAGTGTGGTTCAACATATCTAGACCCACAAATTTATACAGTATTTAACCCCATATTTATGTTTGTATCAAATTTTATTTAAAAGAGAACTGTATTCTTAAAGAAACTGCACTATATATTTTGAGCAGAAGTCCTGTGATCTTTTCTGAAAATGCTGTTAATGTTCAATTGTATTTTATTCTGTGGTAACTTTAAAATCAACCATCTCCTCTCTTGATTACATCTTGTTTTTTTAGAATATTCACACCTCCCATTATTGTGTTTCTTCATTAAGAACAATGTACTTTAACCCTGTGTGCCCAATCCTCAATCTCGATATTATCACCTCCTCCCTCCTCTTCTTTCCTGCATTCTTCGACCATTCCTGTTCTTTCTGGATATTATTTTTAAGTTGAAATAAGATTTGTATTATTCCACATACAATGTCTGGTCTTGCCATTGAATGTAAATCTTTTAGACTTCTGATTAGAGAATATTACAACTCTCATCGGTCTCACTTCCTCCACCCACTGCAAAGAGAATAGTCCAGCTGTCATTTCACCTGTATACACAGATAAATCATCATTTACCCTCACCTGCTTTTTCATGTTAAAATCGGGCACTGCAAATCCTACCCCAAATCTACTATTACTGTTTTTAAAGCATTTGTGTATATTTGAAAATATCCATAATTATTATTTACATAATATTCAACAATATCTTCAATTAAAATCACTTCTCTTTTTGAATAATTTAGGATCCATCTCTGGTGCTTCACAGTCATGGAGACAGCCCAGGAAAAGGCTCTGTATCACTCGCTACCTTATTACTAATTCCTGTTCTTCCTGCTTTTCCTTCAATAGTGCACACTAAACTTCTGAATTTCTTTCTTTCCTTCTCTGAGCATGGATCTAAAGGCTATTGAGTTGGAAGATTTTCACCAGGCCCTTGTAGATTTACCCAATATGTTAATGAAAGCTGTGTTCTTCTCAGTTCCAGAGGTGTCTCTCTCAACTCCACCTGCATTGCCACCACTGGTGTTGTCCTTATTCCCCCACTGATTAACCTTATTTCTTGACTTTGAATTCAGCACTTTCTTACTTTTAATTATTTCTTTAATATGTGCTGACCATGACTATTTTCAAACCAAATGCCTAAAAATTTTAAATGTTTCCACATTGTCTAGTTCTGTTACACAAAGTTTGTTTTCAGTGTTTTTCTATCCTCTTCCTAGTAAAAAGCATTAATTTGGATTTCTCTACTGAAAAGCTGAATTCCCATTTTCATGCCCAGTTTTTCACCTAAACTTTTGCCTCTTGAAATTTCCATGTTATAAATTCCACATTCCCACCCCATTTCCACATAGCTCTATCATCCACACACAATGACATTCCAATACTGTTTATATTAGAAAATATATCATTTATCATTATAGTAAATAATAATGGACCACCCACACTTCCGAGGGATTCTATTTTCCACAATCGGTTTACTTGACATAGATTTCCCTCCTCACACCATGATAGATGTACCAATTTAAATTTTTTTATTCCAATTTAGCATTTTCCTCTAATTCCCAATTTATATAACTTGGTGATCAAACCTCCCCCATCACATAACCCTGGGTATCCAATTTTCCTGTTGACACCATTCATTCTTTTTATCATCTTCCAAACTCTTTCAATGGGAGTTCGTATTCCTCCGGAGTCATAAAACTTACTCCAATATTTCTGTTTCTACTTTCAAATTGTTTTCTTACTATTGCTTACATTTTTAATACTGAAATAATTTTAGAAAATCGTGTGTCCTCTATTCCATTCTGAATGCTCTATTATGATGTCTTATTGCTTCCCCACAGTCTTTTCTCCACCATGGCACCATTTTCCTTTCAGCTCTATTCCATTTCCTCAGGATACTTATTGTTGCTGCTGTCATTAACCCTTCCACAATCTTGTCACATAAAAGATCCACATCCTGATTGATTTCAATATTCTGTCATTCCTGATCACTTATTTCTTTAAACTTTCCCCAATCAGTCTTTCAAACAGCCGGCATTCCGGCATATTTTCCTGATCTATCAGAATCAGGCTTAATATCACCAGCATATGTCATGAACTCTGTTGTCTCTGCAGCAACAGTACAATGCAATATATAATAATAGTGAAAAAACTGAATTACAGGAGATGTATATCTTTATTCAGTAACTAAATTACATAAGTAGTGCAAATGGAAAAATAAATCAGTAGTGAGGTAGTGTTCAAGGGTTCATTTTTCATTCAGATATCAGATGATGGAGGTACACAGGCCTATACTCAGGGAGTGGAAGTACATCTAGGTGATCAGACTTTCCAACATGTGGACGTGGGATAGCACAATAAGCACCTGATGGTGGTATAACATTGGACCTCTGGTACTACATGTGATTTGTTGATTCTTATACAAACATCTGCATGATGCTAAGCTAGGGCACATCATCAGTGACATTAACTGATGATCAAGTGTTTTGGGTTTTTCAACATCATACACCCTCGCCCAGGTGACCCGACTGGAGTTGATCAGACCCCGGCCTGTGCCCTAGCAGCAACCAACGCATCTGCCCTCTTTATCCAGAGCCAGCTTGACACTTTCTCTGCTGCATCTCTGGTGGTAGAAACAGCTCTCCTTCTTCTCTCTCCCGTGATTCCAAGTGCAGAGCCTGCAAAGCCATGACACCCGACCTCCACAGGCCAACACTTTGCTCTCCAGCCTCTTCTTTGGCAGTTCTTCAGATCTTCATACTTGGCTCTTTTCCGTTTGTCGGCCTCCTCCATGTGTTCTTCCCACGGCACAGTAAGCTCCAGCATAAGAACGTGCTTCGAAGAGTTCTACCACAACACAATGTCGGGCCGCAATGTAGTCTCTATGATGTGGGGAGGAAATTGCAGCTGTTTTCCCAGGTCTGCTTTTAGCTTCCAGTCCTGGGCGGTGAAGAGCAACCCTATTGCTTTCTGGTGTTCTGTTGGTTTCCCCCTCTTTGACAAAGCAGATGGTATTCTTGACCGACTTGTTTTCCGGCAGATGTTAAGGGTGCTGCAGATTGTCTCAGCAATTACCCGGAGGACTTGGTCATGCCGCCTTCGATAATGGCCATCGGCAAGAGCTCTGGGGCAGCAGCTCAGAATATGCTCTAGCGTACCGGTCTTCTCACAGAGGGGGCAAGCTGGTCGTTCCCCCAGTAGTGCAGGTTTGATGGGCTTGGAGGGATGTCATTAACAGCCTGTATAAGGAACTTGATGCGGTGTGGATCCACCTTCCATCGTTCCACGTGATCTTTCGCTCGATCGCCTGCTCCCATTTGGTCCAGGCTCCTTGCTGTTTCATTGCCACTGCTCTGCTGGTCCTCTCCTCCTCCACAGCTGCCCTTACTTCATTCTGCACCAGTTCTCGTCCCTCTTTCCCCTGAAGATCCCAGAACTGCAGCACCCCTCTTGCTCGCAAAACCTTGAACTCCTCCTCGATGGATTTCAGAGAGAGCCTCAGTTTGCAGTTGTTCCCATACAGAGCAATGATGCTGATGTTCCTTGGTAACACATCCATCTTCGAAGGAACTGGCTGACTACCCTCTCTAATTCAGCAACAGTGGAAATTGGAAACTCATAGAGAAGCAGTGGCCAGAGGATTCTTGGTAGTATACCGTGCTGGTAAATCCATGCCTTAAACTGCCCTGGAAGGCCAGTCCTGTCAACCTCTTGCAACCATTGTTCAAACTCCCCACAGGTGTTTCTTATTGCCGCCTTATCTCTGAGTGTTGCATCAAACATCTTCCCAAGACTTTTTACAGGGTTCTCTGTGATGGTAGGAATTGGAATGTCCTCAATAGAGAAACAAGATTTCTCCTGTACTCTCCCCTTCTTCAGCACTACAGATCTTGATTTTGCAGGATTAAAGGACATCCTTGCCCACCTCATGAAACTTTCCAGCCCCTTAGGAATCCACCTAGCACCAGGCACCGACTCCGTAGTGATAGTCAGATCATCCATGAATGCTCGTATTGGTGGTTGGCGGATCCCAGATCTTGATTTCAGGCCTTAACACTGGCTCTGCACATTTTACCAGCATATTCATTGCCTGGGCAAAAAGGATGAGTGAGATGGTGCAGCCTGTGAAGATACCAGTCTCCAGCCCACACCAGTCTGATGTTATTGGACCTGTTGACTCTCAGGTGGAACTCGTTGTAGTCCATAAGGAGGCCTCTGATTCCTTCAGGAACATGGTGCCTCTTCAGAGTGTCTTCAACAGCCTTGTGGGGGATTGATCCATAGGCACTGGACAAATCTAACCACAAAACCACTAAGTCACCCTTATTCTCTCTGGCCTCTCTCAGGAGCTGTGTGATGACTCCAGTGTGCTCCAAGCAGCCTGGTACCCTTGGAACGCCACCCTTCTGAACGGAGGTGTCGATGTAATTGTTCCTCAGGAAGTACTCTGTCAGGTGCTTTGCCACCACGCTGAAGAAGATCTTCCCTTCAACACTCGGCAAGGATATTATCCTAAACTGGCTGATGTTTTCATCAGCACCATCACTGCGTATTCCAACGACCATGGATTGGCCTCAGCCATTGATCTCGGCTGCCCCAGCGATCCAGGGGATTTTGAAACTCCGGACTCGAGCACCATCAACGCGGGTTCCAACGGCCATGGACAGATTCAAAGCAATTTCACAACCACCGACTGCAACTCCAGCCTTGAACTCCGGGCCGGGTCTTCACATGCTGCAATTGTGACTCCCATCTCCCCTTCCCCCACCACCACTCTGCAATCCCCTCTCCCTCAGATCCCATCGTCAGCTCCTGGGTCCTCAGAGGCTCCATCTTCCTCTCACCCCAACCCTTCCCTCTCCACTGACACTACCAGCCTCCCTCCCCCCTCTGATCCCATCTCTCATCTGTGCCAGGTCTTTACCATTCCCTCCGACCTTCAACTCTCTGAGGCAGAGCGCTCTGTCCTCAGTAAGGGTCTCAGCTTTGCCCCCTTCGCCCACACCTCGGCGAGTTCCGCGTACGCCATGACGCTGAACTCTTCTTCCGCTGGCTCCATCTCCGAGCTTATTTCTTTGGCAAGGACTCTCCTACCCCCACCGATGACCCCTTCTCCCATCTTCAACCCTCCTCCCATCTTCAACACTCCTCCTCTTCATGGACACCCCGCTCTGGTCTTCTGCCTGCTCTGGATCTCTTAATTGCTAATTGCCGACGGGACATCAACCGTCTTGACTTCACTACACCCTGTTCCAATTCCAACCTCACTCCTTCCGAACGCTCTGGTCTCCGCTCCTTCCGCACCAATAAAACCACTATAAAACCTGCTGATAAGGGGGGAGCTGTTGTTGTCTGGTGTACTGACCTCTACCTGGCCGAGGCACAGCAACAACTCTCTGATACCTCCTCTTACTTACCGCTTGATCATGACCCCACTCAGGAGCACCAGGCCATTGTCTCCTATACCATCACCATCCTTATCAGCTCTGGGGATCTCCCATCCACTGCCAACCAACCTCATAGTTCCCACACCCCGCACTTCCCATTTCTACCTCCTACCCAAAATCCACAAACCTGCCTGTCCAGGTAGACCTATTGTCACAGCTTGTTCCTGCCCCACCAAACTCATTTCTGCATACCTTGACACTGTCTTATCCCCCCTTGTTCAATCTCTTCCCACCTACGTTCGTGACACTTCTCACGCTTTGAATTTTTTCAATGATTTTAAGTTCCCTCGCCCCCACCGCCTTATTTTCACCATGGACGTCCAGTCCCTATATACCTCCATCCCCCACCCAGACAGTCTCAAAGCTTTTCGCTTCTTTTTGGATTCCAGACCTAACCAATTCCCCTCTACCACCACTCTCTCCGTCTAGCAGAATTAGTTCTTACTCTCAATAATTTCTCCTTTGGCTCCTCCCACTTCCTCCAAACCAAGGGTGTAGCCATGGGCACCCGTATGGGTCCCAGTTATGCCTGCCTTTTTGTTGGCTTTGTGGAACAGTCCATGTTCCAAGTCTATACGGGTATCCACCCCCTCTTTTCCTTCGCTACATTGACGACTGCATTGGCGCTGCCTCCTGCATGCATGCTGAGCTCGTTGACTTCATTAACTTTGCCTCCAACTTTCATCCTGCCCTCAAATTTACCTGGTCCATTTCCGACACCTCCCTCCACTTTCTTGATCTTTCTGTCTCCATCTCTGGAGACGGCTTATCTACTTATATCTATTAAAAGCCTACAGACTCTCACAGCGACATGGACTATTCCTCTTCCCACCCTGTCTCTTGCAAAAATTCTACCCCCTTCTCACAATTCCTCCGTCTCCGCCGCATCTGCTCTCAGGATGAGGCTTTTCATTCCAGGACGAAGAAGATGTCTTCCTTTTTTAAACAAAGGGGCTTCCCTTCTTCCACCATCAACTCTGCTCTCAAACACATCTCTCCCATTTCCCGCACATCTGCCCTCACCCCATCCGCCCGCCACCCTACTCGGGATAGGGTTCCCTTTGTCCTCATCTACCACCCCACCAGCCTCCGGGTCCAATGTATAATTCTCCGTAACTTCCGCCACCTCCAACGGGATCCCACTACCAAGCACATCCTTCCCCCCTTTCTGCTTTCCACAGGGATCGCACCCTATGCGACTCCCTTGTCCACTCGTCCCCCCCCATCCCTTCCCACTGATCTCCCTCCTGGCACTTATCCTTGTAAGCGGAACAAGTGCTACACCTCCCTTACGCTTCCTCCGTCACCACCATTCAGGGCCCCAGACAGTCCTTCCAGGTGAGACGGACCTTCACCTGTGAGTCGGCTGGTGTGGTATACTGCATCCAGAGCTCCCAGAGTGGCCCTTTATATATTGGTGAGACCCGACGCAGACTGGGAGATCATTTTGCTGAACACCTACGCTCGGTCCCCCAGAGAAAGCAGGATCTCCCAGTGGCCACACATTTTAATTCCATGTCCCATTCCCATTCTGATATGTCTATCCATGGCCTCCTCTACTATCAAGATGAATCCAAACTCAGGTTGGAGGAACAACACCTTATATACCAGCTGGGTAGCCTCCAACCTGATGGGATGAACATTGACTTCTCTAACTTCTGTTAATGCCCCTCCTCCCCTTCTTACCTCATCCCTGACATATTTAGTTGTTTGCCTGCCCTCCATCTCCCTCTGGTGCTTCCCACCCCCTCCCCCTTTCTTTCTCCCGAGGCCTCCCATCCCATGATCCTTCCCCTTCTCCAGCTCTGTATTACTTTCGCCAATCTCCTTTCCAGCTCTTAGCTTCATCCCACCCCCTCCGGTCTTCTCCTATCATTTTGCATTCCCCCCCCCCCACTACTTTCAAATCTCTTAGTATCTCTCCTTTCAGGTAGTCCTGACGAAGGGTCTCACCCCGAAACGGCGACAGTGCTTCTCCTTATAGATGCTGCCTGGCCTGCTGTGTTCCACCAGCATTTTGTGTGTTGTTGTGTGATGTTCTCAGAGTTCTCTTCTTTTGGAATCCACACTCCGTTTGCATACTTCCATTACTTGGGCACTTTGCCTCTCTTCCAGATGACCTTGAGGATTCTCTGCAGCCGCCAGAGAGGCCTGGGGCAGCGTTTGTAGATGTTGTAGTGGTGCCATTCGGACCAGGCGCTGAGCCAGCTCTGGCTTTCTTGACTACTTGCTGAACCTCCTTGAAGAGAGGCTCTTGAAGGTGGAAAGCCTCTGTTGGTTCTGCGGGGGCGATGAAGGCATCACAGTCCCCCAGTTCAACTTCTCTGTCTGGGTTACTGAAGGTGCTTCGAAGATGGTGGTCCATCTGTTCCTTTGTGCAGGACAGCTTTCCTCTTCTCTTCTGTCACAGCAGCTGTTTGGTGAACTGAAATGTGTTATTGATAAACGCAGATCTTTTCTGTGCTCTTTCTCTCCTGTGTCTCTGATGTTGCTCCACTCTTCTCAGAGTTATCAGCCTTTTCCTCAGCATCACACGCAGTTCTTCCAGTGGTGCCCTTTCCTCATGGTTTGCCAGTTTATGTTGTTGCTTCAGCGCCTTGAGTTCTTTCCAGATGTTGTTGATTTTGGTGGCTCTGTTGTTTTTAACATATGACTGTTTAGCCTGCTTCTCTTCCTCGGTACCAAATCTTTCTGCTGCCACAGTTATGATCACTGTTGTCATTATCTGCAATCTCCTCTATACACCACCTTTGGCCACTGTTCCCCACACTAGATCTATGTCCTCATCAAACCTTTGCCACTCTGCTGTCTGGCAGGCTTTGGGCCATCTGATCCACACGGTCTGAGATGTGATGTTAGGAAGAACAGCTTGCACCATGCGGAGGCTCTGGGTACTGTGGGGTGCTTCCAGACCCTGCCCCTCCTCTGTCTCCCCAGATTGGGAATCTGTGCATTGTGGTGCTCTCTGTTGTTCATTACACTTCATCCTTGACCAGTGGATTTTCAAGACTCTCTGATTCTTACACATTTTGCCACAGATGCACTATATACTTGTTGTCATTTGTCCATTGCACTGGGTTGGTGGCCTTGTATCCATGCAGCTGGGAAGCTCTTCCGACCCCCTCTCGGGCTTCCCTCGGGGAAGGCATCGGGATGTGCTGTTTCATGCCTGTTATTACATCGCGCAGTTCATACAGAGTCTGTTTTACACTGGCCTGAATTGGAATGTACACCACTACCAAGATGATCGGTGAAGTCTCCCGTGGCAGATAAAATGGATGACTCTTGATCACAAGATGTTCCAGGTCTGGTGAGCAGAACTGAAACAGCATTGCAACATTTGTACACCACAAGGATTTGATTGTAGAGCATATTCCACCTGATGGTGTACCCTTCCAATCAACTTTGGCCAGTTCCTCTCTCATGCCTCTGTAATTCCCTTTACTCTACTGTAATACTGATACATCTGACTTTAGCTTCTCCCTCTCAGATTGCAGGATGAAGTCTAACATATTATGATCACTGTCTCCTAAAGGTTCCTTTACCTTTAGCTCCTGAATCAGATCTAGTTCTTTATACAACAGCCAATCCAGAATAATCTTTCCCCAAGTGGCTCAGCCACAAGCTGCTCTAAAAAGCCAGCTTGTATGGATTCTACAAACTTTCAGCCGCAATCCAGAACCAACCTGATTTTCCCGATGTACCTGTACACTGAAATCCCCCTGACTATCGTGACATTGCCCTTCTGATTCATGTCTTCTATCTCCCATTGTCATTTGTAGCCCATATCCTGGCTACTGTTCAGAGGCCTGTATACAACTCCCAGCAGGGTCTTTCTACCCCCTCAGTTTCTGAAATCTACCCACAAGGATTCTACATCTTCTGATCCAAGGGTGATCCAAGTCACCCTTTTCTCAGAATTTGATTTCATTTTATACAAACAGAGCCACCCCACCCCTCTGCCTACCTGCCTGTCCTTTTGATACAATGTGTATCCTTGGATGTTAAGCTCCCAGCTGTGATATTCTTGTAGCCATGACTCAGTGATGCCCACAAGGTCATGCCTGCTGGTCTCGAACTGCAGGACAAGATCATTTATCTTATTCCATATACTTTGTGTGTTACAATACACACCCAACCGTGTTGGCTTCCAGTGGTTCTCGGCTCTAATTGGATTATCATCTCGTGTTTAGTTTAGTATTCTGTTCTCATTTCAGTCTCACATCGTGTCTGGATTCCAGCCTCAGATGCTCCAGCATTTGAGTCGTAACCATCCTCGCCTCGGTCTCCCATCACAGTACGATTGAGCCTAACACGGACCCAGTGGGGTATCAGAGTCTCTCATCTGCTGAGTCTAGCCAGAGCGAGAGGATTTCCAGACAGAGCCTGGAGATCCAGGTCGCCATGTGGCAACTCTCACAAGGAGGAAGCCAGAGTCGCTCAGGTGGCTGCTTTTACTGTGGGGAAGCAGGGCACCGGCTGACCGAATGTCAGAAGCTGCAGCTGTCGGGAGAACTGCTGAGACTGTCCAGTGTCGGGAGAACTGTGATGGCAGCAGCCACTACTCCCAACCCCAGGGATTCTGGTGTCACACTGAAGGCATTGATCTCCTGGGGTAAAAACCGAAGAGAGGTGAATGTCTTTGTGGACGCTGGGGCAGATGGTAATTTTCTGGACTTGGGGACCGCCTGTCAGTTCAACTACCACTGCAGGCGCAGAGCCAGTCCATGCCCGCACCTGTCCTGGACGGCCGCCCGCTAGGCTCCTGGCAGATCCAACAGCAGACACTGGTTTTATGGATAAGGATTGAGGATCATGTGGAGGACATTAGTTTCTGTATCATTGATTTGCCTCTCATACCCCTGATCCTCGGCACCCTTTACTGTCTCAGCATAACCCTTCTATGAACTGGAAGGGAGGGAGGATGATTGCTTGGTCAAGTCATTACAAGAGGGTATGTTTTCTACGTGGTGTTCCAAACCCCCAGACTCGACTGACACCAACAACCGATGAAGGGAACGACTCCAGTTCGGGATAACCTGAGGCCGTCTGGAGACTCAGTCCTGCTCATAAGATGGTTCTGGCCAACGGGACTGTGCAAGACTCGACCTTGTCCAGTTGGGGGTTTGCTAGAACTAGAGAGCGGGGATCTCTGCTTCTGGAGCAAACCAAGGTGTCTGGAACCTTGCAGCTAAGCCAAAAGGATCCTGCCACGAGGTCCCAGCTAAAGTAAAGACTCCTAAATGCAGACCCTTGGAGCTGAGTCCTGGGGGTGCAAGGACCATTTGTTAAGCCACTGTTTTAACAAAAGAGTCTAATAAACCTATGAAGGAGACTCCGAGGTCTGTTCAATCACCACACTCATCAAAGGAGCCTCAGGAGTCATCCTCAAAGGAAAGTTCGGAGGAAATTGCAACACCCGAACTGGTCGAAATCTCTTCCTTTGACAAGGATTTGGAAGAGATATTCAGGAAGGGAAAGGCCTCGACTTTTCTATCGCACTGATCCGATGACTGTGCTATCGATCGACTGCCTGGTACTTGTCCTCAGTGGGGTTGATTGTATGTGCACTCAGACCAGAAGAGAAGCATCGTGGAAGAGTACATAAAAGAGGCTCTTGCCATGGGATTAATTCAATCCTCCACCTCATCAGCCTGTGTGGGTTTCTGCTTTGTACAGAAAAAGGGTGGAAGCCTGCAGCCACGCATTGATTACAGGGAGCTAAATTGAAAACAGCCAAAAATCATCACCCCTTCACTCATGAACATTGCCTTCGAGATTCTGCAAGGGGCAAGAGCTTTTTCAAAGCTAGACCTGCGGAGTGCGTACAATCTGGTCTGCAGAAAGGAGGGCAATGAGTGGAAAACTGCATTCAACACAGCAACGAGGCACTGGGTCCCTGGTCATGCCCTTCAGCCTCGCGATCGCTGCAGCAGTTTTCCAGGCCTTTATAAATAACCATATAACATATAACAATCACAGCACGAAAACAGGCCATTCCGGCCCTCCTAGTCCGTGCTGAACTCTTAATCTCACCTAGTCCCACCTACCCGCACTCAGCCCATAACCCTCCACTCCTTTCCTGTCCATATACCTATCCAATTTTACCTTAAATGACACAACTGAACTGGCCTCTACTACTTCTACAGGAAGCTCATTCCACACAGCTATCACTCTCTGAGTAAAGAAATACCCCCTCGTGTTTCCCTTAAACTTTTGTCCCCTAACTCTCAAATCATGTCCTCTCGTTTGAATCTCCCCTACTCTCAATGGAAACAGCCCATTCACGTCAACTCTATCTATCCCTCTCAAAATTTTAAATACCTCGATCAAATCCCCCCTCAACCTTCTACGCTCCAATGAATAGAGACCTAACCTGTTCAACCTTTCTCTGTAACTTAAGTGCTGAAACCCAGGTAACATCCTAGTAAATCGTCTCTGCACTCTCTCTAATTTATTGATATCTTTCCTATGATTCAGTGACCAGAACTGTACACAAAATTCCAAATTTGGCCTTACCAATGCCTTGTACAATTTTAACATTACATCCCAACTTCTGTACTCAATGCTCTGATTTATAAAGGCCAGCATTCCAAAAGCCTTCTTCACCACCCTATCTACATGAGACTCCACCTTCAGGGAACTATGCACTGTTATTCCTAGATCTCTCTGTTCCACTGCATTCCTCAATGCCCTACCATTTACCCTGTATGTTCTATTTGGATTATTCCTGCCAAAATGTAGAACCTCACACTTCTCAGCATTAAACTCCATCTGCCAATGTTCAGCCCATTCTTCTAACTGGCATAAATCTCCCTGCAAGCTTTGAAAACCCACCTCATTATCCACAACGCCTCCTACCTTAGTATCATCGGCATACTTACTAATCCAATTTACCACCCCATCATCCAGATCATTTATATATATTACAAACAACATTGGGCCCAAAACAGATCCCTGAGGCACCCCACTAGTCACCGGCCTCCATCCCGATAAACAATTATCCACCACTACTCTCTGGCATCTCCCATCTAGCCACTGTTGAATCCATTTTATTACTCCAGCATTAATACCTAACGACTGAACCTTCTTAACTAACCTTCCATGTGGAACTTTGTCAAAGGCCTTGCTGAAGTCCATATAGACTACATCCACTGCCTTACCCTCGTCAACATTCCTCGTAACTTCTTCAAAAAAATTCAATAAGGTTTGTCAAACATGACCTTCCACGCACAAATCCATGCTGGCTACTCCTAATCAGATCCTGTCTATCCAGAGAATTATAGATACTATCTCTAAGAATACTTTCCATTAATTTACCCACCACTGATGTCAAACTGACCGGTGTATATTTGCCAGGCTTACTTCTAGAATCCTTTTTAAACAATGGAACCACATGAGCAATACACCAATCCTCTGGCACAATCCCCGTTTCTAATGACATCTGAAAGATCTCCGTCAGAGCTCCTGCTATCTCTACACAAACTTCCCTCAAGGTCCTGGGGAAAATCCTGTCAGGACCCGGAGATTTATCCACTTTTAATTTTCTTAAAAGCGCCAGTACTTCCACCTCTTTAATTGTCATAGGTTCCATAACTTCCTTAATTGTTTCCCACACCTTACACAATTCAATATCCTTCTCCTTAGTGAATACCAAAGAGAAGAAATCGTTCAAAATCTCTCCCATCTCCCTCGGCTCCACACATAGCTGACCACCCTGATTCTCTAAGGGACCAATTTTATCCCTCACTATCCTCTTGCTTTTAATATAACTGTAGAAACCTTTCGGATTTACTTCCACCTTATTTGCCAAACCAAACTCGTATCTTCTTTTAGCTTTTCTAATCTCTTTCTTAAGATTCCTTTTACATTCTTTATATTCCTCGAGCAATTCCTTTACTCCATGCTGCCTATATCTATTGTAGACATCCCTCTTTTTCCAAACCAAGTTTCTAATATCCCTTGAAAACCATGGCGCTTTCAAACCTTTAACCTTTCCTTTCAACCTAACAGGAAAATAAAGATTCTGTACCCTCATAATTTCACCCTTAAATGACCTCCATTTCTCTATTACATCCTTCCCATAAAACAACTTGATCCAATCCACTCTCTCTAAATCCATGCGCATCTCCTCAAAGTTAGCCTTTCTCCAATCAAAAATCTCAACTCTAGGTCCAGTCCTGTCCTTCTCCATAATTATATTGAAGCTAATGCTATTGTGATCACTGGACCCGAAGTGCTCCCCAACACATACATCTGTCAGCTGACCTATCGCATTCCCTAACAGGAGATCCAACACTGTCCCATCTCTAGTCGGTACTTCTATATATTTTTGCAAAAAACTATCCTGCACACATTTCACAAACTCTAAACCATCCAGCCCTTTTACAGAATGAGCTTCCCAATCTATGTGTGGAAAATTAAAATCTCCCACAATCACCACCCTGTGTTTACTACAAATATCTGCTATCTCCTTACACATTTGCTCTTCCAACTCACGCTCCCCAGTAGGTGGCCTATAATACACTCCTAACAGTGTTACTACACCTTTCCCATTCCTCAATTCCACCCAAATAGCCTCCCTAGAGGAGCTCTCTAATCTATCCTTCCAAAGCACTGCCATAAGATTTTCTCGGACAAGCAATGCAACACCTCCTCCTTTGGCCCCTCCTACTCTATCACACCTGAAGCAACTAAATCCAGGAATATTTAGTTGCCAATCACACCCTTCCTGCAACCATGTTTCACTAATAGCTACAACATCATAATTCCAGGTATTAATCCACGCTTTAAGCTCATCCACCTTTCTTACAATGGCCTAGCATTAAAATAGATACATTTAAGATACTCTCCACCTCCTCCTCTCTTTTCATCCCTAACAATGCATTCAAATTTATTATCCTTTTCTTTCTTCTCCCCTACATTTTTGGGCTGAGCGCATCCCTTCTCCATCAACTGCCTTTCCTCCCTCACACACTGTCTACTTACTTGCTCTACTGGTGAACTAACCTCCTCTCCCATAGTTTCCTCAAATTGATTTCCGCCCCCCCCCATCTTACTAGTTTAAAGTCTGCCCTGTAGCCCTAGCAAACCTCCCCGCTAGGATATTGGTCCCCCCAGGATTCAAGTGTAACCCGTCCTTCTTGAACAGGTCACGCCTGCCCCAGAAGAGGTCCCAATGATCCAGAAACTTGAATCCCTGCCCCCTGCTCCAATCCCTCAGCCACGCATTCATCCTCCACCTAATTCCATTCCTACTGTCACTGTCGCGTGGCACAGGCAGTAATCCCGAGATTACTACCTTTGTGGTCCTTCTTCTTAACTGCCTTCCTAACTCCCTATACTCTCGTTTCAGGACCTCTTCCCCTTTCCTACCTATGTCATTGGTACCTACATGTACCACGACCTCTGGCTCCTCACCCTCCCACTTCAGGATATCTTGGACGCGATCAGAAACGTCCCGGACCCTGGCACCAGGGAGACAAACTACCATCCGGGACTCCCGATCACCTCCACAGAACCGCCTGTCTGAACCCCTGACTATCGAGTCCCCTATTACTATGGTCATCTTTCTTCTATCCCTACCCTTCTGAGCTATAGGGCCGTCCTCTGTGCCGGAGGCCCGGCCACTGTCACTTCCTCCAGGTAGGCTGTCCCCCCCAACAGTACTTAAACATGAGTACTTATTGTCAAGGGGTACAGCCACTGGGGTACTCTCTAGTACCTGCCTCTTCCCCTTCCTGACCGTGACCCACCTATCTGCCTCCCGTGGCCCCGGAGTGACCACCTGCCTGTAACTCCTCTCTATCACCTCCTCACTCTCCCTGACCAGGTGAAGGTCATCGAGCTGCAGCTCCAGTTCCCTAACTCTGTCCCTCAGGAGCCGCAGTTCGGCGCACCCGGCGCAGATGTGGACGTCCAGGAGGCTCGGAGACTCCAGGATCTCCCACATCCGACACCGAGAACAACAAGCTGCCCTCACACTCATACTTCCCGAATAACTGAAAATAACAAGAACTAAAAGATAAGCCTACTGTGCCCTCTTCCGCCTAAGCCCTCTGAGCCCAAGCCCTACATTCTGCTCCCGGCTCACTCCGCTGCCCGCAAACGAAGCTGCCCGCTGCTTAAGGCTGCGTTTTTTAAAATATCTTCCCTCCTTCCCAGGCCTCCTTCACGTGCCTGCGTAGTCCCACCTCTCAGAACTCCGATCTGAAAAGCAATTTGAAAATGGCCGCTGCCGTACTTCCTCTCAAAGCCTCGCTGTCTCCTTCCAAAAGAGAACTACCTCACTTTTTCTCTCCTTTTTATATCTTCCCTCCTTCCCAGGCCTTCTTCACGCACCTGCGCAGTCCCGCCTCTCAGAACTCCGATCTGAGAAGCAATTTGAAAATGGCCGCCGCCGCACTTCCTCTCAAAGCCTCACTGTCTCCTTCCAAAATAAATGATGTGCTCCAGGATGCTCTCCATAAGTATTTCTTTGACTACTTGGATAATATCTGAATCTTCATGGAAGAGCACATCACTCACATCGGGGGCACTTTAAAAAGGCTTCTAGACCATGGACTTTATGTAAAGCTAGGCTGGAAATGTCCGAATGTGACCACTGTTTCATTTTTGAGTTTTATCATCTCTCTTGGCGATTTCGAGATGGGCCCAACTAAGACCCAGGCAGTCAGAGACTGACCACAACCATCCAATGTGAAACCAGTCCAACAGTTCCTGGGGTTTGCCAACTTTTACTGGAAGTTCGTTAGGAACTTCAGCTCGGTGGCGGCTCCACTGACAGGTCTGACTAAAAAATCCATGGGCCCTTTTGTTTGGACCACTGAAGTGAAGGCTGCTTTTGCAGAGCTCATACAGTGAAGGAGCCCACACCCAACCTCAAGATGCCTTGTCTCCTTGGTTGACATGCTTGATTGTATTGCCCAGGTGCAAGGAGAGATTCCTGAGAATGGTTCTCCAGGCCACCTGTTAGTCCCAAGTTCTGTCAAGTTACAGGTACTTCAAAGGGGACACTCAGTGAGAATAACCTCTCACCCAGGGATTGTTGGGACACTTGAGTTCATCAAAATAAGATACTGATGGCCTGGAATGGCAAGAAAGGTTCAACAGAATGTGCAGGCATGCAAGGAGCCCCACACCCAACCTCAAGGGCTCCTTCACCCTCTGCCCGTTCCAGTCAGATCATGGGCACACATCACGATGGATGTTGTCACGGGTCTCCCGCCTTCCAAGGAGAAGACTGTCATCGTGGTAACTGTCAAACATTTTTCAAAGGCCTGCAAGTTCATTGCCTTGTATAAGCTACCGTCTGCGGCTGAGAGAGCCAAAATTGTCCTGCACCAGGTCTTCAGAATACACAGTGGATATTCTGTCAGGTCACTGTCCACAATTCACATCATGGTTCTGGAGGGCATTCTGTAAGCTGATTGGGGCAACAGTGAGCCTTTCCTCTGGGTTACTCCTGCAGTCCAATGGCCAGACGGAGTGGCTGAACCAAGATTTGGAACGATCCCTCAGAAAGACCTGACGATGTGGGCAGAGGTCACCCATTACACTTTACAGCATTCAGTACATGGGATGTCCCCATTTGAATGCCAATTCGGGTATTATCCACCACTCTTCCCTGAGCAGGAGGCTGAGGCTGGGGTTCATGAGGCTGATGATCTCGTCCAACTCTGCAAGGGGAAATGAACTAAGGCAAGGGAGAGTTTGTTGGCTTCCACCTGGATGTCTGAAATCAAGGCTAACCGAAGGAGAACACAGGGACCCACTTTGCAGTTTGGGGAACAGTTCTGGCTGTCTACTCAGGATTTTCCTCTCTGGGTGGAGTCTAGAAAGTCGGTGCCCAAATTCATTGGGCCTTTCAAGGTTCTCAAGAAAGTCAACCCAGTGGCTTCCACCTTGCAGCTCTCCAAGACCCTCAAGATCAGTCCCACTTTCCACATCTCCACATTAAGACCCATTGACACCAGTCCTTTAGTCCCACCACCATCAGTCTTGCTGTCACCCAGGTGTGTCGATAGGGAACAAGTCTTCACCACAAGAAGAATTTTGAAATAACAAACTGTTCGGTAGTTCCTTGTGGACTAGAAAGGATTTGTACCCAAGGAACGGTGCTGCATTCCTGAAAAGGACATCATGGATCCAGCTCTTATCCACGACTGCCATAACCATCTTTCTGAGCAGCCAGGGCTATCAAGAGATATGTACACAATGCTGAAAGAACTCAGCAGGTCAGGCAGCATCCATGAGAAAAGAGTAGCCAAAGTTTCGGTCCGAGACCCTTCATCAGGAATGGGGGGGAAGAGAGGGCTGAAGCCCAGCAATAGAGATAGGAGAGGGGGAAGGGCTAGAGGAGCCAGGTGGAGAACCAATCAGAGGAAGGATAAAGGGGGGAGGGGATAAGGATGAAAGAACTGTAGAGATAAAGGAGCAGAAAGTTGAAAGGGAAGAGAGGCAGAGAGGGACCTGGGATTGGGGGATGGGAAGGGAATTACCGGAAATTGGAGAATTCAATGTTCATACCACCAGGCTGGAGGCTACCCAGGCGGTAGATGAGGAGTTGCTACTCCAACCTGAGTTTGGCCTCATCATGGCAGTAGAGGAGGCCATGTTTGGACATATCTAGATGGGAATGAGAGGCAGAGTTGAAGTGGGTGGCAACCAGGAGGTCCTGTCTATTGTGACGGATGGAGCGGAGGTGCTCGACGAAGCAGTCCCCCAATCTGCGTCGGGTCTCGCCGATGTAGAGGAGGCCACACTGAGAGCACCGGATGCAATAGACAACTCCAGCAGACTCGCAGGTGAAGTGTTGCCTCATCTGGCAGGACTGTCTGGGGCCCGGAATGGTGGTAAGGGGGGAGGTGTGGGGACAGGTGTAGCATTTGCACTTACAGGGATAAGTGCAGGGTGGGAGTTCTGTGGGGAGGGACGCGTGGACCAGGTAATCGCGGAGGGAATGATCCCTGCGAAAAGCTGAGAGGGACAGGGAGGGAAAGCTGTGCTGGGTGGTGGGGTCCTGTTGAGGGTGGCGGAAGTTGCGGAGGATAATGTGTTGGATCCGGAGGCTGGTGGGGTGGTAGGGGACCCTGTCCCTGTTGTGGTGATGGGAGGATGGGTTGAGGGCTGAAGTGCGGGAAGTGGAGGAGATGCGGGTGAGGGCAACTTTGATCACGCCAGAAGGGAAACCACGATCTTGAAAGAAAGAGGACATTTGAGAAGTCCTGGAACGGAAAGCCTCATCCTGGGAGCAGATGCGGCGGAGACGGAGGAACTGGGAATAGGGAATGGCATTTTTGCATAGGGCAGGGTGGGAAGAGGTATAGTCAAGATAGTTATGGGAGTCAGTGGGTTTGTAGAAGATGTCTGTCCCCAGAGATGGAGACCGAGAGATCAAGAAAGGGGAGAGAAGTGTCCGAGATGGACCAAGTAAATTTAAGGGCTGGGTGAAAGTTAGAAGCAAAGTTGATGAAATTGACGAGCTCAGCATGGGTGCTGGAAGCAGCACCAATTGTAGTCATCAACGTAGCAGAGGAAAAGTTGGGAAGTGGTGCCAGTATAGGTTTGGAGCATAGACTATTCCACATAACCCACAAAGAGGCAGGCATAGCTGAGGCTCATGAGAGAGCCCATGGCTACAGCCTTGATCTGGAGAAAGTGGGAAGAACCAAAGGAGAAGTTATTGAGAGTTAGAACAAGCTCCGCCAACCGGAGAAGTGTGGTGGTGCTGGGGAACTGGTGGGGTCTGTTATCCAAAAAGGAGCAGAGGGCTTTGAGGCCTTCTTAATGTGGGATGGAGGTGTATAAGGATTGAACATCCATGGTAAAAATGAAGCTGTCGGTACTGGGGAATTGGAAGTTATTGAAGAGGTGAAGGGCATGGGATGGGTCCTGGATGTAGGTGGGTAGAGTCTGAACTATGGGGGATAAAATGGAGTCCAGGTAGGCAGACACAAGTTTGGTGGGGCAGGAGCAGGCTGAAACTATGGGTCTGCCGGGACAGTCAGGCTTGTGGATCTTGGGGAGGAGGTAAAGCCGAGCTGTGCGGGGTGTGGGAATTATGAGTTTTTAGGCTGAGGGAGGAAGGTGTCCGGAGTTGATGAGGGTGGAGATGGTGCGGGAGACAGTGGATTTATGTTTTTTGGTGGGGTCCTGTGGCAGGGGTAAGTACGAGGAGGTGTCGGAGAGCTGCCGTTTGGCCTCAGTGAGGTAGAGGTCCGTCCGCCAGACTACTGCAGCACCACAATTGTCTGCGGGTTTGATGGTGAGGTTGGGGTTAGTGTGGAGAGAGTGGAGGGCAGTGCATTCAGAGGGAGTGAGGTTAGAATAGGAGAGAGGGGTGGTGAAGTTGAGACGGTTGATGTCTCGGCAACAGTTGGAGATGAAAAGATCGAGAGCAGGTAGAAGGCCCGATGGGGGTGTCCAGGAGGAGAAGGAGCGTAGAAGCCGGGAGAATGGATCATCACTGGGGGGAGGGGGAATCCTTGTTGAAGTAGTAGGCTCGGAGACGTAGGCGGCGGAAGAAGAGTTCAGCATCATGGCGGGCACGGAACTCGCTGCGGTGGGGGCGGAGTGGGACAAAAGTGAGGCCCTTACTGAGGACAGAATGTTCTGCCTCAGATAGGGGAAGGTCAGGGGGGATGGTGAAGACATGGCAAGGGTTGGGACTGGGGTTAAGGGAGGGTAAGGAGTGGGAAGTCTCGGGGGAGGAGGGGTGATGGGATGTTCAGGGAGAGCGGGCAGAGGGGAGGATGAGGGATCGGAGGGATGGAGAGGGGATAAGGGATGAAGGGAAGGCTGGGAGTCACAATGAGAATAGGAGGTAGCAGGGGAATAGGACGGGCGGCAGGACCCCGCGGCAGCACCGACGGTCCCGGCCACAGGATCCCGGTCTGAGCCGGACCCAGAGCTGGGGCCTCTGGAGCTTATAGCCCGCAGGGCGTCAAATCTGTGGTCAGACTCCGGAGAGAGAGAGTTCATGGCCCGCCGGGGTCTGGAGCCCATATCTGTGGTATGGCTGTCAAGAGTCGGCTATTGGGAAGGGGGTCCTGTTAGGACATGCACCCAACCACGCCAGTTTCTGGGATTTAGACGCTCTAATTCTCCAGAATGTGGATAGCTGGCATGGTCCCATTAAAGATTCGGGACTGTCCCGCTAATAGGCAGCCATGTTTTGCCACCAGATTTCAATACTTGTGGAGTATGTGAATGGAGGTTCAGTGTTCAATCGTCAGCGCTACTTGGATTATCATTGAGCATCTGGTTTAGTATTCTGTTCTCATTTCAATCTCACATTGTGTCTTGATGTCAACCTCAGATACTCCAGCACTTGGGTCTTAACCGTTCTCACCTAGGTCTCTTGTCACAGCATGCATTCTGATATAATACCTTCAGTCCAAAATCACCCTTTTCAATTTTGGCCCCCGTTACACTTTAACACAACCCACTGACTGCCATTTTGCCTATCATCATCCTTCCTCACAGTCTCACTACAGACTGGACCTAGTTGTATACCAACTGCCCCACCCTCAGCCCTTTCATGCAATTTCCCATTCCCCTGACAAATTATTTTAAACTTTCTCCAAAAGCTCTAGCAAACCTGACCACAGGATATTGGCCCCCCTCAGGTTCAGGTGTAAGCCATACTTTTTGTACAGGTCATACTTCCCCAGAAGAGATCCCAGTGATCCAGAAATCTGAAATTCTGCTCTCTGCACCAATTCTTCAGCTACACATTCATCTGTCAAATCATCCTATTCTTACCGTCACCAGCGCAGGGCATAGGCAGCACTCCAGAGATTACTACCCTGAAGGTCCTGCTTTTCTTCTTTCTACTTAGTAGAGTCTGCTGTCTGCTCCTCTAATTATGGAATCCCCTGTCACTACTGCACTCCTTTCCCTACCCTTTCCTTCTGAGCCACTGAGACTGTGCTGGAGATCAGGTCACTGTGGCTGCCCCCTGACAGGTCCTCTCCCAAACAGTAGCCAAAACAATATACTTACTATTGAGAGGAACAGCCATAGGGGTATTCTGCACTGGCTGCCTTTTCCCCTTCTCTCTCCTGGTAGTCACTCAGGTACCTGCCTCCTGTAACTTAGAGGTGACTACCTCACTATAACTCCTATCTATCACCTCCTCATTTTCCCTTGTGAGCTGAAGGTCATCCAGCTGCAGCTCCAGTTCCTCAACACGGCCTCTCAGGGGCTACACCTTGGTGCACTTTGTGAAAATGTAGTTATCAAAGAGATCGGAGGTCTTCCAAAGCTCCCAAAACTCAGACAAGGAACATATCAGTAACTCTGGACCCATTCTCAATATAACAGGCATGTACTAACATTAAAAAAAACTTAGAACTTAGAACATCCGCCTGTGCTTCCCCAAGCTTGATTTCAAGGATGCCTGTTAATCTGAAGCCAGATCACTCTAACACTGTCCACTGACACAATGGCTGCACCGCTTACACCTCGCTCCTGAATGCCTAACAGATCGCTATGAATGCAGCCCCCCAAAATGTCCCAAAAGCACCTGAACTCTTTTCAAACTTTATGCTAGATCACCAATGAACGAGCTCTCACACTGATTGCAGCTCACCATAAAGTAAGTAGTAAAGTGAAGAGCGAAGTAGGTTATCAAAATTACAGTGAGGTTTTGTTTAGGTGAATCAGTGGACTGAAAAATGGCAAACGGAGTTCTATTCAGGGAAGTGCAAGGTGTGAATCTTTGGAAAGTTAAACCAAGATAGGACTTTCACAGTGTACGACAAGGCCCGGGAGGGTGTTATGGAACAGAGGGACCTTGGAGTTCAAGTACATGGTTTGCTGAAAGTGGAGTCACTGGAAGACAGGGTGGTGAAGAAGTGCTTTGGTATGCCGGCCTTCGTCAGTCAGAACATTATGTATGAAGTTGGTAACACATGGTGTGATTGTAGAAGGCGCTGGTGAGATTACATTTGGAGTATTGTGTTCCAATTTTATTCATCATCCTGGTGAAAAGATATTATTAATCTGAAAAGAGTGCAGAAAAGATTTACAAGGATGTTGCCATGACTTGAGTTGAAAGGAGAGTTTGTCTGGAATAGGACATTCCTTGGAGTGAATAGACAAATTACAGAACATAATTAATACCTTGGAATCAGTCACTGTGGAGAGTCAACATAACAGTGGGATAGGACTTTTTCCTGCTACTGTACTTGTTTATTAAATCTTTGACAATCTCTAACTTCCACAGCTCTGGTGAAACACTCTGAGTTGTTGGAGACTGAGGGTGATCTTATGGAGATACACAAGATAAAGAGGGCTTTAGACAGGAAAAGTTCCCACAATATGTTGTCAAGCTGACTGGTTTGATTTTACAGAAAGCAAAGCGCCAGATCAATCAATTGGTCCACATCAAATCAAACTGTAGCTCACCGTTACAATACCAGAACCACATTTAAAAGAAAGATGTGAAAGAAATAGTTTCATGGACCATCTGGAAGGTATCACCCGAGGCACCATTATTCACTTGTGCCAACTTGACTGTAGTTACGCATGTATTTGGGATGTGGAGAGAAACACATTTCAATGTGACATATTCAGCTGAAGAGCTCCTGCAAACTCAGGAACTCCTGACGCTCTGGAATCCTCCTGTGCACTGTTTCACCCGCTTCTCCATCTTCTCTAAACACAAAATGCACTGCAGATGCTGTGGTCAAATCAAGACGTACTAAAAAGCTGGATGAACTCAGCAGGTCGGGCAACATCCGTTCGGATGTTAGATGTCAGATGCTGCCCGACCTGCTGAGTTCATCCAGCTTTTTTGTCCGTCTCCATCTTCTCTGTCTGACTGTTACACTGACACCTGGCGGATGTCGGCTAGTATTACAACAGTCAGTGTAACTCAAGCCTGAATATTTGGAGATGTTCCTCTGACCCCTAGTGGTTACAGTCTATCACTGCAAGGTAACAAATGCATCTAGTCAAGCTGACTTCAATCCAGACACAAGAGTCCACTGATGCTGGAATCCTCAACCACACACAATCTATTGGCGGGCTGAGCAGCATCAATGGAAGAAACTGTTGAATCCCTGAATGAGGAGAGTCCATGCTAGGGTTACAACAGACAGAATGAAATTACCAGAGTAAAGAAAACCTGCTCATGTTGTAAGTCAGAAGTAAAACCTTTTGCAAGCACTGCACAGACAATATAGATTGTACATCAGTGCTGGAGGGAATGAAATGCAGTGTCAGTGAGTAGACCATATACTTCACCAAATATGCCAACTCATGGATGTCAATGATCAAGTCAAAACAACTGTAAAATAACAAAATCAGAGTCCAATGAACACAAGCTCAGATCAAAGCTCTATGGAAGACAACCTATAAATGCAAATTATTGCAAGGTAATGATGTATTGACAGAGAAAGACAGTGAGAGAAAGCAGGAATTGTATAAAACGTCCTATCAGTGGGATACTAACTGATTAATGAAAACCCTGCCCTTTCCTTGTCTGTTACTTTCAATGTGACGTATTCATCTGAAGAGCCCCTGTAGTTTCAGGACCTCCTGGCACAGTAGAATCCTCCTGTGCACTGATTCACCCACACTGTCCAGCAGCCTCTCTTCACCTAACTGTTACACTGACAACCAGAGACTCAGTTACTGTTACAGCAGCCAGTTTAACTGATGGCTCAATATTTGGATGTGTTCCTCTGACCCCCAGTGGTTCCCGTCCTAACTCCCAGAGATACAAAACCTCGTTTCAAATGAGAAACTGATTTATTTGCATATCTCTGAATTACTGTAGTTGATCTCCTGCTGATAATGTGGCCTCCTCTACACTGGGGAAAACACAAACCTAGAAACTGCATTCAAGAATTCTTTATTCAAACAGATTTCAGATATATGGAGGAATTTAAGGTGGAGGGTTATTGGGAGGCAGGGTTTAAGGGTCAGCACAACATTGTGGGCTGAAGGACCTGTACTATGCTGTATTGTTCTATGTTCTATGTCACAAATTCAAAACCACACTCTGATCATCTGCACTTTGACAACTCAAGGTGATGCTTGAGGAAGGACACATCTCCCTATGAGACACATTACAGTCGCTGGGTCTCAGAGATGTCACCATGATCTCAGATAACCAGCTACTCCAGTTTGTGACAGAACTCTCCTGCTCCAATGAAGAACATTCACTAAACTGTAATGGAAACCCATTTTCTCTATCTCCACAGATGTTTCCTGACCCACCCTTTACGCTCCTGTTGCCACCTTCCTCCACCCACCACGCCCCTCCATCATGTATCTCCTATCTGCCCATCACAGTTCAGATTATCCATATATACTTTATGCCTGTTCCATATTCCTCCAGCCACAAATACTACTCAAGCAGCTGAGTTTATCCAGCGGATTGCTTGTTCCACCAGATTCCAGCATCTGCAGTCTCCCTCATCTCCTCCTCACCCAGCTATTGTACACATCAACCCCAACCTCCAGTGACAACCTTGACCAGGCCACACTTCAGTGCCGACTATTGGGATTCAAATTTGCGGCTCTGACAGCTCGCGTACCCCACCCCTCCAATCCACGTGGCCAACAGATCCTCCAATCACAGCTTGCCAATCTTCCTGCTTGTACTTCAAGCATGGGGTTTGGATACTTGGATACACGGAGCAGTCAATGTCCAGTTGGAGCTGCAGAGGAGATGCTGACACCATAGACCATGCTACTGGTGGGATATTCACACATAGTGTTGTTGGTGCTGCAAGGACTGTGCTGACAGGACACACAATGCTTTTCCAGTTGTTTTATTTTCCTTAACAACTGCAGCACCACTGCAGTTGAAATCATTTAGTGAAGTTGAGTCACTGAAATATGAGAACGCGTGGAATCTCCAACAGTGAAAGATATGGGTGTCCCAATGATGTTTTAACCACTAACACAGAGATGTTGTTACAAGGAGTGACGGGGAGTGAACCCAAGTGCAGGACACAGACACGGAGACAGGGTTGAGCGGTGCTTGCACAGTCGTGAATGTGGAACAGATAACCAGGGGAGTATTGACCCGGAGCTCAGATATAGAGTCTTGACACAGAGACGGGGTTTTCATGGAGTAACTTGAAACTAGAGCTGAACTTAGAACAAACATTTCTAAGCGATGGGGAAATGAAGTTATCACACGGGAATAGACCAACGAACTGGCGACCCTTGGTTGTGATGCCACAGAGTTCTTATCCTACAGTCTCTGGAGGTAACCAGATGTGTTGTATTTAAGTGAACTAGCAGCAATTGGGAATCTAACAACTGGAATTAAGGCAATAATCAAGGAGATAGGAGAGAGATGGGAAACAGCCGGGTGGGACGATGACAGTACCCTCCCCCTCAACAGGAGCCTCCAGGCGACACCCCAGGCTTGTCTGGATGGTCCCGATGGAAGTCACAGATGAGGGAAGGGTCCAGGATGAAGGAACGGGGAATCCAGGAACATTCCTCTGAGCCGTATCCCTCCCAGTCGACCAGGTACTGGAGGCCCCTGTCCTGACGGCGCACATCCAGTAACCGCCAGACGGTGTATATCGGGTGGTCGTTGATGATCTGGGCGGGTGGAAAGGGTTCAGTCGGAGGGCACAAGGGGCTGACAGAAACCGGTTTTAATTGGGAAACATGAAATGTAGGATGGATGTGCATAGACTTAGGCAGTTTGAGTTAAACCGCGTGGGGTTGATAATACTCTCGATCTCAAAATGTCCCAGAATGCGAGGGGCGAGCTTCTTGGGCTCATTCTTGAGAGGAATGTCTTTAGATGAGAGACACACCTCCTGCTCAGGTCGATACTCGGGCGCAGGAGTCCGATGGCAATCGGCAATCCTCTGATTGCGGTCGGCTGAGTGGAGCAGGGCCGTGCGTGTGTCTTCCCAGACCTTGCGTCACCGGTGCATATGGGGCAGAACAAAAGGCACTGGAATATCCTCTTCCTGAGTGGAAACAGTGGGGGTTGGTAACCAAGAGAGCATTCAAAAGGAGATCTTCTGGTGGTGGTGCTGACCAGAGAGTTGTGGGTGTACTCTACCTGCGTGAGGTGGTTGCTCCAGGTAGAGGGGTTGTTGGCTGATATGCAACGTAGCACCGCCTCCAAATCCTGGCTGACCCGCTCCGTTTGCCCGTTCGTCTGCGGATGAAAGCCGGACAACAGGCTAACTGAGGAACCCAGGGATCGACAAAAGGATCTCCAGACTTGCAAAACGAATTGGGGACCCCGGTCGGAGATAATGTCTGAAGGAATTCCGTGAAGGCGGAAGACGTGGCGGACGAGAAGGTCTGCAGTCTCCTGAGCAGAAGGAAGCTTAGGGAGGGCTACAAAGTACACAGTCTTGGAGAAACGGTCCACCACTGTAAGTACGGCGGTGTTCCCATGTGAAGGGGGTAATCCCGTGACAAAATCCAGTGCTATGTGAGACCAAGGACGACTAGGGACAGGTAGGCGATGAAGTAACCCAGCAGGTAGTCGGTGGGAGGCATTTCCGCGGGCACAGATAGAACATGCAGAGACAAAGGAACGGAATTTAGCATCCATGGAAGGCCACCAAAAGTGTCTTTTCTGGAGAGACAATGTCTGATCACCCCTGGGATGGCAGGCGAAATGAACGTGTGCCCCCACTGGCGAACCTGAGATCAAATGGAACCACAAAAAGGTGATTGGTGGGTCCATTTCCAGGGTCAGGTTCAGCCCGTTGAGCCTCTTTCACTATGGTCTCAATTTCCCAGGTGAGGGCTGCCACCACACAGGATGGTGGGAGGATGGTCTCCGGGCTGGAAAGGTTTTCTTTGGAATTGTATTGACAGAAAAGCGCATCAGGTTTCCTGTTCTTGGACCCCAGACGACAGGTGAGAGAAAACCTGAACCTGCCAAATACTCACACCCAACGGGCTTGGCGGGAGTTTAGGCGTAATTTGACGTTCTGGATATTTCCGAGGTTCTTGTGATCGATGCACACAATAAAAGGGTTTTCCTCCCCCTCTAGCCAGTTCCTCCATTCTTCCAATGGCAGTCTGACTGCCAGTAGCTCCCGGTTCCCCACGTCATAACCGTTCCGTGGGGGACAGCTGGCGAGGAAAAGAGGCATGGGGGTGAAGTTTCTGATCAGGATCTGAATGTTGGGACAGGACCGTTCCTAACCCAGAGTTGAAGGCATCGACCTCCACACTGAATTGACAGGAGGGGTCCGGTTGGACGAGGATGGTAGCGGATGTGAAACGCCTCTTCATTTCAGCAAATGCTAAGTCAGCCTTGGAGTCCGAAAGAAAACGTGTTGTAGGTGAGGTAAGTTGGGTAAGGGGTGCCACCACCCGACTGTAATCCCTGGTAAACCAGCGACAGAAGTTTGCAAACCGCAGAAACCGCTGGAGTTGTTTGCGGGTCGTGGGTCTGGGCCACACCGCCACCACCCAGATCTTCTCGGGATCTGCTCTCACTCACCCACTCTCAATGATGTAACCTGAGAAGCTGACCAAGGGGACGTGGAATTCACACTTTTCAGCCTTCAGGAATAACTTGTTCTCCCACAGCCTCTGCAGGAATTGACGGACATAATGAATGTGGTTCCAGAGACTATTGGAGAAGATTAGGATGTCATCCAGATAGACAAACACAAAGCGGTTAATAAAGTCTCTCAGCACATCATTAATCAAGGCCTGAAAAACAGTGGGGGCATTGGTGAGGCCAAACGCAATGAACAGGTATTTGAAATGGCCCAGAGGGGTATTAAATGCCGTCTTCCACTCGTCCCCCTCCCTAATTCTGACCAGATGATTGGTGCTTCATACATCCAGCTTCGAGAAGATGGTGGCCCCGTGAAGTGCTTCATACACTGAATTTATGAGGGGCAGTGGGTACATGTTTTTAACGGTTATGTTGTTAAGGCCTCAGTAATCGATGCAGGGACGTAGTCAACACAGGTGCTCCCCAGGGCTGTGTGCTGAGCCTGTTGCTGTATACTCAGCTCACACACACACTGCAACTGCATGGCCAAACACTGAGTAATCACATTGTCAAGTTCACCAATGACACAACAGTGGTTGGGCTCATCACCAACAACATTAAGACAACTGCAGAGAGGAGGTAGAAGAGCTCGAGGCCTGTTGGCAGGCAAAGAACCTCTTCCTTACTCTCAGCAAGACAAAGGAGATGGTTAATGACAGAGACCATAAGAGATAGGAGCAGAATTAGACCATTCAGTCCGTTGAGTCTGCTGTGCCATTTCATCATGGCTGATCCATTTCCCTGCTGAATCCCATTCTCCTGCCTTCTTTCAACACCTACTAATCAACAAACCATCAACATCTTTCTTAAATACACCCAGTGACCTGGCCTCCACATCTACCTGTGGCAACAAATTCCACAGATTCACTACCAGCTGACTAAATATATTCCTGCTCATCTCCATTCTAAATAAACATCCCCGGTATTCAGAGAACTGTGCACTCTGGTCCTGGACTCTCCCACTACAGGAAACCACCTCTCTATATCCACACAACCCAGGCCTTTCAAAACTTGATACAATTCAATGAGATCCCCCCTATTTCTTGAAAATTCCAGTGAGTACAGGCCCAGAGCATTCAAATTCTCCTCATATGATAACACTTTCATTCCCAAAATCATTCTCGTGAACCTTTTTTGAGCCTCCTCCAACATAAGCACATCTTTTCTTAAATAAAGGATCCAAAACACCTCAAAGAGTTCAAAGGGTAATACAAAGCATTGGCATTGCTACCAACTCAAACTGCAAGTTAGCCTTTAGGGAGCCCTGCATGAGGACTCAAAAGTCCCCTTGTACCTCTGATTTTTGAATTTTCTGCTCATTTAGAAAATAGTCTGAACTTTTGTTCCTTTTACCAAAGTGCATGGCCATACATTTCCTGACACTGTATTCCAGTGGCCAATTCTTTACCCATTGTCCTAATCTGTCTAAGTCCTACTGCAACCTGGCTGCTTCCTCAACCCTACCAGCCCCTCTACCTATCTTCGTATCATCTGCAAACTTGGCCATTATGTCATTTAGTCTATCATCCAAATCATGAACATGTAACGCAAAAAGAAGTGGTCCCAACACCGACCCCTGTGGAAGAGCACTTGTCACCAGCAGCCAACCAGAAAATGCTCCCTTTATTCCCATCCTTTGCCTCCTGCCACTCAGTCAATCCGGTATCCATGCTAGTATCTTATCTCTTTAAGCAGCCTCATGTGCGACACCTTGTTATTTCCTGATCAGTCAGGCATGATTTTCCTGTAAGTAAACCATGCTGAATTCAGCCTATTTTATCATGTGCCTCCAAATAACCTGAAAAATCATCCTTGACAAACAACTTCTTCCCAACTGAGGTCAGGGTAACTGTTCGATAATTTCCTTTCTACTGCCTCCATCCCTTCTTGAAGATGAAGTGATATTTGCAATCTTCTAGTCCTCCAGAACCATGCCAGAATCTAGTGATTTTTAAGAGATCATTATCAATGCCTCCACACTCTCCCCAGCCACCTCTTTCAGAACCCTGGTATGTGGTCCAGGTGACATCCACCTTCAGAGATTTCAGCTTCCCAAGCACCTTCTATAGAAACAGCAGTTGCACTCACTTCATCCTCTGATACTCTTGAACTTCCATCATATGTCAGTGATTTCCATGGTGAAGAAAGATGCAAATACTCATTTAGTTCATTGGCCATTTCTTTGTCCGCCATCACCATCTCTCCAGCATTATTTTTCAGTGGTACTATATCTATTCTTGCCTTTTTCTTTTACTCTTTATTTATCTGAAAATCTTTCTGTATCCCACTTGATATTAAACACCAGCTTACCTTCATATTTCCCTCCTTATGGCCTTTTTAGTTGCTTACTGTTGGTTTTTAAAAGTTTCCCGATCCTCTAACTTCCCATTCATTTCCCCCTCTATTATATGCCCTGTCTTTTGTTTTCATGTTGTTTTGGACTTCCCTTGTCAGCCATGGATACATCATTCTGCCTTTAGAATACTTATTTTTTCCTTTGGGATGTATCCATCCTGCACCTTCCAAATTTCTCCCAGAAACTCCAGCCATTGCTGTTCCTTGTTAGTATCCCCTTCTAATCAACATTAGCCAGCTCCTCTATCATGCCTCTGTAATTCCCCTTACTCCTGTGTAAAACTCATACATCTGACCTCAGCTTTTCCCTCTCAAATTGCAGGGTGAAGACTGTCATATTATGATCACTGGCTCCTTAGTGTTCCTTTACCTTAAGCTCCCTAATCATATCTGATTCCTTGCACAACATGAATCCAGAATAGTCTTTCCCCAAGTGGGTTCAATCACAATCTGCTCTAAAAAGCAATCTTGTATGGATTCTACAAATTTTCTCTTGGAATCCAGCACCAATTTGATTTTTCCAATCTTCCTGCATATTGAAATCCTTCATGGCCATCATAACATTGCCCTTTGGATACGCGTTTTCTACCTCCAGCTGTAATTTATAGCCCACAGCTTAGCTACTGTTCACAGGCTTGTATATAACTCCCATCAGGGTCATTTTACCTTTGCAGTTTCTTAAATCCACTCACAAGGATTCTATATCATGCAATCCTATGTCACCTATTTCCAATGATGTGATTTATTTTTTTACCAACAGAGCCACCCCACTCCCTCTGCCTACCTACCTGTCCTTTCAAAACTATGGATGTTGGACTCCCAAATATGATCATCTTCCAGCCATGAAACAGCGATGCCCACAACATCACACCTACCAATCTCTAACTGTGCTTCAAGATCATCCACCTTATTCCATATTCTGTATTCAAATATAATGCCTGCAGTCCTGAATTCATCCCTTTTTTTTATTTTGGCCTCCTGTTACATCGACTGCAATTTTGCCTTTCATCTGCCTGTCCTTCCTCACAGTCTCACTACACACTGCATCCAGTTATATAACAACTGCCCACCCTCAGCCGTATCACTCAGCTTCCCATTCCCCTGCCAAATTAGTTCAAAACCTGCCCTAAAACTCTAGCAAACCTGCCTGCAAGGATATTGGTCCCCCTCGGGTTTAGGTGTAAGCTGTCCTTCATGTACAAATCACTCCTTCCCCAGAAGAGATCCCAATGATCCAGAAATCTGAAACCCTGTCCCCTGTACCAATTCCACAGCTGGGCATTCATCTACCATATCATTTTCTTACCCTCACTGGTGCATGGCATAGGCAGCAGTCCAGAGATTACCACCCTGGAGGTCCTTAGGGGTGACTAATACCTACCTGAAACTTCCTTAAAGCATCCACCTGTGCTTGCCCACACCTGATTACAGGGAAACCTTTTGAGCTAAACCTGACCACTCTCACACTGTCCACTCACTCAATGGCTGCCCCACTTACAGCTCACTTCTCTTTATTGGCCCCTGACGAGTGCTATCGAAGCAGACTGAATCGCTATGATTGCAGCCCACTGAAAAGGCCTGAACACACCCAAACTCTTTTTAAACCGTGTGCTGCAACACCAATGGATGACCTCTCTCCCTCACAAATTGCAGCCCGACAAAAAATAAGCGGTAAAGCAAAGAGCAAAGAAGGTTATCAAAGCTACAGTGGCTCCTCGTTCAGCTCGGTAAGTGGGCTGAAGTGTGGCAGATGGAGTTTCATTCAGGGAAGTGCAAGGTGCAATACTTTGGAAAGTTAAACCAAGATAGGAATTTCACAGTGAATGAAAGGTCCCTGGAGAGTGCTGTGGAACAGAGGGATGTTGGAGTTTAAGTACACGGTTCACTGACAGTGGAGTGACAGGTAGACAGGGTGGTGAAGGAGTCTTTTGTAATGCTGGTCTTCATCAGTCAGAACATGAAGTTTGTAGCACATATTGTGATTGTAGAAGGTGCTGGTGAGGTTGTATTTGGAGTATTGTGCTCAGTTTTTATTCATTCTCCTGGTGAAAAGATGTTATTAATCAGAAAAGAGTAGGGAAATGATTTACAAGGATGTTGCCATGAATAAGTTGAAGGGAGCCATTGTCTAGGCTAGGACTTGGAGTAAAAATGCGAATTACAGAAAATATGATTTGTACCTTAGAGTCACAATCACTGTGGAGAGTCAATGTCACAATGAGATGGGATTTTTCTTGTTACTGTTGTTACGTACCGGTGGGAATTTTGTGCCTGTCACATGACCATGATGTGATTGAGGCTATGCTGGGCATGATGTAATGGTATCCTCCTGTGCACTGCTTTACCCACACCGCCTAGCAGTGTTTCCATGCCTGACTGTTACACTGACACCCAGAGACTGTCGGTTACTATTACAGCAGTCAGTTTAACTGAAGGCTCAATATCTGGAGTCGTTCCTCTGACCCCTAGTGGTTACAGTTATTATTGCAGGGTAATAATTTGATGGAATCAAATCGGCTTCAGACAAAATTGACATCTGAACTCCAACATAAGAATGAAATCATCACTGAGGGACAAATAACTACGCATGTTGCAAATAAGAGATAAAACCTACTGAAATTACAGGACAGGCAGTCTATGTGGAGAGAGAAACAAACTAGTATCACAATTCTTTCACCAGAGCTGAGAAAATCAGACACTTGATGATTGAAAACCAAGTAGAGTTGCAGAAAAAAAACCATCTCACTCTATCCTCCACTCACTTTCCGTGGTGACCAAGGGACCTTGTGGATAAATTCACACAGGCACTGTTACTCCTTCTTCCTTAAAATTTGCTTGGCAGAAATAAATTCCCTCGTTGATGTTGGGGAGTTTTGAATGAAAGATGTGTATGAGAGGAGAGAGAAAAGGGGCAGTGGGGGAGAAGTTTACCTCAAATTGCAGAATTCAATATTCATGCTACTGGATTGTAGATAACCAAACTGGAATATGAGGTTCTGTCCCTCACGCTTGTGTCTGGCCTCACCATGACAGTGAATGATGTGAAAGACAGACAGGTTGATGTGGCAAAGTGGAAGGGGATTAAAACGGCTTCCAAGTGGGAGCTGTCGTTGGCCATGTTGGCCGGAGTGCAGATCTCCCTTAAAACGATTCCCTCATCAGCACTTGGGTCACCTTGAGAGCACTGAATGCAATAGTCAACAATGGATGAGATGCACGGAAATCTGAGCCTCACTGGAAAGACTGGATGGTGGTGAGGAGACAAGGGGACGGGTATTACACCATTGCTGAACATCAGGGGAAAATCTGGCCTATTTTCCAATTCTCGTACTAACCAGCACATGACATTATGAGTAATCCAGTGATCATTCCACTTGAGGGCCTGTGTTTTAATTTCATACCCAATTCCCTTTTCACATTTTGCAGGCCATCAGCCATTGTCCCAACGTATACCTGTTAGTAAGGGGAATGGCCTCAGGGGACCCCTGTACTGACTGTCTTCTCCCCTTACTTCCCCATCTATGTGAAGTGTGTACTTGAGGTCTGACCACCTCTGTAAATGTCTCATCTCTGTAGCACCCTGTTTCCCAGATGATACTCAGTACCTGTTGATCCAGCCTCCAACAACAAAATAAACGTCTATTTATTGTCTAAACACCCAGCATATAATCTGAGTTCCGTCACCAGCCTAACTGTGTATTCACACTTCATCTGTCATACAATGACCTCTCCCATCTCCACCCACCAAGTGTTCATACATCAAACAATCAGAACCTCTTCCAACACCACACCACTGTCCTTCCTGCACGGTCTGGTCCTAGACACGAGGAAATGAATGTTTCCTGAACTTGCCTCTCTCCTTACCCTGCAATGCGTTGTCCCGTTAGCTTTTGTGCACCCCTCCGGCGAGGGGCTTCTTCAGTCACCAACGATGTGCTACCGGACACGACAACTCAGCGCTGGCGTCTCCTCTCTCCCGCCGCTGCGGTTGTGCCGTTTACGAGATTCGCGCTCTCGGCTCCTCTTCACGTCTTTTCTCCTCAACCAATCGGACCCTCGCTTTCTCCCACGCTTTGACCATTTGCCACGTGCTCACTTCCTCCCAGCTCGCGCGGACACCAGGAGTTTGAATCTTTAATCAGCGGTTAAAACAGCGGTAACCAGAACAGGCCATACGTCACCTCCAGGCCGATCCTCCAATCAGAGCTTTCCACTACCAGCGCTTCCCAACCCGACTCTCTTCTCGAATCTTCCTTTTTTTCCCGGCAACCAAACATGTCACCCCGCCCTCTAGTGAGAATCTCGACAACCCACGCTCGAGCTCTCGTCCAATAGACTCCCCACGTGACGGCCGATCATCCAATCACTGCTTAACGATCTATCTACTGAAGCTTTGGCCATTGGGTTTCGAACACGGTCACGTTCCCGGCCGTTGATGAGACCGGTCGGTGCTGCAGAGGAGATGCTGACACCAGAGACCGTGTTACTGGTGGGATACTCACTCACAGTGTTGTTGGTGCTGACAGGACAGGCAGTGTCACTAGATGTTGCTTTTTCCCCATAACAACTGCGATAATTCTTCACTGCTGTTGACAAAGAAGTCGTGAAGAGAAGTTCAGTAGTGGGAATGTGAGAATCCGGTAAGTCTGGTTGTCCCAATGTTGTTTCAGTCTCGAATGAAGAAGGTTGGATGTTGATGTTGCCAGCCCGTGCGGTGTTCAGGTGAAAGTCAGCTGAAGGAACATGTACGCATTCTGGAAGGATCCTCAGGAAGGAGAACCTCTACTATTTCGGTTGGATTAGCTGTGAAAATGAGCTGGATGTCTCTACCAAAGGTTGTTTTGGAAAGATTGACAGTCTCATGGCCATGTGCCCGATTGTAAGATGGAGCCAGCATGTTTCTGACATCTGATAGGTATCATTGCCTTTGGGGCAAGTTACATAAAGGGTTTTGGAATGATAGGAGGTGATAGCAGCTAGACAGATGGCTTAAGTACAGAGAATCACATACAGAATAGTGTGGAAGAAAACTGATTCACCTATTAAGTCTGAGCTGCCAGTAATCAAGAGCAAACTCGCATAACTCCCATCATTCTGCAGTTTATTTTCCTTTCAATTGTCCATTTCCCTTCTGAATGTCACAATTGGATCAGCTTCCTTTCCCAGGTACACCAGTGATTTCCAGACACAAGCCTCTCACTGCATAAATCATTCCTTCCTCATGTGACTCTGATCCTTTTGTCAACCCCACTCATTCTACACCCTCTACATTCACCAATGGCAACAATTTCTCTCTGAATTGGATTGACTTTATTACTTACATCCTTCATATAGATGAGAAGTACAAATCTTTATGTTACGTCACCATCTAAATGTGCAGTGTGTACTTTATAGTAATTTGTAATAAAGAATATGTACAACAGGACAGTCAATATAACATAGAAATACAGTTGCATCAGCATGAATTAATCAGTCTGATGGCCCGGTGGAAGAAGCTGTCCCGGAGCCTGTTGGTTGGTTCTGGCTTTTATGCTGCAGTATGATTTCCTGGATGGTAGCAGCTGGAACAGTTTGTGGTTGGGGAGACTCAGGTCCCAAATGATCCTTTGGGCCTTTTATTACACACCTGTCTTTGTAAATGTCCTGAACCGTGGGAAGTTCACATCTACAGATGCACGAGGCTGCAAAGTCCTGCGATTGAGGGAGGTACAGCTCCCACGCCAGGCAGTGATGCAGCCAGTCAAGATGCTCTCAGTTTTATATGTGAATAGATTTGGTTGTTTCCTTCCGTCTTACATCCTGATTATTTGGGCTGCAAAGAGATTACTACCAAATTAGATGATGTCATCAGCAGGTTACCTGTACATTTTGGCTGTTCTTGCTGTGGAGATGGTGTGAATACTATGTACTGTGTCATGAGTATAATTCTCACATCCCTGTATCTGTCAGTGATACGGAAATAATGTTAATGCTCAAGATTGTTGTCAGCGAAATGATACTTGCACACCCAGACTGTTAGTTGGTTCAGGGTGGGGCTCACATCATCGTTGGTCTATAAACTGGATGAAATGACAGTGAAGGAGCTGAGATCTCTTTCCAAGTACAGATGGTGCATGTCATACAGACAGAAGCATTCCCAATGGCCTGGGTACAGTTGTCCTCCATTGTGCCAGAGATTGCAGTATGGGAGTTGCTGTGACAGGGACATATTCCCTGTACACCCATAACTGTGTGGCCAGGTACAGCTCCGTTAATCAGCTGACCTCACCATCCGCTGCAGGGTCTTGCGATCCGAGGATGGGGGTGGGAGATGGACTTTCCTCAGCCTTCGCAGAAAGTAGAGATGCTGCTGGGCTTTCTTTACTATGGAGCTGGTGTTGAGGGACAAGGTGAGATTCTCCACCAGGTGAACACCAAGAAATTTGGTGCTCTTTACAATCTCACACAGTTAGGGGTGAACAGGGAGTATGTCCGTGACAAATAGGTGTACCTCAGGGGTCGATTTCTTGTTTGTCATCTGCGTCAAAGATTTGGATATGAATGTAGAAACCATGGTTAGTACATTCACAGATGACATTGAAACAAGTGGGAAAGTGAAGATTATCAAACGTTATGGGTGTATGTTGATTAGCTGAGTAAATGAGCAGAGGAGTGGCAACTGGATTTTAATTCAGATAAGTGTGAGGTGTTTCATTTTGTAAAGTCAAACCAAGGTGGGACTTTCACAGTAAACGGTGGGGACCTGGACAGTGTTGTGGAACAGAGGGACCTTGGATTGAAAGGACATGGTTCACTGAAAGTGGAATCAGAAGTAGATAGGATGGTGAATGCTGCCCTTCATTAGACAGATCATTGAGTGTGAATGTTGGGAGGTCACAGTGCAGTTCTACAAGGCATCTGTGAGGCTGCACTTAGAGAATTGTGTTCATTTTCAATCAGCAAGCTGCAGGAAAGTTGCCATTAAACTGTATGAGTGCAGAAAGATTTATAAGGATGTTGTCAGGACTCAAGGGACTATGTTATGGGGAGAGGTTCAACAGGCTAAGGCTATATTGCTTGGAGTGCAGGAGACTCAGAGGCACTTTTATAAAGATGAATAAAATCACGAGGGGCACAACTGTGGTACCAAAGATTGGGGAATCATGAGCTAGAGAGCATAGGCTTCAGTTGAGAGGGGAAAGATTTAACAGGAACTAAAAGGATTTTCTTAAACAGAAATTGTGAAAATATGGAATACGCTACCAGAGGAAGTGGTTGTGTTAAGTAAATAACAACTTTTCAACAGCATTTAGACACATGGAAAGGAAAATTTTGGAAGATTATGGACCAAACACTGGGAAATGGGGCTAGCTTGGATTGTCATCTTGGATGGCACGGATAAGTTGTGCTATATGCCTGAAGGATTCCATCAATCTGCACTAAGTGCAAATTACATTGGCCAATTAATTCTTTGGTGTGTGTGGGGGAAATTACAATGCAATGTGATATATTCACCTGAAGAGTTCCTGTCATCTCAGGACCTCCTGGCACAATGGACTCCTCCTGTGTACTGGTTCACCTGAACCCTCCAGCAACCCTTCTCTGTCTGTAACACTGACACCCAGTGGCTTGAGATTGCTATTGCAGTAGCCAGTTTGATTCCTTATGTCAGAGGTGTTGCTCTGACCCCCAGTGGTTGCAAGTTGTCACTGCAAGATACCAAATGCTTTCCACCAAGTCAACTTCAATCCAGACACAAGTGACTGCAGATACTGGAATCCAGAGCAACACACAATCTGCTGGAGAAACACAGCAATTTCAAGCAGCATTGATGGCTGGAAAGAAACTGTTGAATCCCTGCATCAGGTCAGTTCAAATTAGCATCTGGGCTACCACAGGCAGAATGTAATCATCACCATAGCAAAATAAAACCTGCTCAGGTTACATTGCAGAGAAAAAATACTCTTGAAAACTCTGGACAGACAATATCCATGGTGCATCAGTGGTGGAGGGAATGACGTGGAGTGTTGCTGAGCAGACCATATACATCAGCAAGTGTGCCAACTCTTGAGATGCCAGTGATCATGTCGACACAGCTGAAAAATAGTAAAAGCAGCAAAAAAGCTTGCTAAAGATCAGTCCCATGAGCAAGAGTTCAGGTCAAATCCATATTGAAGCTTCTGTGTAAAAGCACGGGGTTGCTGCTGGCTGACTTTGTCCAATTATTTATCATTGAAGACTTTTCATTGACACAATTGAGCCACTGTAATCCTCAATGAAGAACAGGGGCTGATTCAAAGGACAGTCTGTTTCAGACTGAAAAGTGGGAGAGCAGGAAACAGTGAGACAGGCAGTGTTGTGTGAAGAACAAATGTTATGAGGACATGGCCACAATCACTATGAGGAGACGTTGAGGGTAGATTCAAAGTGTGATGAGGCCAACTCCATCATCAAGACTTAATTGGATCCCTGAAGAGTGGAAGAAACACAGGAAAACAGAGACAATGTGGCATTGTATCACAGAGGCAGAAATGAGAACCCTGATCCACACCTGGGGCACAATGGAGAAGATGGCCAAGTACAGACAGAGATGGAGGAACTTCATTATGGTTCTAAACATCAGCAGCATAACGGGCAGTAAGTAAATGAACTTCAGTCCAAATTGTCATCTGAGTTACAACACACAGGATGAAATTGTCACTGAGGGAAACTAACTGCATATGTTGCAAATCAGAGACCAAACTCATGAAAATAGATGACAAGCAGTACCTATGGAGAGAGAACCAAAGCAATATTTCTCCAGACCTGAAGAAGTTAGAGATTTAATAAAGGTCAAAATAAATTTATTATCAGACTACATGTATGTCACCATATCAAGTTAAATCAAGTTTAATTATCATTCAACCGTACATGGATACAGCTGAATGAGACAATGTTTGTCTGCGGCCAAGGTGCAAAACATAAGCACGTTCAAAATAGTGAGAAAGAAAAAAAGAGTCATGCAAGAAAACGTATTTTGAGTTCAAGACCCTGAGTGAAAATTCCTGCAAATTTTTGATTTCTGGTAACCCAACCTGTCATTCCACTGATTGAACACTAGAGAGCAGTACTGAAAGGAGAGGCCAGCTTCAACTGAGCATGGATGCCACCCTACACCACCCTTATCTGGACTGCAGCAGCAGGCAAGCCTGCATCTTGAGTACTATTCCTCACTAAAACTGAAGCTACACTGCTACTTTCCTGTCTGTCTCACCACCAAACAAGGGAAACAGGCTTGAGGCAACCAGTGTTTAACAGGCTCTTACAATCACAAGAGAAACATTCAAGACAGTCACTCACGCTTTAACTGCATGCTGCCTTTGTGCCCCAGTTTGAGTAGCAGGCAACAGCACAATCTGCATCCAGGTCAGCTCCAATGAACCTAATCCAGCTCCTCTGATCCACTGGCCTGCTCCTTCTCTGACCCACCGACCGGACTCTCCTTCTCCAAACTACTGGTCGGTTCCTATGGCACCCTGGCTGGCTACTCTGAACAATAAGCAGCTCTCTGATGTGATAGACCTGCTGTCCCCATAGTTCATGGAGTCCAGTATAATCATATACAATCCTGAGATTCATTTTCATTCAGGCATACTTAATAAATCTATAATATAATACCATAATAGAATAAATGAAAGATCGTACCAACTTGGGCCATCAACCAGTGTGCAAAGACAAACACCGTGCAAATACAAAAAGAAAGAAGTAACAATAATGAATAAACAGTAAATATCGAGAACATGAGATGAAGAGTCCTTGAAAGTGAGTCCATAGGTTGCGGGAACATTCAATGATGGGGCAAGAGAGGTTGAGTGAATTTATCCCCTTTGGTTTGGAGCCTGATGACTGAGGGGTAATAACTGTTCCTGAACCTGATGGTGTGAGTCCTGAGGCTTCTGTATGTTCTTCCTGATGGAGGCAGTGAGAAGAGAGCATGTCCTGGATGGTGGGAGCTTTCCTGCAACAACATTTCATGCAGATGAGTTCATTTGTGGGGAGACTTCATCCGTCATGGATTGGACCGTATCCACTACTGTTTGTAGGAATTTCCATTCAAGGACATTGGTGTTTCCATACCAGGCTGTGATGTAGCCAGTCTGTGTGGATTTAATAGTTGAAAAGTAAATACAGCAGCAGAAAGAAATCCATCTCACTCTGATCTCCACTCTCCATGGAGAAGAAAAGACAATGTGAATAAATTCATACAGACGCTGTTGCTCCAATTCCCTGAACAAAATCTGCTTAGCAGAAATAAACAATTTTCCAGAGAAACTGATTACATTCTATATTTCTGTGATAAAGTTTATTGATGCATCGAGTAAACATTGAACTTGGAAATGCTTTTCTACACCAGTCTCTTCTAATAACTCTCTGCAGTTCTTTACATAATTTGGATGGGGTCACCTCCTGTGATTGTTTTCCAAAGCAACACTTACAATTGATTTTCTTCTCTGTCCCTGTGGAGATGGAGACATAGAACAATACAGCAATGGAAAAAGTCCCTTCAGCCCAGAGTCCACACCAACCATCAACTACACAGTTAGATTAATCCAACATTAATGATATTATTTAAATTCTCCTCATATTCTCATCAATTTGCATCCTCGGATCACCAACCCCTCCCCCCACCTTTCTACCTTCAGAACACTTCACCTGTACACCGAGGGTGATTTGCACCATCAGTTAACTGACCAACCAGCACATCTTTGGAACATTGCAGGAACCCAGAGCACACTGGGAAATCAGGAGCAATCACAGGGTCAATGTGCAAACTCCATATAGACAGCAGTTTCTTGTTTTGAGGACCAAGCAGAAAACCCATCAGAAAAGACAGCCCTTGACACTATTTCTACGTGACAGTATTACCATACTGTCTGAGAAATTCTTGGGTCTATTCTTTTAGTCTACACACTATGATCTGCAGTGTCTCCATCCTGTGCTCAGGGAAAATTAGAGATGGATAAAGAAATTGCTTGTTTTGGTGATGATGATGTTACGAAGTATGAACAACTCTGATGGGCAGAAGGGTGCAGAGTTGCCCATGCCCCCCCCCCCACCTTTTTGGAGAATCGCAAACAGGTACTATTTCAATGCTGCTAACGAGAGAGTAAGAGAGACAAAAGAAAACAGGCCAGGACATCTGTTACTGATAACAGCCTGAGAGAGAGTTATGTTTATCCACCATGTTATGACTCCTGAAAGACTTATGGCTGCGGAGAGGGCTGTTTATGTGGTACCATCCTGTTCATTAAAATTCCTCAGTGGACAGCCAGAGTGGGCTGGTTTGATGGGTTAAGTCATTCAACCCTGATTGACACCTGCGACCCCGTGAGTGGGGATAAAAGTGAGGTCTGGAGTGACATCCCTCAGATGCACCAGGAGACACACTAGTGAGCATCAGAAACCCATGAGAAAGTGTGGGGCATCGGAGACCGAACGAAGGATCGGTCAATTTTAACTCACAGTGTTTATAGCAAGGCCGGTGGGGGCTTGTGTGTGTGTCCACCATTGCCTGGGTGATGAGTCCACCACAGAAGAATGGTCTAGCTAAAGGACAGAGGGGTCATGCTTGAATGGCCACAAAAACACATCAATGGATCAAGATCGTAAAGGAAGTTTTGCAAGACAATAGCTGTCACTGTTTGATCGTCCTCTCTCTCTCTCTCTCTCTCTCTCTCTCGCTCTCTCTCCAACAATTACAACACATCGACCAACTACCTCAGCCTGCATGAACTGAACTGAACTTTATATTGCCATGTGACAATTCATTATCCCCTAGACAACTATAGATCTTGTTTATTATTGATTATTATTATACCCACACTTTTAGGTTTAGTATTCCTAACGTGTATTATCTGTATATTTGCATTGATATTGATTTGTATATTTTTACTAATAAACACTGTTGAAAATAGTACCACATGACTTCAACGGATACTTCTATCTTTGCTGGTAAGACACCCAGTTACGGGGTACGTAACAATGACAACATCTGGTGCAGGATAAAACTTTTAAAAATCACTGGATCCTAGTCGTAAGTCATGGCCTCTGGCTCTCCATGCAATTCCTTTGAATCTTGCTGCAGTAGAGTTGATCCCCAGGATGACACAGAAGTTCACTCACACCAGGGCTGCACCATTATTCAATATTGACCTGGTCTGGCAGAGTTCATAGCAGATTGTAAACAATTTCATAAATGGGGTGAGTCTCAGGACCCGACCATGGAATTTCTTCACTTGCTTCTTGATACGGGTGTTGGAGGGGGGATGAATCACTGTACAGCTGAAGACTGATTCTGTCTCCCACTCCTGTAAACTCACGGTCAGGAAGTGTCTGGCACTGAACATCCCCCCCCCCCCCCCCCGCTCCAGAGCAGTCGGTGTCGCACTGGTGTTGGATCACAGTGGTGCCTTTCTCCCAGGTAACATTTATTTAGTCCGGGCAGAATACAGAGACCACAAGCTCCAACATGACCATTTTCCTATTCTTGGTCTCTTCTTGAGGTGGAGGCAGTCAGGATTTTGAATAAAGACTGACAATTCTGTGGATTAGAAATGGAAATTCTCAGAATCGTACTGGAGATATTTCTATTGGTTGAGTTAGGTCAAGACAGATCATCACTACATGACAGATGCATTTAATGCAAACAGAATAACAGAAACACCCAGGACTGAATCACGTGTCTCATATTCCTGTAAGTTTTGATTGAGAAAAGAAAATCAGAACAAAGAATGTGTTCCCTAGGTTTAGAATCCCTTTCTAATAACTGTACCAATTGGTTCACTGTGAGACAGAGGTCTGTGAGACAGAGAAGCATGCAGATTTCTCAGCAGAGACACAGCTCAGTATATTCTTTGCTTGGAGACTCAGTGCCATTGATTAGTAACAATGAACACTGTGAATCAATGAGAATCCCTTTCCCATCTGGGCTGAGCCTGGGATTCACTAGGTTTAATAACTTCACATCCCGACATTCCAGTCTTACTGTGGCTGTGCCTCTCCCCATTTCTGCAACCTTAACAACACACACAAACTTCAGAAAACATCATATTCTTTCAACTCTGCTCACTCATACACCTGCACTACTTCTGCTGGTGCCTGTGGTTTTAGCATTCTTGCTGACAAACATTGAAGCCTCTGTCTCGCTCAAAAGGAGCAGCCATGATCAGAGTGTATACTTCACTTAGCGACTGATGATCTGGTTTTATGTTTCAATCCCAAGGAGCAGATGGTAGTTTAAATTCCAATAATAAATGTTTTTGTGATTAATAAAGGATTTGTACTGTTATAAAACCCATTCAGTTTGCTGTTGCTCTACAGGGGAAGAGATCAATCATCCATATCTGGTCTGTGACTCCAGACCTGCAGCGATATGGCTGAACCTGAATCACCATCAGGAATGAGGCAGCAAGTCCCTCAGTTCCAGAGCGATCAGTGACTGATAGGAAATGATAAATGAATAAAACATCTTTTTGATCAGGTTTTGGGTCACCTGTCCTCTGACAAGTTGTGAGAGGACCTTGTTTTGGGAATGGTTGTTGCAAGACCATTCATACATTTCAGTGATGCTGAACCTGAAAATACAGAAGCCTAGTCTGTGTTCAGTAGCTCACTGGCTGAGGTTGGAGTGGAGGACAGTGTGTTCAGAGGGGGTAAGTTTCGAGGATGAGAGGGGTGTGCTGAATTCGAGAATGTTCATGTCTCGTTGGACGACTGTCAAGCCTTTTAACCAATGGTGGCAGGAACAGGGTCAGGTCAGGCAAAGGGTGGTTCACTGTGTCTGCCTTCCTTTTATTCTGATTGTTCCCCTCTCTTCCTTCAGCAAAGAGCCCGTGGTGGGAATGGCCTTTGTGTGTTTGATACTGCTGCACTCTGGGAAATGCCACTGTGCTGTTTGAAGGACAGTTTACATTCCGGGTCCATTTTAGTTCTGGTTTCCTGCTCCATTTACTCACTGCCCGTTATGCCGCTTGTGTTTGGGGCAGCAATGAAGGCCTTCCATCTCTGTCTGTCTTTGGCTATCTTCTCTATTGTGCCCCAGGTGTAGTTCAGGGTCCTCATTTCTGTCTCTATGATATGGTGCCAAGTTGTCTTTGGTCTGTGTTTCCTCCGTCCTTCAGGGATCCATTGAAGTCTTGATGATGGAGTTGGCCTCATCACATTCCCAATTCATCTCCAATGTTTCATCATGGTCATTGTGGCCATGTCATCTTCATGACACTGAAGGAGCAGGACATAGTTGGAGATCTTTCTTGCCCAGAAAATACAGTCGATCCTCCAGAGGATCATGGTGTGAAAGGAATTTGGTATCTTGCGATGATAATCTGCAACCACTGGGTGTCAGAGGAACCCCTCCAGTTATTGACACTTCATCAGTCTGGCTGCTCATAACTGAAATCTGGGTCTCAGTGTAATAGTCAGGCACGGAGGGACTGCTGGACAATGAGGATGAAACAGTGCACAGGAGGATTCCACTGTGCCAGGAAGTCCTGATTCACTGCAGGAGATCTTCAGATGAATATGTCACATTGAAAATTCAGACAGGGAAAGGACAGGAGATTCATTTAGCATTTGGTACCTCACGGACAGTGCAGGGCTCTGCAATGGCATTCTATACAATCCATGCTTTCTCCTGGTGTCTTTTCCCGTCAGACATCATTCCCTTTCCCACTCGTTCTCCTTATCTCTTTCCATTTCCATCTCCATTATTCTCTTGGTCAATCTCTTTCATCATCTCTGTTTTTATTCTCTCTGTCAGTCTCTCTTCTCCTTTGTCGTCTCTCTTTCAGGTACAATATGATGTGTTCTCTCTCTCTCTCCATCTTGTCCATTCTTTCCTCTCCACATCACTCTTTCTCTCCATTCCCAATCTGACTCTCTCCTTTCTTCTCCCTCTTTGCAGCTTCCCCTCTATACAGCTGCCACGGTTTGAAAACCTGCCAGTCACATAATTTTATTTCATACAATCTGTCTATGATTTCTGCTCTTCACACCACACTGCCTGTCTCACTGTTTCTGCCTCTCCCACTTTCCAATCTGAAACAGACTGTCTTTTGAAACAGTCCCTGTTCTTCATTAAGGATTACAGAGGCTGATTTGTGTCCATGGATAGACCTCAATGATAAACAATTGAATGAAGGCAGCCAGCAGTAACCCTGTGCTTTTGGACAGCAGCTTCAATATGGATTTGATCTGAACTTTTGTTCATGGGACACATCTTTAGTAATTTATTTTTGCTGCTTTTGCTATTTTACAGCTGTGTCAAAATAATCGTTGGCATCTTATGAGTTGGCACATTTGGTGATATGTATGGTCTGCCCAGCTACACTCCACATCATTCGCTCCACTACTGATGCACCGTGGATATTGTCTGTCCAGTGTTTCAAGAGTATTTTTTCTCTGCAATGTAACTTGAACAGGTTTTATTTTGCTTTGGTGATGCTTACATTCTGTCTGTGGTAGCCCAGATGCTAATTTGCACTGACCTGATGCAGGGATTCAACGGTTTCTTTGCAGCCATCAATGCTGCTGAAATCACTGTGTTTCTCCAGCAGATTGTGCGTTGCTCTGGATTCCAGTATCTGCAGTCTCTTGTGTCTGGATTGAAGTTGACTTGATGGAAAGTATTTGGTATCTTGCAGTGGCAACCTGCAATCACTTGGGGTCAGTAATACACCTCTGAAATAAGGTATTGAGGCTTCAGTCGAACTGGCTGCTGTAATAGCAACCTCGAGCCACTGGGTGTCCGTGTTACAGTCAGAGAGGGGTTGATGGACAGTTTGGGTGAAACAGTGCACAGGAGGAGTCCATTGTGCCAGGAGGTCCTGAGATGGCAGGAGCTCTTCAGGTGAATATGTCACATAGCTACATGGTTTCCTCCTACACACAAAGATGTGTTTGTCGGTAGGTTAATTGGCTACTGTAGATTGCCCGCAGTGTGGATTGATAGAGTCCTACAGCATGGAAACAGGCCTTTAGCACAAACCGTCCATGCTGACCAAGATGAGAATCCAAGTGAGACCCATTTCCCAGTGTTTGGCCCATAACCTTCCAAAATATTCTTCTCCATGTACCTGTCCAAGTGCCTTTCAAAAGTTGTTATTTACGTAACTCAACCATTTCCTCTGGTAGCATATTCCACATATTTTTCACCATTTCTATTTAAATATCCTTTATTTTCCTATTGAATCTTGCCCTTGTCAGCTGACCTAAGTCCACAAGTTCTTGATTCCCCAATCTTCGGTAAAAGACAGAGTGGATTCATCACAGCTGAGTCCTCGTGATTTTATCAAATCTCCCCTCATTCTCCGACACTTGAAGGAATAAAGCCTCAGCTTGTCAAACCTCTCCCTCGAACTCAGTCCCTAGAGTTCTTGCAGCATCCTTGTAAACCCTTTCTGCATTGTTTCCAATATAATGATATCTTTCTTGCATCTTGGTGAATAAAATGAACACAATACTGCAAGCGCAGCCTCACCGGTGCCTTGTACAACCACTCCATGACCAGCCAGCATTCAGAATCAATGTTCTGTCTAAATAAGACCAGCATGCCAAAACCATTCTTTACCATCCTATCTAACTCTGATAACACTCTCAGTGAACCATGTGCTTGATCTCCAAGGTCCCTCTGTTCCACAACACACCCCAGGGCCCCGCCATTTACACCGAACGTCCTGCATCGGTTTGACTTTCCAAAATGCAACACCTCACACTTACCTGAATTTAAACCCAGATGCTACTGCTCTGCCCATTTGCTCAGCTAATCAACATCATCTTCTCCACAGTTCACTTTACTACTTACTTTAAAGTCATCTGCAAACTTACTAACGATACCGTGTACGTTCTTATCCAAATCTTTGATGTTGGTGAGAAAAGCAAATGGCCCAGCACTGACCCCTGAGGTCTGCCATTTGTCTGGATCTACTCCCTGTAGACCCATTGCTCTGTGGCCAGGTACAGCACCAACTCATCAACCGAGCTGCTTTAGAAATATTCAACAGCTTCAAGTTCCTCGGCACCCATATCACCAGCAACCTCACCAGATCCCTTCACACCGATGATGTGATCAAGAAAACTCATTAGCATATTCCTTTTGATACGTGTAGATTTAGTATGTCTGCCAGGAATCTCTCAAATTTCTACAGTCTCATGGTAGAAAGCATTCAGACAGGTTGCATCACACTCCTGTACGGCAACTGCTCTGCTCTTGACCATCTGAACCGGAAGAGAGTGTTAAACACAGCCCAGTCCATCAGAGGCTTGTTAATTCCTCCCATCCAGTCAGTCTTCACGGTGCATTGCCTCAGGAAGACTCGTGGTGATGTCAAGGATGCATACCATGCTGACCATTCCCTTTTCAGTCTGCTACCTTCTGAAGAATGTCGAGAAGCTGAAAAACCTGAATATCCAGACTAAAGAACATTTTTTCCCCTTGATAGATAGATAGATAGATAGATAGATAGATAGATAGATGGATAGATACTTTATTCATCCCCATGGGGAAATTCAACTTTTTTTTCCAATGTCCCATACACTTGTTGTAGCAGAACTAATTACATACAATACTTAACTCAGTAAAAAAAAATATGATATGCATCTAAATCACCATCTCAAAAAGCATTAATAATAGCTTTTAAAAAGTTCTTAATTCCTGGCGGTAGAATTGTAAAGCCTAATGGCATTGGGGAGTATTGACCTCTTCATCCTGTCTGAGGAGCATTGCATCGATAGTAACCTGTCGCTGAAACTGCTTCTCTGTCTCTGGATGGTGCTATGTAGAGGATGTTCAGAGTTATCCATAATTGACCGTAGCCTACTCAGCGCCTTTCGCTCAGCTACCGATGTTAAACTCTCCAGTACTTTGCCCACGACAGAGCCCGCCTTCCTTACCAGCTTATTAAGACGTGAGGCGTCCCTCTTCTTAATGCTTCCTCCCCAACACGCCACCACAAAGAAGAGGGCGCTCTCCACAACTGACCTATAGAACATCTTCAGCATCTCACTACAGACATTGAATGACGCCAACCTTCTTAGGAAGTACAGTCGACTCTGTGCCTTCCTGCACAAGGCATCTGTGTTGGCAGTCCAGTCTAGCTTCTCGTCTAACTGTACTCCCAGATACTTGTAGGTCTTAACCTGCTCCACACATTCTCCATTAATGATCACTGGCTCCATATGAGGCCTAGGTCTCCTAAAGTCCACCACCATCTCCTTGGTCTTGGTGATATTGAGACGCAGGTAGTTTGAGTTGCACCATATCACAAAGTCCTGTATCAGTTTCCTATACTCCTCCTCCTGTCCATTCCTGACACACCCCACTATGGCCGTGTCATCAGCAAACTTCTGCACATGGCAGGACTCTGAGTTATATTGGAAGTCTGATGTGTACAGGGTGAACAGGACCTTGATATCAGTCTCCTGAGCTGATCAAGTCTTTCACAACTCCTTCCTGGTGGTGCTGCCACCTTCTCATACCATTCTTCTTCTTTATTCTGTTTCTGTCACTGTAGTGTGTTGATTTGTGGCATTACCTCATGACAATCCCTGTACCATTGTGCTCTTCTCTCCATATAAATTTATTTCTATCGTCATGTATATTGTCCGTTCTCTACCAGCTTCTCATGAAGAAGGAATTTGATTGCACCCTGGTGTACATGGCCATAAACCAACCTAATCTAATCTGAACTGTTTCATACCGTTTCTGAGGGAAGTTCATCACAAAGCATTCATGCCTTGTCTTTAGCTCTCATGTGCTGGGCTCCACCCTCCTGGTAGTTGGTTCTATTGGAGTCGACTCATTTCATTCACTTTTAATGATCCATCATCGTTCACACCTGCATGTGGCAGGACTGCAGAGGCTTGATCTGATCTCTTCTTGATGGAACTGTACTTTGGCCATTCTTTATCTCTTTTGCTATTTTACAGATGTGTGGACTTGATGGTTGGCACCTCAGGTGTTGGTACATTTGATGATGTATACGGTCCGTCCACCCACACCCTAGTTCATTCCCTCCACCACTGATATACCATGAATGCAGTGTATACTATCTACAGAATGTACCACACACTTCAGTGAAGATTCTGTGACAGCAACTCCCACACTGCAATCTCTAGCACAATGGAGGACAACTGTACTCAGGACATTGGGAATGCTCCTGTCTGTATGACATGCACCATCTGCACTTGGACACAGATGTCTGCTCTCACATTGTCATTTCACCCACCTCATAGACACCAAAAATGATGTGAGCCTCACCCTTGACAAACCAGCAGTCTGGGTGTGCAAATATCATATCACTGACAACAATCGGGAGTATCAACATTATTTCTGTATCACTGACAGACACAGGGATGTAAGAATTATACTCGTGACACAATATATAGTATTCACACCATCTCTACAGCAAGAACAACCAAAATGTACAGGTAACCTGTGGATGACATCATCCCGTTTGTTAGTAATACCTTTATAGCTCTATAAGAGGGAAGGAAACAATGATGTCTATTCATATATAAAACTGATTCTGACAAAAGGAGGATCTTTTATTTATCTGTTTATATTCTCCCAGTGTATATATTATTCATAATTCAGGACACAGTATTAGAGGAGCGATGAGTCACCCTGAGAGAACATTAGGATGATTCCAGGAATAATGGACATCGGTTAGATAATGGAACAGCTGGAATTATTTTGCTTGGAAAGGAGGAAGTGGAGGGAACATCTGTGAAGGTATTTGAAATCACAAAGGCTCTAAGACTCAAGATTCAAGATTGTTTAAGATTTCCTGAACACAAGTGTAAACGAGAATGTAATAATCGTTACTCTGGATCTGGATTTTTTTTTGCTGGATTGTAGATTGAAGGAGGATGAGAAGTAGTAGTATTAAAATTGATGAGCAATAGGAAGAGGGGGTGGGAGAGAGGGAGAGGGAGAGAGCCCTGTAAAGATAAAGAAGGAAATGAGAAAGAAGCACCAGAAGGTTGAATGAGTGAAGAAGCCCCTGGTAGAGCCGCTGGTGCCACCAGGCTCCCCTGCTGATATGGTATGGTGGGAAACTATAGATAGCAGGTATGTGATTCCTTTTACTAGTGACTTGAATGGTTGGACACATGACCGGTGGCCTCCTGGTGGGGGGGGGAAATTTAAACAGGAGACTGGAGGCAGACAGATCTTACATGTGATTATGATTATATAGTCACGTCTGACTTCCATTTTTTTCTCCAATCCTGATGAAGGACTCTGCCCGAAACATCGACTGTTTACTCTATTCCATAGACGCTGCCTGGCCTGCTGAGTTCCTATAGCATTTTGTGTAGGTTGCTTGGATTTCCAGCATCTGCAGATTTTCTGTTGCTTCCTACACAATACATTGATTTACAAAGACCAATGTGCCAAAAGCTTTCTTTACGACCCTATCTACCTGTGATGCCACTTTCAACGAATTATGGACCTGTATTCCCAGATCCCTTTGTTCTACCACACTTCTCAGTGCCCTCCTGTTCTCTGTGCAAAACCTCGCATTTGTCTGCGTTAAATTCCATCTGCCATTACTACCTCATCCTGAATATCGAGCAATTGAACATTTTTGACCAACCTACCATGCGGGACCTTGTCAAGTGTCTTATTAAAGCCCATGTAGACAACATCCACTGCCTTGCCTTCATCCACTTTCATGATAACTTCCTCGAAAAACTCTGAGATTGGATTGACTTGACCTACCACACACAAAGTCCTGCTGACTAACCTTAATCAGTCCATGTCTATCCAAATACTTATATATCTGGTCCCTTAGAATAGCTTCCAATAACTTTCCCACAACTGATGTCAGACTCCCTGGCCTGGTTTCTGTCTCAAGCCTTTCTTTTGAAAAAAAAATGTAGAAAAACTATCCTCCAATCCTCTGGTAGCTCTCCTGTCACAAGGATAATTCAAATATCTCTTCTAGGTCCCAGTAATTTCTGCACTTGCCACCTGTAGGATCCGAGGGGCACCTTATCAGGCCTTGGGAATCTATCCACACTGATTTGTCTCAGGGTTACCAACACTTCCTCCTCTTTAATCTGAACAGGGTCCATGAAGTTGATGTTGCTTTGCCTGACTTCTGTAGATTCGGTGTCCATCTCCTGAGTAAATACAAATGCAAAAACAAATGTTTAAGATCTCCCCCATCAGTTCTGGCTCCACAAATGGATTACAATCCTAATCTTCCAGAGAACAAATTTTGTCCCTGCAATCCTTTTACTCTTAACAGATCTGTAGAATCCCTTAGGATTCTGTGTGACCTTGTCTGCTAGAACAACTTTGTGCCTTCTTTTAGCCCTCCTGGTTTCTTTCCAGACAGACAGACAGACATACTTTATTGATCCCGAGGGAAATTGGGTTTCGTTACAGCCGCCGCAACCAAGAATAGTGAAAAAATATAGCAATATAAAACCATAAATAATTAAATAATAAGTTAATCATGCCAAGTGGAATTAAGTCCAGGATCAGCCTATTGGCACAGGGTGTCTGACACTCCGAGGGAAGAGGTGTAAAGTTTGATGGCCACAGGTAGGAATGACTTCCTATGATGCTCAGTGTTACATCTCGGTACATCCAAAGAGCTCTCTTGCATTTCTTATACTCCACAAACACCTCAGTTGTTCCTATCTGCCTATACCTGCTCTGCACCTCATTTTTTCTCTTAATCAGGGCCTCAATATCTCTTGAAAACCTAGGTTCCCTACACTTGTTATCTTTACTTCTTTTATTATGACAAGCACATACAAGCTCAGCACTATCAAAATTTCGCTTTTGAAGGCCTCTCATTACCAAGTACACATTTGCCAGAAAATAGCCTGCCCCAATTCACAATTGCCAGATCATTTTGGATGCCATCAGAATTGGCCTTTCTCCAATTAGGAATCTCAATCTATGGACAAGACCTACATTCTTGCATATTTATGTTGAAATGAATGGCATTGTGGTCACTGTGTGCAAAGTGTTCCTCTACACAAACTTCTGTCACCTACCCTGTCTCATTCCCTAATAGCAGATCCAGTATCGCATACTTTCTCTACGTATGGATGAAGGAAACTTTTCTGAACATCTTTGGAAAAACTCTATCCCGTCTAGTCTTATTGTAGACATTGGATTCCTGAATATTGAATAATGGATGCTCCTCTTTGCCAACCTCCTGACCTGGCATGTCTGCTGAAATACAATGGACTCAGGAAATAATCACAGCTTTAATGCTCTTAAAACAGCTTTGACAACTGCTCCACCGTTGGACGTGCCTGACTCTTCAGCTCCTGTCCAATTATTTGTTAATGAAAGCCAAGAGTTTACCAGCAGTATTTTAACACAACAACACCGAGGCCTCAAATGACCCATTGTAAATTATTCTGTACAATTATCACTAGTTGTAAGAGGCTTGCCTAGTTGTTTAAGGTCTGTCACTGCCACTGTAGTTATGTAAGAAAAGGCCAATCTGATAGTATTGGATAACCTTTTTTACAGTTTTGGGTCCACGTGCAATTTTGGTTCTTTTAAATTCAGCGGACATGAAGCATTTTACAGCAGTAAGGTGTACAGGTTATGCGGTCATGTTGCTTTCTAAACCCAATCTTTCTTTCAGCTATGCCCCTGCACTCAACCCCGCTTCTCTTCTTCCGTTAACTGAGACTGTGTCATGGTCCGGTCCGTGAATTCTGCATTTCGGTTCCATCTTCCAGCTGTCCCTTGTTTCAGTCAGGCATAATCATAGGCACCTGATTCTCATCTTGGGGCTGGGAATATAAGTGGTCCTGGGGTCGAGTGTGGTGGCTGGTTTGTCTTGTCAGAATTCCCTTAATGCAACCCGCCAGTGGAAGGCTAGACAGCCATTCATGATCTCTAGGCCTGGTTGGAGGACCACTGCTTCATGAAGGCTGGCTGTCTCTAGTCGGAGCAGTCATCATGGTGTGGATTCGGCTGTTTCTGGGGCCAGCTGAGTGGCCGTCTGCCATTCCAAGCTAGATATGGATTCGGCTGTTTCTGCCCTGACACTCGGAGCCACCCTGGATTGAGCTCCCTTCCTGTCCTTGCCTCCATGGGGTAAGTCATGCCGACCTAGCCATTACCCTGTGGTTGGATCTGTCCCTTCCTGTCCTTGCCTCTGTTGGGTAAGTCAAGTCTTTTTTGCTGTTACCCTGAGGCTGGTCTGTTCCCTTCCACTCTCCATCTGAATCCCTGACAGTTTTCTTGGCGGTTTAGCTCGACAGTCATCCTGGTCCGGCATCCTAGAAAGGGTCCCAGCCCTGCGTTCCAAGAAGAAACACCTCATCCTGCCCAGGAAAGCCTCGAAGAATCCAAGCCTCATCCAGTCCTGTAGCCACATCATGACTTCGCCTAGTTCCAGGGTCCGAGCCCGAGTCAAGACCCAGGTTCTGTGTCCTTGTCCAGTTTCTGGCTCAGAGTCGAAGCCCAGGCTCCTAGTTCCCAGTTCCTCGTCCTGGTCCCGCTTTCCTGTGTTCCTGTCCCAGCTCCTAGTCTGTGTCAAGTCTCAATTAATTATTATTTTACTCCAAACTATTCTATTACCTTCACGACTGGCAATTGTCATGTGTGAAGGGAGAAGGTGAAGTCTTCAGCGGTGATACCACGGCCGACGCCGCTGCTAATCAAGCTGCAATGTCCCAGACCTCTGTGGTCAGTTATGTTCAGCAGCATCAGGATTCACTCAGCCTTCTGCTTGATGACGTCCGTGCAGCACAAGCACCCACCCGTGGATTTCTCCTGGCTACACACAAACGGAGTCTGGCTTGTGGACTCACCCAGGTGGATGTGTTGTATGTCCTAAGGGATTCCTGCATTCCCTCGCTAAGGTGTCGCATTGGCAAGCTCATGCTGGAAAAGGAGGGATCTTTCATGCGATCACACAACAGTGGTTTGCCCTGGGGATATCAGCAGCCTGTGGCAAAGGAGCCATGACAATGTTTGTTAATTGTGTTGTAATCTTATAATATATCTAGTAATAGTTCGACTCCAACCTGTTTGAATTTTGTAAAGTATCTTGTTTTGAGTAGCTCTAAGTTATGGGGATATACCACCACCAAATTTACAAACCTATGCTCTTATTGTTTCTGAGTTCGGGCCCTATATAATCAGGGAAACACTGCAAAGTGCCAACAGAAGTAAATGTGACTCCCCTGTTCCCTAACCCTGGTCTGTTGGTGCTCAGGACCAGTGTCTAAGGTAAATTGGTTAGAATTTTCCCATATGTTGTTTGTTTTGCACCCCTCACGCAGCAGTGGCCCGACCTATCTGAAAACATGAATAGGGTTTATTGGACTCTCTTGGTGGGGTGCTATAAATAATGCCCATACTATAGATTATATAAGTTTAGTATTAGAAATTCTAGCTAATGAAACTATAAAAATGTTCTCAATTATGAATCAGGAAATGCAAAATCACTGAGTAGTCGTTTTGCAGAACAGGTTGGCCCTGGACTACGTCTTAGCAAAAGAAGGTGGTGTTTGTGCACTAGTCGGGAAAGAATGTTGCACTTATCGACCGGATGCTTCAAAAATATGACTCAACAAAACTCAAGCTAAGTTTTCAGGCTTCTCCTAAGGGTTGGGATATTGGTGTTTTTCTGGTTGCAGTCCCATTTTTATGGACATTGCGCAGATTTGCTTGGCATTAGTTATTCACTGCATCTTGCAAAGGTTTATTCATTTGACATATACACCTTCCCAGTCAAAGACAAAAATTACTACGCCTTACTTTATATGACGTCCCCAAATATGGAAAACAGTGGGGAAGAGGATAGTTTATGATGAACGAGAATGTTTGAAAATGTGACCACTACCCTCAGGCTATGAGATCCCTTTTGCAGATACCGATCTGTAAAGTTCATCTTGCAATCAAAAAGGAGGGAATTGGGGAAGAATACAGTAATTCGAATATTGGGCTAAAAGTGCTGTATGTTGCTAAAGCTTTGTGAATTTGTGGACATCCCATGGTTTCCAATTAAGTTCCAAATCTGCATAAATAAGCTGTTGTGCTGCCCAAAAGCCCTCATTAGAGCAACAATACAGCTGTACAAGATAAGGGTAGACGAGTGAGTCACAAACTAACCCTTTGTCTTGCTAATTGTGGTGGGGGCTGGTTTCAATCATGTAACTCAGAGTTCCACACATAAGGATTCTCTATGATATCATGCTAAAATAAAAGATTCACCATTAAAGTCTGTTATCAAACTTTATTTTAAAAATTCTCTGGCACCCCACCTACAAATTTCAGCACATTGACTGTAGTGCCACGAACATGCAGGTTCCATTTTCCAGCCACGGGGTCGCGAGACACTCATTTATTACTGAACAGTCTGTGATAGAGACTGTTGGATCTCCGTTTATTTTCTGAACCTTAGGGTTCATCTGTGAGACAAAAAAGGCAAGCAGTCTTACTTCCAAGATTTCAGTTTAATTTAGAACATAAGCAAACATACAAATATGAAGCAAACTAAATACAGAGCTGTGAAACAATGCTATGAGGTGTATAGGCAAAACAATAAAGAAGCCATGATGGTGATTCTGAAAAATCACTCACTTTTATGGACAAGTTATGAAATTCCTTAAATAGAAAATAAGCCAGCTAATAAACTAGATTACTGAAAAACTAGATTACATGTGCGTCATGTGCTAATAGCCAATGAAAACATGAGAAAGGTGAAGAACCATTCCTTTAACTGCTATACCACTTTGTGCCAGTGAGTGGGGATAAACCATGACACACTGTGACAAATATATGATTTTGTAAAAGTGTAAAAACCTTATATAAAGAATTATTTTTAAAAAAGTGGTTTCTTACAGTACCCTCTTTTGATTCTATAATGACCCTGGCAGAATTATGTCTGAAAATCAGAGTAATTACTTTTAAACAAACACAAAAATATATATTTATTGTCATGATGTCCAATAACTATTTTTATGCTTGAAGTCTTCCCACAGTATTTGTGTCAATCTGGAGTTACTTCAGCTCGTTTGCAGTAGCTGGAGTGTATCCACTTACATTTGACCTATGTTAACTGCGGAACTGGTAATTAACAATACTTGGTAAGGGTGTTGCCACGTGGCCAAGTGGTTAAGCCATTCGTCTAGTGATCTGAAGGTCACCTGACTGAAGCTGCGTGTGTGTCCTTGAGCAAGGGACTCAACCACACATTGCTCTGTGACGACACCGGTTCCAAGCTGTATTGGTCCTAATGCCCTTCCCTTGGACAACATTGGTGGCGTGGAGAGGGGAGACCATGCTTTCAGTGGTTTCTTATGTGGTTCCTTGACCAGGACCCACTCACCAGGAATCAAGGTGTGTCCTCATTCTGATGCACCACTACAATCAACAGAAACCTGCTGAGAAGCAGACTGAGCAGTTTGTGTTGGTTTTGAAAAATAATCAACTAAGCTATCGGACAAAAATGTATATTAGCCTCTCTCAGATCGAGAGCTCCCAGTCATGACATAGGTCACCTCATCATATCTTCAAATGGACTCAGTTTTGTGTTGTTGTTTGGGGTTGCCCTGATGCTGCATAGAAGCAAAGGAATAGCTGTAGGCCATGGTACATCTTCATCATGATACTTACTCAGCTGTTGTTTCATGATGCCATTCTTGACAATCATTTCCAGTGAAATGTGTTCCTTGGTCAGAATCGTTGCGGCATGGCAATCCGCATCTAGTATTATAGTCCTTGATCACAGTTTTGGCTGTGTGTGTGGCAGGAGCGTTTCTTGGTGGGATGGCTTCACCCATTTTGAAAATGCGCCCATTATTACTGACACATCTCAAAACCCTTTGCACTTTGGTAAAGTAATGTAGTCCATTAGTGGATGTAAAGATAGACTGGAAGGGGCAGGAGTACTTAGTTGAGGTAGCTTCTCTGTTAATCAGGGGTTAGTTGCCTGGCATGTCATAAATTTCTAAACTATTTGTCAAGCATGTATCCTGGTTCATTTCTGAGTATTAGCATAGTGACAGAAATTTAAATACCGTTATATGGATGTAATTTGTATATATTCTTAGTTCATTGAAGTTCAGCCCAACAACTGCCCTGGATCATTTATCATTTTTTCTAGATCTAGAGGTTGATGACAAGCCTCCATCATACTCTCCACCATCAGGATTGTGCGTTTACAGTCTGTGAATTTTTACTGGGGCAATCCAGCCATGGCTGCCAGACCAATTACCTCATTACTGACATCATCACCTCAGCCACTAGAGGTCTATGTTGAGTCAGTATCACTTTGCAGTTCCATGAAGTTCCTGAGGTGCTGCTGTTTCTGAGTTGGCTGCCTTTCAACATGATTGGCATCACTGTTAACACCGCCCACTGGGACGAATATCTCATTTTTCACAGCTAATCCAAACCCATGTAGAAGAGGTTTCCCTTCCAGATGACGTTTCCATAATGTGTACCTGTTACCTTTTTCCTTCAGCTGACTTTCTACTGAACCCCTCACTAGGGTTGTGACATCAACGTGCGTGTTTGAGACTAAAACAACATTGGGACACCCATATCTTTCACTGTTGGAGATTCCACAGGTTTTCCTATTCCAGTGACTCAACTTCACTTCTTCAAGTTTATTGTTATTTAACTATATACATGTATATACACAGTATATAACCATACAATGTATACGGAAATGGAACAACGTTTCTCTGAACCAGGGTGTAAATCACAATAGTACACAGAACACACGATGATTTATGAAGGTAAGGATAAAATCTGCAGATGGATCACATATAAATAACAAACTAAAGTGCATTAATATTAAATATTATACTGGAACAGATTAACCAGTGACACTTCGAATGCAATGTGACAGGGAGCTCAGAAGCCGAATGGCCTGGGGAAAAAAATCTTTCAAATCCTGACCATTCTTGTTGTTATGTATGGTTGTCTGCTGCCTGATGGTAGGAAGTCAAAGAGAATGCTGGATGGATGGTTGGGATCCTGAATAATACTAATGGCTCTGCGTATCCAGCGCCCCTGATAAATTCCTCCGATGGATGGTCGGGAGATCCCTTTGATCTTCTCAGCTGTTCTCACACAGTCATTTGTTGGGAATTCCTGTCCGATGCTCAACTGCTCCCGTACCAGATGGAGATATAACTTGTCAGGACACTCTCAATGGTGCTCCTGTAAAATCAGTTAAGATGTGGGGGAGCCTGATTGCTTCAATCTGCTTAGGAAATGGAGGCGCTGCTGTGCATTCTTGCTCAGGGAAGTGATACTAAGGGACCAGGTGAGGTCATCCATGATGTGAACTTCCAGGAACTTGGTGCACTTAACTCTCTCTCTCTCGGGAAGGGAATAGTTTGTCTGCAGCTCCCTGAAGTCCACAATGATTTGCTTTGTCTTCTCCACGTTCCAATCCACCAGCCGCTCCACTTCATACTCCGTCTTGTCATTGTCCTTGACGAGGCCAACCACTGTTGTACCATCCACAAACTTGATGAGCCGGGTGAGCTGGATCCTGCGACACAGTCCTGCGTCAGCAGCGGGCTGAGCACACAGCCTTGGGAAGCGCCAGTGCTCAGCACAATGGAACTGGAGACATTGCTGTCCAAACGGACTGACTGTGCCCTTACCGTTAAGAAGCCCAGTATCCACTTGCTGAAGGGATGTTGAGACCCAGCGAGGACAGTTTCCCCACAAGTTTCTGGTGTATGTTGGTCTTGAATGCCGAACTGAAGTCTATAAACAGCAGTCTGGCAGATGAGACCCCATTTCCAGGTGGGACAGGATGGAGAGGCGGACAGAGGCTATTGCATCATCAGAGGATCGATTTGAGCATTAAGTGAACTGGAAAGGTTCCAATGTAGCCGGGAGAAAGGCTTTAATGTGCTCCATGACCAGCCATTCAAAGTATCTCATAATGGTTGATGTTAATGCCACCCGACAATAATCATTTAGGCAGGTTACTGTTACCTTCATTGACACTGGAATGATTGTTGCCGCCTTGAAAACCGAGGATACAATATTGTTCCAGTGAAATGTTGAATATATCCGTCAGCAATTCTGTCAGCTGGGCTACTCAGTCTTTCAGAACCCGACCTGGTATACTATCGGTCCCGCAGCTTTGCGTGGGTTGACTCTGGCCAGGGTCTTTCACACCTCAGCTTCAGCCAGCCCCGACGGGGTATGGGTGCCTTCCTTGCTAGCGGTTTGTTCTGTGCATTGATCCGGGCGTAGAAGATATTCAGCCTGTCAGGGAGTGAAGCATCCTGGTCTCTGACACACAGGGTAGACTTGTAGTCTGTAATCCTCTGAATGTCTTTCCACATGAGCCTATCATCTCTGGTATCACAGAAGTGGCTGTAAATTCTCCGAGAATGTTCCCATTTCGCATTCCTGATGGAGCGGGAAAGCACAGTTCTTATTTCCCTGAGAACTGTCGCATCCCCTGATCTAAAGGGAGCATCAGTATCCCTCCGCCGTGCACGGAGCTCTGCAGTGAGCCATGGCTTCTGATTTACCCTCAGCCGGATGAGTTTCGTGATGGTAACATCTTCAGTACACTTCTCTGTGTAACTGGTCACAGAATCCACGTATTCTTCGGTGTTATCTCGGTTGCCATAGGTAGATTACAGCTTTAGACCAGGCTATCACCACCTTTAGAACTGGTTTGGCCGTTTTTATGCTGCAATTAGCATTACAGATGAGTGATCTGAGAGTCGATGTGGGGTCGAGGCACTGCTTTATAGGCAACTGGTACGTTAGTATAAACCAGGTCGAGTGTACTTTCACGTCTGCTAGCAAAATCAACATGCTGGTGGAGTTCTGGCAGGACTGCTTTTAGGTTGGCATGGTTAAAATCGCCGGGGTGTTTGGTCTGAAAGTCACTGATGGCAGGGTAGTCAGGCCATGCCTCACCGGCATGAGCAAAGAAGTGGGTTGGGGGATATACATGATGAATTTATCAACAACATTGAGGAATTATCGCAGTTGCTCCGGTAAATCAACTGGCAAAGCTGTGAATATCAGTCAACTGACACTGCCTGTCCTGTCAGCACAGTCCTTGCAGCAACAACTAACTGATCTTTTCGATGACCTCGGACGGGTTGTGCGTTCAGAACCCAACAGCCAAAGCGCAGGCGGGAAGAATGGCAAGCTGTGATTGGAGGATCGTTCGTCACATGATGGGAGGGGGTTGGGAGATGTTGGAGCCGCGAATTTGAGTCTCAATGGTCGGTGCCCGAGTGTGGGCTGGTCGAGGTTCCCACTGGAGGTCGGGGGCAGCCGGCAGGACGTGATTCGGGGAGAGTGTGGGGTTGGGGAACACGAGATACGGCAAAAGCTCTGACTGGGGGAACGGCCAGAAGGTGACATATGGCCTCCCCGACTCACACTTGTCAAAGGCTTTGAGCGCTGATTAGTCTCCCGGTGTCCGCGCGACTGGCGAGGAGGAGAGCGCGAGAAACATGAGGCGCCGATTGGTTGTCGGTTGAGCGCACGTGACGAGTTGTCGAGCGCGCGCATCCCTCCAACAGCACAACCGCGAGCGGCGGGAGAAAGGAGGCGCCAGTGCTGAGCTTTCGTGTCCGGTAGTCCGCAGACCGTGAATGGAGGAGTCTGAGGGTGGGCCTCACCGGAGGGGAGCTCAACGGCCAACGGGACAACACATTGCAGGAAAAGGGGAGAGACAGGGCTGTGAAACTCGTTGGTTTCCTCGTGTGTCAGGCTAATATTTCAACGGTTCCATTTAATATTAGAGAATGTATACAATATACAACACGAAATTCTTTTTTTCATTTTTATATTTTTATTGGTGCATAATCTTCTACAGCTATAAGATGATGCAAAAGTTCAACAAATTAAAATATATACAATTAATAAAGCTGAAGAAAATAAAAACTGATCGTAATATATAGAAATGAAAAAAATTATAAGTAAAGAAAAAAAAACCATCGAACTAAGAAAAAACCCCACTGACTACAAAATAAAGGGGGGGAAATCCCATTAGGAATCAAACACCGGAGCAATACGTCTTACCATCTTCCATTTATATAAAGAAAAAAATCATCAACCGCCAATTCATATTCATATAAAATAAGGTTGGAAGGAAACCATATAAAATAATTCAAATTAAATGATAATATTGGGGAAAAGAGCCCATCTTCTCTCAAAATCGAATCGGGGATCAAATGTTCTACTTCTAGTTTTTTTCCAAAATGAGCCATAACATTACTTGAGAAATCTATTCAATTAATGTGGGGACCGAAGTATCTTTCCATTTTAATAAAATAGCCCTTCTTGCCAATAATGTAACAAATGCAATTACATGTTGATCTGAAGATAAAATACCCTGAATATGATGCGGAACTATTCCAAATAGAACAGTCAATCTGTTAGGTTGTAAATTAATTTTCAGAGCTTTAGAAATTGTAGAAAATAAAGATTTCCAAAACGGTTTTAATAAAGAACATGACAAGAACATATGTGACAAAGTAGCTACTTCAGTTTTACACCTATCATAATGGTTATCTATACTAGGTAATATTTTAGATAGTCTCTCCTTTGTTAAATAATAATAGTGAATAATTTTAAACTGAATTAAACAATGATTGGCACATATAGAGGAAGAATTTACATTTTTCAAAACTCGCAACCAATCTTCATTAACAAAGGCCATATAAATTTCTCTCTCCCAATCTTGTTTAATCTTTAGTGAGAGGTTCTCTTTTTGTAACAAAAGTAAATTATAAATTCTGCTAATAGAGCCTCTCACTAAAGGATTCAACTTCAAAATGGTATCCAACAAATCAGATTCTTGCAAATATGCAAACTTAGATAAATATTGTTGTAAAAAATGTCTAACCTGAATATATTGCAGAAAATTTATATGAGCAAGTTAATATTTGTTAATTAACTTCGAAAGTCATCAATCGACCATTATAAAATAAATCTGTAAAAGAACGGATCCCTTTATTTCTCCATAGGAGAAAAATGGGATTGGTTATTGAAGGTTTAAATAAAACGTTTTGATATAAAAATACCAGACAACTTAAATTGTTTAAAATTAAAAATATTGTGAAACTGAAACCAAATCCGTAAGGACTGTTTAATAACAGGGTAAAGATTTAAATTTGGAATTTTAGAGAGTTGTAAAGGTAATGGAGCACCTAATATTGAAGTTAAGTGAAATTGTTTAACAGCTCTTTTGGTTCCAAATCAACCCATAGTAGTTTTTGGCTCTTGTCGAGCCAATATAGCCAAAAACATAATTGTCTAATATTAACAGCCCAATAGTACAGTCTTAAATTAGCAAGTCCACCATCTTTTTTAGATTTTTGTAAATAATACTTATTAATTCTTGGTCTTTTATTGTTCCAAATAGAGGAAGAAATAAGAGAGTCAGTTTGATCAAAAAAAAATTTTAGTTAAAAGGATAGGTATATTTTGGAAAATATATAAAAACCTAGGTAAAATCAACATTTCCACTGCATGGATATGGCCTATTAAAGAGAGAGTTATTGGATTCTATCTAAAAAAAATTGTTTCATGTGTCCACTAAAGGAACTATATTAGCTTTATAAAGATCTTTATATTTTTTAGTGATTATAATACCTAAATATTTAAAAGTATTAACAATTCAAAAAAATGAATATCATTACGTATAAAAACAGAGGCATTTAATTGGAACAATTCAGTTTTATTCAAGTTAAGTTTATATCCTGAAAATTTACCAAAGTTTTCTAGTGTTTCCAAATGATTAGGAATTGGTTCCTCAGGATTCGAAATATACACCAAAAGATCATCTGCACAAAGAGAAATCTTATGCATGGTTCCATTCATAGAGATACCATGAATATTTGTGTCTTTACGTAGTGTTATAGCCAAAGGCTCCAATACAAGATTATATAATAAAGGGCTTAATGGACATCCCTGTCTAGTACCACGAGAAAGTGAAAAAAAGAGGACCTGAAATTATTATTAATAACCGTGGCAATAGGATTCATATAAATCATTTGAATACACCTGTTAAAATTATTACCAAAACCAAATTTTTCTAATACTTTAAACAAATATGGCCACTCAACTCTATCAAATGCTTTTTCTGCATTGAGAGAGATAACACATTGAGGTTGCTTAGATATTGGTGAATATATTATATTCATCAATCTCCGAACATTAGAGAAAGTGTAATGGCCTTTAATAAAGCCTGCTTGATCCATAGAGATGATTTTAGTTAAAATATTTTCCAAGCGGTTAGCCATTATCTTAGAGAGAATCTTTGCATCCACATTGAATAGTGAAATAGGTCTATATGATGAACATTCAGTAGGATCTTTATCTTTCTTAAGGATTAAGGAAATAGATGCTTCATAAAAGGAAGAAGGTAAACTACCCTTCTCAAAGGAGTCATGAAATATTCCCACAAGATACTGAGAAAGTAATCTTTCAAATTTTTTGTAAAATCCTACCGAATAACCATCAAGTCCAGGAGCTTTACCTGATTGCATTAACAAAATAGCTTTCTGAATTTCATGCTTAGTAATTGGAGCATCAAGCATCTGTTGATCTTCAGCAGAAATTTGAGGAAATTTAATCTTATGTAAAAAAAAGCCTTCATTTTGGAGGAATCTGGAGGAAATTGAGATCTATAAAGACAAGAATAAAAATCTTGAAAAATATTATTAATGTCTTCATGGTTACTTGCTATATCTCCATTACTTTTACGAATCTTTAAAAATTTCCTTTTAGCTTTAGTTGCTCTTAATTGGGAAGCTAAGAGCTTATTATTTTTATCCCCAAAAATATAAAATTGACTTTTCGATTTAAGCAAATCTCTTTCAATAGGATATGTTAATAATAAATTATATTCTGATTGCAATTCTATTCTTCTTTTAAATGAAACATTTGGAGAGATTGCATTAATGTTATCTAATTCTTTGATTTCTTTAGAGATCTTACCTTGTTCTTTTCTTGTTTGTTTCTTCAGTTTAGCTATATATGAAATAATCTGACCATGTAAATAGGCTTTTAATGTATCCCAAATTACTAACTTTGAGACGTTTCCTGTATTATTAAAAAAAGACAAAAACTCTTTTATCTGAGTTTCAATAAACTCAACAAATTCTGAACTTTGTAACAAGTGTTCTGGAAAACGCCAAAATGGTCTGGTAGAAACGACATCTTTCAGTTCAAATATTAGATTTAAAGGAGCATGATCAGAGATAGCAATTGCATCATACTCACATTTCTGAACATTAAATAGAAGTCGAGGGTCAACTATAAAATAGTTGATTCTCAAATATGTATTATGAATATATGAGCAAAAAAAGTATTCTCTATCACCAGGATGTATATGCCTCCATACTTCAATTAGACCATGATCAATTAAATAGGAATTAATAAGTGATGCAGAACAATTACTGAGTTGATGTATGGATGATGACTTATCCATTAAAGGATTTAAACAAGTATTAAAATCACCACCCATTAATAACATATATTCATTTAAATCAGGTAACAGATCAAAGACAGCTTTAAAAAAAGAGGGATCATCTATGTTGGTCCATAAATATTAAACAAAACCATTTTCCTATTATAAATTAATCCTTTAACAATCAAAACTCTACCATTAATATCAGCTATAATGTCCTCTAATTAAAAGGGATATTGGAATCAATAAAAATAGAAACATCTCTAATTTTACTCTGAGAGTTTGCATGAAACTGAGGATCCTGCCAAGATTTTAAAAAATTGATTCTTATCACATAACCTGTTATGCGTCTCTTGAGCAAAGATTATATCAGGTTGGAATAGCTTAATAATTTTAAATGTTTTCTTACAGTTAATAGGATGATTCCAACCATAGACATTCCAACTTAAAACATTTAACTGTTTAGATATCATCATGAGACTTTGTAACTAAAAAGAGTAGTTAGACGCATGTCAGGATAAGATCGTCAAAAATGGCGGAGATGAACAACAATAATAATAATTTGCGTATGCTCCGGGATTCCATAATGGGGACAAAAAAAGAAGGAAAAAAGCACCCAAACTAAAAAGCCCGGATATCGATGCAAGCCCCAAGAAAAGCAAAGAAGCAATAATAAACTCCACCTACCTAAATAATAATAAAAAATGGAAAAAAAATGAATCTCTGTCTCCCTCTACTGAACATAAAACTCATTACAGTCGACATGAGTCTCAATATAAGTAAATTGGAAGGAACAGTGTCTTTTTGTAGAACAAAACGACCTTCAATTTTGAAAGTAACCTTCATAATATTAGTTAAGGAAAGAAAAACACATCCAAAACAATTCTTGAAATATCTGCAGAAAAGAAAAACAATCGCCATCTTTAAATTATCCAATCTATCTTTAAAACGTAAAAAATCCAAGTAATTACTTTAAAAAATTTTACAAAAGCATACGGAACAAAAAAAAACCAGTTCATTTAAATGCTGCAGAGAAAAAATTCTAGATGGTTCAAAATTATCTATAGTCATTCAACAATTCTCCCGCTATGTCTTCTGAGGTCAAAACCATCCAAACCAGTCTTTTTCAGAGATAAAAATACATTTTTGGGAAAGATTTTTTATAACCATCAAATCTTCCAATTTCATCACTCTTTACACCACGAGACGATCAAACTGTTGTGGATCATTCAAACTTCAGGCTTCAGACTCGTCATTAGACTTGTCAGACAAAGAGTTAATAAAACACAATGCTTCGGTTGGATCATCAAAAATACGAGCTCCAGAATTTTTGGCAAAAAGCTTTGATTTGGCTGGGTATTGTAACGATGGGAAAAGCTTTTTTGATACGCTAGTCTCATGGCCAAGGCAAATCCAGCATGCTTCTTGACAATTTCGCGTGGAAAATCTTTAAATAAGCGAATCTCCGAACCTTGAAATTGAAACAACCTTTGTTTTCTTGCAAGCTTAATAATGCGGTCTTTGTCTCTAAAATGGAGAAAACGCACAACAATATGCCTGTTTTTACCTTCATCCAAAACTTTTAAAGCACCGGTTCTGTGAGCCGTTTCAATCTCCAGGAGTTGTGAACAAACATCCGGAAATAAAGACTGAAACATTTTTGCAAAATAATCCCGTGTGTTGGTAGATTCTGAGTTCTCTTTTAATCCAACAATTCGAATATTATTCCGACACGACCGAGCTTCCATATTCACGATTCGTTGTTGAGCCTTTTCCAAATGAAAAGAAAAGGTCAGCCGCATTTTGACTAATTTCTTTAAGATCGAGGCTCAGGGAGTCAATTTTTTCTTAAAATTTCTCTTTTAGTTGAGTTATTTCAGTGCCGTTACTGCTGATTTGAGACTCTAATCTCTTCACCCAAGAGGATTCTTCCAAGAACTCGTCAGCTTTTTCAAACTTTCCGTTGGCCGGGTCCAGATGTCGCCTGGTCCCTCTTAAAGTAGCCATAATTATAACTGTTGCTCTACAGATCCGACTGAATAAAGTTGAAATTTCAAAGATTAAGTCGGAAAAGGGAGAGATTAAAGGCGGAAACAAAGCGACTGTGACTTAAATGTCCGTGAGCGGGAGGGGGAGTCCCTGAAATTCTTACTCTCTGCAGACATCTTCGAAACAGAAGAACCCCCCAAAGAATGAATGACAGAAAAAAAACATAAGAATCCCAACACAGACTCCAGCAAACACCAGCAGGAAATGAAGTATTAACATAAGGATAAGCAGGAGACACGGGAGACTGCAGATACTGGAATCTGGGGCAACAAGCAGTCTGCTGGATAAACTCAGCGGTTTGAGCAGTGTTTGTGAGTGGAGGAATATGGTGCAGGCACAGACCCCATATGAGCAATTTGAGCTGGATGGTCAGGTCAGAGAGCACATGATGGGAGTGGTGGTGAGTGAAACAGCCAATGGCTGGAATGCAGCCAGGAATGGAAAAGGGTGATAGCAGTGAGAAGGATCAGTCAGACAGCATCTGTGGAGAAAATGGGTTTATATTACATTTTGGTGGATGCTCCACTAGCTAGACAGTTCCGTCATGAACTGGAATGGCTGGTTATCTGAGATTGTGATGTCATCTCTTAAACACAGGATCCATAATGCGCTTAATTGAGAGATTTGACGTCTTCAAACTTCACTTTGAGTTGTCAAAGTGAGGATTATCAGAGTGGGCTGTCGAATTCACGTATAAAGCACCTTTACATCTCTGGGAATTGGGATGGGAACAAGTTAAAAAGGCAGTTGTTTGATCTCCAAATGTTGTGAGGACAGCAAGAGTTATGCAGACACAACTGATGAATGCAAAAGGGTGAATTGTGGAAAAAATAATCTAATTCAATTGTTAAGTAGAAGGGGAGGAAAGTTTTGTCTGTCAGTGACATTACCTGGGAGGTGATGGAAATGACAGAGAATGATTAATGAATTGTGGGAACTTGTAGACCTGCTGATGAGTGGAAGGTGATAATGAAGAGAGAACTGGTGTGCTGTAAGTGGAAAAGACATGGTTGAGAGTTTGGCCAACTATGGTGGAGGAGAAGGCATATTTTAGATAACAGAAGGTCACTTTGTAAACAATGAGGTGAAGGTACCATCAAATCAACTACAGTAGACCCCGAGAAACAATGTAATGGAATCCTTTCAGCAAGTAGAATGGAAGGATGTGAATCTGGTTTAATGCTGGAATTGACACTAGATTGGTTATGACTGTATTCTGTGTGTATCACTCAAACAGGCATTGGGCTCTGAGTGACTGTTTTTTGTCTCTCTGATGGGTAGATAGGGCCATGCTCTGCTGGAATAAATGGTGGAACATTGATGGGAATTACACTCTTGATGGTGATTGTGTCAATGTCTGTGTGGTGTGTACGTTAGGACTGGTTGGTGGGTGAAGTGTGGGTGGGGCACTGGATAGTGGATGTAATGCAGGAAGGACACCAGGTAAGTGCATCAACTGTCCCTCGCTAATCCCAACATCTCTACCACAATATTTTGATGTATAATGCCTTTTGTTTTCCTTTGCATTTACGTTAATTCAATACAGAAAATGTGATATTGTCTGATGGTTTTCTGTTGTTCACACTTACATTCTTTACATTCTCAGAAATTGAGGGATACTATCTTCTTTCTCTTCCTCAAACTCAATGAGTCTGTCCTACAATTCATCCGAGGCATTCATGTAAACCTGATCTCTCTGGGTATACAGATTACAGAGGAGCACTCAGTTATCATCAGCGATCAAAATGCAGAAAGGAATTGGAAGAGTTTCACTTACCAGGAGCCAGGACTTGGTGCAAGAGGCAAGAGAGACTGAAGCAGGTAGGTTCCATGACTTTCTGGTGAGTTTCATTTAACAGGCTCCAAAAGTGTAATGGCTGCAATTTGTAAGTTAATAATTGGTTACTTATCAGCTAATTAACAGGAGCCAATACAAGAAAACAGGATCAAGCAGATTTGCCATTGTGACAGTGGGCCACTAGACTGGAGGAAAGATGAGGCTTTGACTCAACAGCCTTTTGTATGAAGATGTGGAGTAAGTGGCTCAGATTTGGGGAATGAGAACATTTTTCTAAAAAGGCTTCACTAAGAAGGCACAGGTAAGGTTATATTTTGTTATTCATCCACAGTCCTAGATTCAGTCAATGCAGGACAATGGTTTGGCAGTGGAATGCTCCTCCTAAAAGACATGGGAATTCAGGGAACCTCATGGTTTACATTGGCAGACAGTTCACCCTTGCATACTGGGTCAAGGAACTGGGGCTGAACCTGCAGGAACTTAGTCTCATTTGGGAAGCTGAGGTCTTCAGAGACGACACTTTTACTGATGTGATCACACATAAAGTGCACATCTGAGACAGATGGGGAAGGAAGGGAAGAAGGCAATCTGTGTAAAGGCCCCCTGTGGCCATTCCCCTGACTAACAGGTACATGTCTTTGGATACTGTTGAGGGGGATATTCTTTCAAGGGATAACATAAATGGTCAGTGGCTCTGTGACTGGTTCTTAGGCTCAGAGGGTGAGCATCAGATACTGGGCATCATGACAGAAGATGCAATGGACTTAGAAATATCTTAGAAGTTTGCCAAAATTCAGTGTCATCTAGAATGTTGTCAAACTTCTATAGATGCGCTGTGGAGACAATACTGACTGGTTGCATTATAGCCTAGTTTGGGAACACCAATACCCTTGAATAGAAAAGTCTGGAAAAAGTAGTTAATAAAACCAGGTCCATTGTGGAAAAAGCCCTCCCCACCATTGAGCACATCTGCAAGGAGTGCTGTCACAGGAAAGCAGATCTGTCATCAAGTACCTACTCCATCCAGGCCATGTTCCCTTCTTTGGAAAGAGGTACAGTAGCCTCAGGACCCACACCACTAGGTTCAGGATGTAACAATCACGGATTCAGCAGTGCAATAGATACAGCAATTGTGCTTGTGAATCTGCACATGTTAGCTAATTATTATTTAATCATGATAGTAGTGCTTGTCAAGACTTGGACAGAGCACAGCAACACTTTGTTGCCTATTTGCATTTGGCCTTTACTGAGAAATTGGACTTTCAAGTCAACTGACTCTGAAGACTAGCGATATTCATTTAATGTTTAGATGTTCTTTTCAGCCGTAGTGTGGGCTTGGTTTACCATTTGAGAGTTTTAGTTAGTGCCCTTATTTGGCCTAGCTTATTGTTTTATTTTCCCTTTAACACTGTTCACATTAAAGTCTGTGAAGTATCGACCTGCTTCAGTGTCTCTCACTCAGCACTTGGGCCGTATCTGAACCCAGTAACAGGGGGCTAAGCACACAGCCTTGTGGTGCAACAGTGCTGATGGAGATGGTGAGGAGATGACAGGGTGGTGAAGAAGGTGTTTACCATGCTGGCCTTCATCATTCAGGGCATGGAGTTCAGGAAGGGGCAATTATCTGGCAGTTATGTAAATCATTGATGAGGCTGCACTTGGAGTATTGTGTACAGTTTTGGTCACTCTGATATAGCAAAGACATTGTCAAGCTGGAAATGGTACAGAAGAGATGTACAAGGATGCTGCCTGGACTAGAGGGCCTGAGTTATAGGACGAGGTAAGCTACGCTGATTCTTTATTATCTGGAGCAGAGGAGAATGTGGGACAACCTGACAAGTTTGTGAAATCATGAGGGGTAGGGATTAGTGGATAGTCATGGGTTTTTCCTCAGGGTTGGGAGTCCAACATGGGAACGTACTTATAGAAGATAAGATGGCAGAGATTAAAAAGAGATCTGAGAGTTAACTTTACACCGAGAGTAGTGAGTACCCGGCAGCATCAATGGACCTGACCTGCTGAGTTCCTCCAGTATTTTGTGTGTGTTGCTTATTGATTTGTCAGGATTACAAACAGGTTTTGTGCCTCCATTCCCTGAGGGCTTCTTGGACTTCCTCCTCAGGATGCTCTCCATCAGGTCAAGTGAGGGGATTCTGTGCAACTTGCTAGGGTACTGCAGACTTTCACAGTGTACCTGGACTGATCCTTCAATGTGTGTACGTTAACCCCTCACCAGTGGGTGGCTTTGTACACAGTGTCTCTGTGTTCATTAGGCTGAAAATAACAGTTCACTGTTGTATGTTTTTCCAGTTGATTTGAAATTGCTGTGAATATTTTTTTTTGTGTTACTTTTGTTCTGACTTTGCAACAGTTATAGAGAGGGTGGCAAAGTGATCCAGAGAAACAGACTGAAAACCCGGCATAACTGAGAACAATCTGCTTCAGTACATTAAAGAAACCTGGAATTCACATACCATGAATTGAGGGAAAAGATGATGTGAAACTGCTGAATTGTTATAATCTGTCAGGTCCACTCTGCCATTCAGGGAGGGGAATGTATGAGTCCATCTTGCTCTGGTCCTGCAAGAGACTTCAGAAAAAAAGAACTATGTTTGACTATCAGTGTCCTGAGATTGACAAACATGCTGCAACAGTACAAGTTCTCTTTTTACTGCAACTGTTCTCTCAACTCAGATCCCTTGTCCATTCCTGCATCTCCTGCACCCTCCACTACAGCCATAGTTTCAACCACTTAGGCTATCAGCACTGGAGTCTTCTCCCAGAATCAGTCCATGTCTCTGTTTCTCCCACCTCTGAAAAGCTGTTCTAAAAAACATATATGCTTAACCAAGATTGCAGTCAGCTGATAAAACACAGAGAAATGGTGAGACACAGATGACTTGTATTTGCCATCCTGCTGTTGACAACTGTTTCATGTCACTTCATTTAGTCAGCAAAGTTAGTCACCAATTGCAAAGATTTTAGAGGCAGCTTATAGAGGAATATAAATCATATGTGCATAGCCGGAGACAGGGAGGGAGATAAATGTATATGATTACTAGGAAATAAAAGAGAGATGCCTAGCCAGAAGGTCTGTCAGATGCTTGTTCTTCCCACTGTGGCATGATCAGCTGACTGTCAGTCATTGTTATGGCAATGGAAGCTGTCACCTGTGGTGCTCTAAAATAGGACTTGCTCATTAATAACCTGTTTACTGTGTTCAGCTTCAGTTTTCTCCAGACCACACTGCTCCTGTTCTCATGAGATTTTTGTTCCAAGCATGGGCAGAGAGCAAGCAGAATTGCAGAGAAGAGATGAGCCCTAAGAAAATAGCTGGTGTTCAGAAGGCAGGAATTCTGATGCACAAGGCCAAGCTGATGGTCACTCAAATGTGAGTGAATCCTATCCCGAGAATTTTTTCCCAACATTTCCCTACATTTGATGTGAGGCTCACTGACCTATAATTTGCTGAATAATCCCAATTGCCCGTATACAAAGAAAAACATTAGCAATTTCTAGGTCCACTTACAATTACTGCAAGCCCACTAATTCCCATGGCTACCAGGACTAAGCTTCCCATCAAATTATTTCATGTAAGGATGCCATTCCTTCGTCTCCATTTCTCCATCTCTGCAGCATCTGTTCTTGAGAGGAGGCCTTCTAATGCAGGACATCTGAAATGTTGTCCTTTCAGAAAGAACAGTAACTTCCAACTCAATCTCATGCTGTGGTTGATAGAGACCCAAATCTCCATTTCCAACAACTTTCCATCTCCCTCGGACAGAACTGGGTGATAGTTCCTTTTCTTTCATGCCACCAGCCTTCAGCATTCACGTCTCATCCATTGTTGATGATTGAATTCACTGATCTCAAGGTGACCCAGCTGCCAATGAGGGAACCACCTTAGGAAACATCTGCACTTCAGGCACCATAGCCATCTATAGCTCCCACTTAAAAGTCATTTTAATTCCCTTTCCCATTGCCACAGCAAGCTGTCTGGTCTTGGTGACATTTAGTGCCATGGTGAGGCTGAAAGCAAGCTGGAGGAATAGAGCCTCATATTCCAATTGAGTCATCTACAATATAAATTCACCAATTTCAGGTCAACTTCTCCTCCTCTGTCCCCTTTTCCCTCTCATCCTGATCTACCCATATCCTCAAATACACGTCCTTCTTTCCAAACTCTCCAACCCCAATGAGACCACAGGGAAATTGTTTATTTCGGACAAGCAAATTTTAAGGGAGATCAAGCAGCAGTGCCATGGTCACTTGGTCATCGTGGAGAGTGGAGGTCAGAGTGAGATGGCGTTGTTTATGATATTCTACTTAGTTTTCAACCTTAAAATGTCTAATTTCCTCAGCTCTGGTGAAAGGCTTGCAATATTAGTCTGTTTCTCTCTCCACAGATACTGTCTGTCCTGTAATTTCAGTAGCCTTTATCTTATTTACAACACGTGTAGTTATTAGGTCCATCAGTGATGACTTCATTCTTCCTGTTGGGAGTTCAGACGCCAATTTTGTCTGAAGCTGATTTGAATTGACAATCCATTACCCTGAAATAATAGCCGCAACCACTAGGGGTCAGAGGAACACCTCCAGATACTGAGCTTTCAGTTAAACTGGCTGCTGTAATAGCACCAAGTCTCTGGGTGTCAGAGTAACATTCAGGTACAGAGACACTGCTGGATGGTGTGGGTGAAACAGTGCACAGGAGAATTCCGGAGCATCAGGAGTTCCTGAGTCTGCAGGAGCTCTTCAAATGACATCGCCGCATTGAAATATGTCTTCCTTCCACATCCCAAATACATGCTTGTTTGTGGGTTAATTGGCTACTGTAAATTGCACGTGTTTGTAGAATCAGAGAGTCAACGATCTTGCAAACAGAATCAGAATCAGATTTAATATCACCAGCATATGTCTGAGGTTCGTTCTGAGGGACTGCTCCTTGAAGGTGTCTTGGATATTATGGAGGCTAGTACCCATGATGGAGCTGATTAATTTTACAACTTTCTGTAGCTTGCTTTGATCTTTTGCAGTAGACCCCAGTGCACTAGCTGCGTGGGCACACAGACCCCAGGGCTCAATACGTTGGGACCAGGTTAGATTCTCAGAGATCTAACCAGACAGTGATGCAGTCTGTCAGAATGCTCTCCACAGTACATCTGTAGAAGTTTTCAATTGTTTTAGATGACAAAACCAAATCTTCTCAAAGTTCAAATGAAACATAGCCACTGTCCTGACTTCTTTATTGCTGCATCAATACGTTGGGACCAGGTTAGATTCTCAGAGATCTTGATACGCAGGAACTTGAAATTGCTCACTCTCTCCACTTGAGTCCTCTATGAGATTTGGTTCATGTTCCGTCGTCTTACCCATTTTGAAGTTCACAATCAGCTCTTGAGTGCAAGGTTGTTGCTGCAACACCATCCAACTAGCCGGTATATCTAACTCCTGTCTGCCCTCTCATCTCCATCTGAGATTCTGCCTCAATGGTTGTATCATCAGCAAATTTATAGATGGCATTTGAGTTATGTCTAAGCACACAGTCATGGGTGTAGAGAGAGTAGAGCAGTGGGTTAAGCGCACATCCCTGACATGTACCAGTGTTGATCATCAGCAAGTAGAAGATGTTATGACCAACCCACACAGTTTCTGGATTGCCGGTTAGGAAGTCAAGGATCCAGTTGCAGATGGAGGTACAGAGGCCCAGGTTTTGGAGCTTTTTGATCAGAACTGGAGAAATGATGGTATTAAACGCTGAGCCATAGTTAATGTACAGCATCCTGACATAGTTATTTCTATTGTCCAGGTGATCCAAGGCTGTGTAGAAAGCCAATGAGACCACATCTGCTGTAGACCTATTGTAGCAATTGGTAAATTGCAATGGGTCCAGATCCTTGCTGAAACAGGAGTTGATTCTGGCCATGACCAATTTCTCAAATCATTTCCTCATTGTTGATGTGAGTGCTATTGGATGACAGTCATAAGGCAGCTCACACTACTCTTGGGCACTGATATAATTGTTGCTCCTTTGAAGCAGGTGGGAACTGCCAAACATAGCAGTCAGAGACTGAAAATGTCTTTGAATACACTTGCCAGTTTATTGGCATAAATTTTCTGATCCTTACCAGATACTCCATCTGCCACCTTGCAAGGGTTCACCCTCCTGAAAGACAGACTGACGTTGCCTCTTAGACAGAGATCACTGGGTCACCAAGTGTAGCAGGACGTTCTGCCCAATTGGTCAATGCCTACCAAGATGCCCATCCAAGCTAGTCACCGTGACAGCATTTTGAGGGAACTTTTCCTCTCCATGGCCCTCTTCATTTTAGGCATCTCTATAAAATCACCACTCAATCTCCTGCAAGTCAGAGCTTTTCACCAGAGCTGAGGAAGTTAGAGATTGTTAGGGATTTTATAGACAAGTGTAGTATCAGGAAAACATCCCATCCCACCGTTATGTTGACTCTCCATAGTGACTGTGACTCCAAGATACAAATTATATCTTATGTAATTGTATATTCACTCCAGGGAAAGTCCTAGCCCAGACAATCTCTCCCATTAACTCAGACAAGGCAACATCCTTCTAAATCTTTTCTGCACTCTTTCCTGCTTAAATAACATAATTTCACCTAGAGATTGAATAAATACTGAACACAATACTCCGAATCCAACCTCACCAATGCCTTCCACATTCACTACATGTGCTCCCAAATTTTTGACACAATGTTCTGACAGATGAAGGCCAGTATAACAGCAATCTTCTTTACCACCCTGTCTACCTGTGACTCCACTTTCAGTGAATCATATGGACCATAAGATATTGGAGCAGAATTAGGCCATTCAGCTGATCAAGTCTGCTCCGCCATTTGATCATGGCTGATCCATTTTCCTCTCAACCCCATTTTCTTGCCTTCTCCCCATAATTTTACATGTCCTGACATTAAGAATTTATCAACATCCATTTTAAATACACTCAATGACCTGTCTTCCACAGCTGCATGTGACAAGTTTCACAGATTCACCACACTTAGGCTAACAAAATTGCTCATTTTCTCCATTCTTAATGGATGCCCCTCTATTCTGAGGTTGTGCTCTCTGGTCCTTGGCCTTTCAGCATTTGAAAGGTTTCAATGAGATCCCCTTCATTCTTCTAAATTCCAATGAGCACTGGCCCAGATCTCAGAGTTATTTTCATGAACCTCCTTTGAACTCTGTCCAATGTTAACACATCCTTACTTGGATAACGGGCCAAAAACTGCTCACAATGTTCCAAGTGAGGCTACACCAATGCCTTATAAAGCCCCAGAATTGTATCCTTGTTTTTTTTTAATATTCTAGTCCTCTTAAGTGAATGGTAACATTGCATTGGCTTTCCTTATCATTAACTCAACCTACAAGTTAAAATTCAGGGAATTCTGCACAAGAACTCCTAAGTCCCTTTGCAGCTTGGATTTTTGAGTTTTCTCTCCATTTAGCAAATAGTCTGTGCCTTTATTCCTTCTACCAAGGTGTAAGACTATACACTTCCCAACAATATATTCCATCTGCATTTATTTGCCCATTGTCCTAATCTGACCAAGTCCTTCTGCAGCCTACCTGCTTACTCAGCACTACCTGCCCCTCCACCTATCTTTGTATTGTCCACAAACTTGATCTAAAAGCCATCAATTCTGTCATCCAAGTCATTGACACAATGTGAAAACAAGTGGCTCCAATACTGATGTTACTAATGGTGTCTCTGTGGAACACCATTAGTCACTGGCACCCAAATAGAAAAGTTTCCCTTTATTCCCACTCTTTGCCCCCTGCCAGTCAGCCAATGCTCTGCCCATGCTAGTATCTTTCCTGTAATACCATGGCTCTTCTCTTGCTAAGCAGCCTCATGTGTAGCATCTTGCCAAAGGCCTTTTAAAAATCAAAGCACACAATATCCACTGGCTCTCCTTGTCTATCCTGCTAGTTATCTCCTCAAAGAATTCCACTGGATTTGTCAAACAAGAATTTCCCAGAAGGAAACCATGCTGACTTGACCATTTTATCGTGTGTCTCCAAGGACCCTGAAACTTCATTCTCAACAATCAACTCCAATATCTTCCCAGACACTCAGGCCAGGCCAACTGACCTATAATATCCTTTCTTCTGCCTCTCTCCCTTCTTGGAGTGACATTTGCAACTTTCCAGTCCTCTAGAACCATGCCAGAATCTAGTGATGATTGAAAAATCATTGCTAATATCTCCACAAACTCTTAAGCACCTCTTTCAGAAATCTAGGGTGTAGTGCATCTAGTCCAGGTGGCTTAATTACCTTCAGACATTTCAGCTTCCCAAACACCTTCTACATTATGCCCTGTCACTCACAAACCCCTGGCATACAGCTCGCATATTCCACAGTGAAGGCTGATGCAAAATATTTATTCAGTCCATCCACCATTTCCTTGTCCCCCATTACTTCCTCTCCAGTGTTACTTTCCAGCAATCCAATATCTACTCAGCCTCACTTTTACACTTTATATATATATGAAAGTTGGCATGTGGCCAAGTGGTTAAGGTGTTTGTCTAGTGATCTGAAGGTTGCTAGTTCAAGCCTTGGCTGAGGCTGTGTGTATGTCCTTGAGATGTTGTCCAAGAGAAGGGCATTAGGACCCATACAGCTTGGCACCAGTGTCATCACAGAGCAATGCTTCCCAATCATCTCACTTCCCACTAGTTATTGCTCTATTGTATGCCCCTTCCTTTGCTTTTACTTTGGCTTTGACTTCCTTTGGCAGTTGTCCTGCCTCCAGAATACTTGTCATTGCTTCTCTGCCATCACCTCTGTTAGTGTCCCCTTCCATTCAACGTTGGCCAGCTCCTCACTCATGACTCTGTAATTCTCTTTACCCCAGTGTAATACTCCACTGGAGCTGGAGTTGGATGTACCCAGTATCATCCAGGAGGCTAAAGTCATCTTAGATGAGACTATTGATGAGGGAGTCACACCCAGAGTACAGGCTTCACACAGTAGATGGGTGACCACCAGGAGAGGTAAGGGTATTAAGCAGTAATTGCAAGGTTCCCCTGTGGACATTGGCCTAGGCAACAACTATACCTCTTTGTATACTTTATGGGGGGGTGACCCATCAGGGCATAACAGCAGCAGCCAGGCTAGTGGCACTATGGCCGGCTCTGAGGCTCAGCGGAGAAGGATGAAGTCAGGCAGAAAGGTGAGAGGACATAAGTACATAGGTTCATAGGGGAAGTGAGGGGTAAGTTTTAGGGGACTTTTGATTTACTTTTTAGCTGGCTCAGCCCAACATTTAGAAAGGAGTGTTTCCATTAGACAGACGCAGCATGGATTCAGAAAGGGCAGACACTGTTTGACAAACTTATTGGAGTTCTTTGAGGACATAATGAGTGCAGTGGATAGGAGAGAACAGGTGAATGTTGAATACTTGGATTTCCAGAAGGCATTCTATAAGGTGCCGCACAAGAGAGTTATAAATATGATATGTATTGGTTAACCAATAGAAGGCAGAGAGTTGGTATAAATGGGTGTTTCTCTGGTTGCTAGTCAGTGGTGTGTGGGGTCCGCAGCAGTCAGTGCTGGGCCGCAGCTGTTTACCATTTACCAATTGATGATTTGGAAGAAGGGACTGAGTGTAGCGTAGCAAAATTTGATGATGACACTAAACTGAGTGGAAAAGCAAATTGTACAGAGGAGTGGAGTGTCTGCAGAGGGATATAGATAGGTTAATTGTGTGAGCCAAGGTCTGGTAGATGGAATACAATGTTGGTAATTGTGAGATCATCCACTTTGCAAGGAATAATGGAAGAGCAGATTATTATTTAAATGGTGAAATACTGCAGCATGCTGTTGTGCAGAGGGACATGAATTGTTCATGAATCACAAAAAGTTGGCTTGCAGGTACAACAGGTTATTAAGAAGGTAAACAGAATGTTGGCCTGCATTGATAGAGGAATTGAATTCAAGAGCAGGGAGGTCATGCTGCAACTATACTGGGTACTGGTGAGGACACATCTGGAGTACTGTGTGCAAATCTGGTCTGCATACTTGAGGAAGGACATACTGGCTTTGGAGGCAGTGCAGAGGAGGTTCACCAGGTTGATTCCAGGGATGAAGGGGTTAACCTATGAGGGGAGGTTGAGTTGCCTGGGACTATACTCTCTGGAGTTCAGAAAAATGAGAGGTGAACTTAGAGAAACATACAAAATTTTGAAAGGGATAGATAAGATAGAAGTAGGAAAGTTGTTTCCATTGGTAGGTGAGACTAGAACGAGGGAATATTGCCTCAAGATTCAGGGGAGAAGATTTAGGATGGAGATGAGGAGAAACTGTTTTTCCCAGGGAGTGCTGAGTCTGTGGAATTCTCTGCCCAGGGAAAGCAGTTGAGGCTTCTTCACTAAATATATTTAAGAAAAAGTTAGATAGGTTTTTACATTGAAACATAGAAAACCTACAGTAAAATACAGGCCCTATGGCCCACAAAGTTGTGCTGAACATGTCCCTACCTTTGAAAGTACTAGACTTCCCTGTAGCCCTCTAAGCTCCATGTATCTATCTAAAAGACTCTTAAAAGACCCTATCGTATCCACTGTTGCCGGCAGCCCATTCCATGCACTCACCACTCTCTGAATAAAAAACTTACCCCTGACATCTCCTCTGTACATACTCCCCAGCACCTTAAACCTTTGTCCTCTTGTGGCTACCAATTCAGCCCTGGGAAAAAGCCTCTGACTATTCACATGATCAATGCCTTTCATCATCTTGTACACCTCTATCAGGTCACCTCTCATCCTCCATCGCTCCAAGGAGAAAAGGCCATGTTCACTCAACCTATTCTCATGAGGCATGCTCCACAATCCAGGCAACATCCTTGTAAATCTCCTCTGCACCCTTTCTTTGGTTTCCATAGCCTTTCCATAGTGAGGTGACCAGAACTGAGCACAGTACTCCAAGTGGGGTCTTACCAGGGTCCTATATAGCTGCAACATTACCTCTCAGCTCCTAAATTCAATTCCATGATTAATGAAGGCCAATACACCGTATGCCTTCTTAACCACAGCGTCAACCTGCACAGCTTCTTTGAGCGTCCTAAGGACTTGGACCCCAAGATTCCTCTGATCCTCCACACTGTCAAGAGTCTTACCATTAATACTATATTCTGCCATCATATTTGACTTACCAAAATGAACCATCTCACACTTACGTGGGTTGAACTCCATCTGCCACTTCTCAGCCCTGTTTTGCATCCTATCAATGTCCTGCTGTAACCTCTGACAGCCCTCCAAACTATCCACAACACTTCCAACCTTTGTGTCATTAGCAAACTTACTAACCCATCCCTCCACTTCCTCATCAGGTCATTTATAAAAATCACGAAGAGTGAGGGTCACAGATCTCTGAGGCACACCATGGTCACCAACCTCCGTGCAGAATATGACCTGTCTACAACCACTCTTTGCCTTCTGTGGGAAAGTCAGTTCTGGATCCACAAATAATGTCTCCTTGGATCCCATACCTCCTTACTTTCTCAATAAGCCTTGCATGGGGCACCTTATCAAATGCCTTGGCTGAAATCCATATACACTACATCTACTGCTCTTCCTTCATCAATGTGTTTAGTTACATCCTCAAAAAATTCAATCAGGCTCATAAGGCACAACCTGCCCTTGACAAAACCATGCTGGCTATTCCTAATCATATTATACCTCTCCAAAATGTTCATAAATCTTGCCTCTTAGGATCTTCTCCATCAACTTACCAACAACTGAGGTAAGACTCACTGGTCTATAATTTCCTGGGCTATCTCTAATTCCTTTCTTGAATAAAGGAACAACATTCGCAATCCTGCAACCCTCCGGAACATCTCCTGTCCCCATTGATGATTTAAAGATCATCACCAGAGGCTCAGCCATCTTCTCTCTGGCCTCCCACAGTAGCCTGGGGTACATCTCATCTGGTCCCAACGACTTATCCAACTTGATGCTTTCCAGAAGCTCCAGCACATCCTCTTTCTTAATATCTACATGCTCAAGCTTTTCACTCTGCTGCAAGTCAGCACTAGAATCACCTAGATCGTTTTCTGTAGTGAAAGTACCCCTGCAATTTCCTCTGGTTCCATACACACTTTCCTACTGTCACACTTGATAGGTCCTATTCTTTCATGTCTTATCCTCTTGCTCTTCACATACTTGTGTAGCCTCCGTGCCCCCAGTTTACCCCCGTTCGCCGAGGGTGAACCGCTGTCTCCCCGCCAACAGTGCAATATTTCAGAGTAAATACGGTGTAATGCCCTCCCAGTACATGCTCGCAACACAAATACCAGACTATACACACAAAAGCGAGTAAATAATTGCAGCTTTATAGTTATTTCTTAGTGATGGTTTAGTAGAAACAGATAACCTAAAGGCACCAAATAATTAAGTTTATCAGTTTGTACACATAATATTTTAATATGTTGGAGCTCACGCCTCTGGTTCCATCCACAACGACCTTCCGAGCCTTCAGCCACTGTCCGAACCGCCGAAGTCCAGTATCCGCCGCTCTGGAACCGCTGTCCGCTCCTCACATGTCTGTTCTCCTCGCTCTCCTCCCAAAAAAGACCGTGAACTCCCCTCAGCTTACACATACAAGCTAGCATAACAATTCTCCATTGGTTAGTTTCCCCCTTATCTGCAGTCATAACCCAAACATTCCAGACACAGAAACCCATTACAGCATTAAATAACATTACAGAGAAGCCATTTCATTATAACAATACAAAGCCATTTTGTTAGCCTGAACAGTTAACACCACTGTTACTGGTACTGAGAGTCCTACACTTGTAGAATGCCTTTGGGTTTACCTTAATCCTGCCCGCCAAGGCCTTCTCATGCCCCCTTCTGGCTCTCCTTTTTAAGCTGTTTCCTGTTAGCCTTACAATCTTCTAGATCCCTAACATTACCTAATTCTCTGAACCTTTTGTAAGCTTTTCTTTCCTTCTTGACTAGATTTATTACAGCCTTTGTACACCACAGTTCCTGTACCCTACCATAACTTTCCTGTCTCATTGGAATGTACCTATGCAGAACTCCAGACAAATATCCCCTGAACATTTGCTACATTTCTTCTGTACTTTTCCCCGAAAACATCTGTTCCCAATTTAAGCTTATGTTTTCCTACCTATAGCCTCATAATTCCCCTTACTCCAATTAAACACTTTTCTAACCTGTCTGTTTCTATCTCTCTCCAATGCTATTGTAAAGGAGATAGAAATATGAATACTATCTCCAAAATGCTCTCCCACTGTGAGATCTGACACCTGACCAAGTTCATATCCCAATACCAAATCAAATATAGTCTCTCCTCTTATCTACATATTGTGTCAAGAAAACTTCCTGAACAGCCTAACAAACTCCACCTCATCTAAACCCCTTGCTCTAGGGAGATGCCAATCGATATTTGGGAAATTATAATCTCCCAACATGACAACTCTTTTATCATTACACCTTTCCAGGATCTGTTTCCCTATCGGCTCCTCGATATCCCTGTTACTATTGGGTGGCCTATAAAAAGCACCCAGTAAAGTTACTGACCCCTTCCTTTTCCTAACCTCTATGCACAGAGACTCTGTAGACAATCCCCCCATGACGTCCACCTTTTCCACAGCCACGACACTATCTGTGATTAACAGTGCCACACCCCACCTCTTTTGCCTCCCTCCCTGTTCCTTCTGAAATATCTAAAACCCGACACTTGAAGTAACCATTCCTATCCCTGAGCCATCCAAGTCTCTGTAATGGCCACCACATCATAGCTCCAAGTACTGATCCACACTCTAAGCTCATCCGCTTTGTTCACAATACTCCTTGTGTTAAAATATACACATCTCAAACCGTCCATCTGAGTGCCTCTCTTCTCTATCACCTGCCTATCCTCCCTTATACACTGTCTCCAAGCTTTCTCAATCTGTGAGCCAACTGCCTCTTCCCCAGTTTCTTCAGTTTGGTTCCCACCCACCAACAATTCTAGTTTAAACTCTCCCTAGTAGCCTTAGCAAACCTCCCTACCAGGATATTGGTCCTCCTGGGATTCAAGTGCAACCCGTTCTTTTTGTACAGGTCACACCTGCCCCAAAAAATGTCCCAATGATCCAGAAATCTGAAACACTGCCCCCTGCTCCAATCCCTCAGCCACCTCATTCTATTCCTAGTAAGGGAATTAAGGGTTATGGGGAAAAGGCAGGTAGATGGAGCTGAGTTTATGGATAGATCAGCCATGATCTTATTGAATGGTGGGGCAGGCTCGATGGGCCAGATGTCCTACTCCTGCTCCTATTTTTATGTTCTTAACATGGTGGGCTGAAGGGTCTGTTCCTGTGCTGTACTGTTCTATGTTCTGATGAATCTGACTTTAGCTTCTCCCTTTCAAACTGTGGCGTGAATGCTATCATAATTTGATAACTGTGTCCTAAGGGTTCCTTTACCTTGAGCTCCCAAATCAAATCTGGTTCATTACACAACACCCAATCCAGAATAGTTGATCTCCTAGTGGGCTCAAGCACAAGCTGCTCTAAAAATCCATCTTGTAGGTATTCCTCAAATTCTCTCTCTTGGAAACCAAAATCAGCAGCAAATTCCCAATCTACCTGCATATTGAAATCCTCCATGATGATCATACCTTTGCTCTTTTGACTTGTGGTTTCTATCTCCCATTGTAATTTGTAGCCTACATCCTGGCTGCTGTTTGGAGGCCGGTATATAACTCCCTTCAGGGTCTTTTTAACCTTGAAGTTCCTGAACTCTACCTTCAACGATTCTACATCTTCTAATCCTACGTCACCTCTTTTTAAGGAACTTATTTCAGTTTTTTTTTACCAACAGAGCCATGCCACCCCTCTGCCTACCTGCCTAACCTTTTGATACAATGTGTATTCTTGGATGTTAAGCACCCAATAATAACCTTCTTTCATCCAGGTATCTGAAATCCTGCCCACTGTACCAGTTTTTCTGCCAAATCATCCTATTTTTATCCTCACAGGCATTGGCACAGGCAGCAATCCAAAGATTACTGCACTGGAGGTCCTATTTTCAGCTTTCTACTTGAACTCCAAGGCCACTCTGTTTGACGACAACTTCCAGGACCCTCTCGTTCACTGTGAAGGTCTTACCTTGGTTTAACTTTCCAAAGTATTACACCTTGAGATTCCCTGAATAGAACTCCATTTGCCACTCTTCAGTCCACTTATTCAGCTGAACAAGATTCCACAGTCATTTTGATATACTTCGCTCTTGAGTTTACTGCTTATTTTTAGCGGGCTGTAATCAGTGTGAGAGGTCGATCATTGGTGATACAGCACAAGGTTTAAAAACAGCTTGGGTGCTTTCAGGACATTACAATGGTTTGTAACCAGCACAAGATGTCATTCCTTGCTGATGCAGTGCAAGGGTTGTAAAGGGCTTGAATGCTTTTGAAACTTTTTGGTGGGCTGCAATCAACGTGAAAGGTGATTCCAGAGTCACACAGTGCAAGGCTTAAAGAGTGCCCAGGTTTTTTTGGGACTGCAGTCATAACAATCTGTTAGGCACTTGGCAGGAATGAATAAAAAGAAGCAAGGTGGAAGTGGAGCAGCCATTATGTGAGTGAACAGTGATCAAGTGGTCAGACTTTGACTAAACAGATTTCCTCGAAAACTGGCTTACGCAAGCACAGTTGGATGTTCCAAGTAAGTTTATAGTAAGTTTATTTTTTCTGTTAGTACACAGCTAGTGCTCTGACAATGGGTCCAAAGTTAGTGACATGTTCCTTCTGTGAGATGTGGAAACTTTGGAAGACCTCCTGTCTCCCTGAGAACTATATTGACATGAAGTGCACTGAGCTGCAACTCCTTAGAGAAATTGTGTTACTGAACTGGACCTGCAGCTCGATGACCTTCGGTTCAAACAGGAAAATGATAGAAAAGAGCGACAGGTGGGTAGTCACCCCTAACTTACAGGAGGCAGTTTCCTGGGTGACTGTCAGGAGAGGGAAAGGGAATAGGCAGCCAGTTCAGAGTACCTCTGTGGCCATTCACCTCAATAATAAGTATACTGCTTTGGATATAGTTGGAGGGGATTACCTACCAGGGGCAGCCACAGTGACCTGTTCTCTGGCACTGAGTGTGGCCCAATGTCTCAGAAGGGAAGGTGAGGGTGTAAAAGAGGAGTGCAGCAGTGATAGGGGATTCCATAATCAGAGGAGCAGACAGCAGATTCAATGGATGTGAAAGAGACGCCCAGATGGTGTGTTGCTTCTGTTATGTACCAGCAGCAATAGATCACAAATGAGTCAGATTTGAATGTTCGGGTCAGGGATGTCTTGGATCAGGTCGACAGCATTCAAAATGGGAGGGTGAACAGCTGGAAGACATGGTATATATTGGTTGCAATGACATAGGTAGGAAAAGAGAAGAGGCCCTGAAGAGAGAATATGGGAATTAGATGGGAAGCTGAAGAACTGGACCTCCAGGGTAGTAATCTCTAGATTGCTGCTTGTGCCATGCACCAGTGAGAGTAAGAATAGGATGACTTGGCAGTTGATTGCATGGCAGAAGAGTTAGTGCAGGGGCAGTGTTTCAGATTTCTGGACCATTGTGATCTCTTCTGGGGAATGTATGACCTGTACAAAAAGGACAGGTTACACCTGAACCCGAGGGGGACCACTGTCCTTGCAGGCTGGTTTGCTAGAGCTGTTCGGGAGGGTTAAAACTATTTTGGCAGGGGGTGGGAAGCAGAGTGATAGAGCTGAAGATCGGGAAGTTGGTATACAACTAGATGTAGTGTGTAGTGAGGCTGAGAGGAAAGGACAGGCAGAAGATAGGCAAAATTGAAGTCATGTGAATGAGTTAAAGTGTAACGGGGTGAAAATCAAAAAGTGATGAATACAGGACTGAAGGTGTTACATTGGAATGCACACAGAATATGGAATAAGGTCTTGTAGCGCAGTTAGAGATTTGCAGGTATGACGCTCTGAGCATCACTGAGTCCTGGCTGAAGGAAAATCTTAGCTGGGAGCTTAACATCCAAAAATGCACATAGTATCGAAAGGACAGGCAGGTAGGCAGAGGGGATGAGGTGGCTCTGTTGGTAAAAAATGAAATCAAATCCTAAGAAAGAGGTGACATAGTATCAGAAGATGCAGTATCATTGTAGGCCAAGTTAAGAAAGTGCAAGGGTAAAAGGATCCTGATGGGAGTTATATGCAGACCCCTGAACAGCAGCCAGGATGAGGGCTACAAATTACAGTGGGAGGTAGGAAAGGAATGTAAAAAGGAGTAAGTTACATACTCATGGGAATTTCAATATGTAGATAGATTGGAAAAATGAGGTTGGTGCTGGATCCCAAGAGAAGTAATTTGTAGAATGCCTATGAGATTGTTTTTACAGCAGATTGTGGTTGAGTCCAAAAGTGGAACAGCAATTCTGCATTAGATGTAGGGTACTGAACCAGATTTGATTTGCAAGCTTAAGGTAAAGGAACACTAAGGAGCAAATTATCATAATATAATAAAATTCACTCTACAGTTTGAGAAGAGAAAATAAAATCAGATGTATCAGTATTAGAGTGGAGCAAAGGGAATTACAGATGCATGAGAGGAGCTAGCCACAGTAGATTGGAAGGGTTCAGTAACAGGGATGATGGCAGAACTGTAAAGGCTGGAGTTTCTGGGAGAACTTTGGGAGGCAGTGGAAAGATGCATTCCAAAGATGAAGTATTCTAAAGGGAGGATGAAACAACCATAGCTATCAAAAGAAATCTAACACTGCAGAAAGAAAAAGAGAGGGCATATGATATAGCAAAAACCAACAGAAGGCTTGCTATATGGCTTGTGCTATATGTAGTTTGTGCTGTGTATGAATATTGGTGCAGCGTTTTGCACCTTGGCCCTGGAGAAATACTGCATTGTTTGTCTGTACTGATGGGCATTCACGTCTGGTTGAATTATAATAAACTTGAACTTAACTTGAAGGCAACTAAAAAAAGACATAAAGAGAGAAGAGATGAAATATGAAGGTAAGCTAGCCAATAATATAAAAAAGGATGCCAGAAGTTTTTTCAGATATATATCAAGTAAATGAGAGACCAGAGTGGCTATTGGACCACTTGAAAATTATGCTGGAGAAATAGCAATTTTGGACAAAGAAATGGCAGGTGAACTGAGGAAATATTTTGTGTCAGTCTTCACAGTGGAATACACCAGCAGAATGCCAGAAATTCAAGAGTGTCGGGGGCAGAAGTGAGTGTCATTTCTATTACTAAGGAGAAGGTGCTTGGGATGCTGAAAAGTCTGAAGGTAGTTAAGTCACCTGGAATAGATGGACGACACCTCAGGGCTCTGAAAGAGGGAGCTGAAGAGACTATGAGGCATTAGATAGATAGATAGATAGATAGATACTTTATTCATCCCCATGGGGAAATTCAACATTTTTTTCCAATGTCCCATACACTTGTTGTAGCAAAAACTCATTACATACAATACAATACTTAACTCAGTAATAATATGATATGCATCTAAATCACTAGCTCAAAAAGCATTAATAATAGCTTTAAAAAGTTCTTAAGTCCTGGCAGTTGAATTGTAAAGCCTAATGGCATTGGGGAGTATTGACCTCTTCATCCTGTCTGAGGAGCATTGCATCGACAGTAACCTGATCTTTCAACAATCACCAGATTCTGAAATAGTTTCAGACGACTGAAAAATTGCAAATGTCGCTCCACTTTTTTAAGAGGGGACAGAAGCAGAAGAAAGGAAATTATAGACCAGATGGTTAATAGATAGTGTAGACTCAGTGGTTAATGGTTCTGCAGACTCAGTGTAGTTAATGGTTAGACAGACTAAGTGGTTAATAGTTCGTACAGACTCAGTGGTTAATGGTTAGTACAGACTCAGTGGTTAATGGTTAGTGTAGACTCAGTGGTTAATGGTTAGTGGAGATTCAGTGGTTAATGGTTCATACAGACTCAGTGGTTAATGGTTAGTACAGACTCAGTGGTTAATGGTTAGTGTAGACTCAGTGGTTAATGGTTAGTGGAGATTCAGTGGTTAATGGTTCATACAGACTCAGTGGTTAATGGTTAGTGTAGGCTCAGTGGTTAATGGTTCGTACAGACTCAGTGGTTAATGGTTAGTGGATACTCAGTGGTCAATGGTTAGTGTAGACTCAGTGGTTAGTGGTTAGTGGAGACTCAGTGGTTAATGGTTAGTACAGACTCGGTGGTTAATGGTTAGTACAGACTCAGTGGTTAATGGTTAGTGGAGACTCAGTGGTTAATGGTTAGTACAGAATCAGTGAGATGATGGGCCTGTTTTTGTGCTGTATCTCTCTATCTTACAGGAAAGAGTACAGATCAAGTACAGAAGCCCTTGTAAGTGTTCCCGGGACTAACCATCAAAACAGGTAAGTCTGACCCCACTGCAAACTGAAGGGGAATGCAGACCTGAATCACCAGTGATTACTGCTCTTTCCCAGACTGCCTACCTCGCTGTTTTCTGATTTTATTTTCTACACTCTTGCACATTCTAATAGAAAATGTGACTTCCTTGGGACTCAGCCCCCGTTCATCATCAAGAACTTTTGTGGCTGATTTGTGGACATGGTTGGTCTGGAATTCAAAATAATTGGACAATTTTACCCAAAAGCAACCACTGGCATTTACAGTGTGGGTTTAGTATAGGAAATCATCAGAAGGTGTTTCACAGGAGCATGAATCAGATGTCAGGTCATAGAAGGAGAGGGGATGGCAGGTGAGGAAGTGTCTGGTCAGAGGAGGAATCTGGAAGCAATGCCTCAGTCCAACGGGATGATGTGCTGAAATGGTTTGCACCCCAATTTACTGACACACTGAGACGTCTGACACAGAGTGATAGAAGAGTGAAGGGAATGGAAATGACATCCATAAGATGGATTTAAATTAAAGAGGAAGAGAAAGACACAGACTGCAGGTTTAAATTCATCAGAATGAATCTGTGGACTTTGTTGAGGAAGCTCCTCAGAGTAATTGACAGTAGGACCGGACTCCCATATGGAGGAGAGTGAAAGGAAACTCAGGAATCATTTTAGAATGAATTCATGGGAAAACATCAGTAAAGTCCATGTAAATTATTTAATTTATTTATTTATTGGCACACAGCATGAAATAGGCCCCTCTGGCCCTTCGAGCCACACACAAAGTACCAACCGGTACGTCTTTTGTCTGTGGGGGGAATCCAGAGTACCCGGTGGAAACCCACACATTCTCAGGGAGAAATTACAAATTCCTTACAGGCAGCGACAGGAATTGAACCCCAGGTCACTTGCACTGTAAAGCACACTGCTAACCACTACACTACCATGCCACCCCAAATGCTGGGTTCCCCAGTCTGTCTGTTGGATTCTTTAATCAAAACTTAAACTTGTGTTGGGTCCTGAAGTTTTTGCAACCTAAAGTACTTCAGCAGTCAAGAAGGGGCATTAAAACCCATTGCTTATGACTGCTGAATACTGGTAGCAGACATTCCATTCAAATTCCATTGCTTACATTAACCAATGAGATTGTCCTTATTTGAGCAAGTGCTACCCGCCACTGAAAGTGGGAGTTTCCAGGAGATACACAGGCAACAGCAACTCACTGAACAATTACATGCACATAGGTAATTATTTAAAAACAAACAAACATAATAAAGTTAAACTGCAATGAAGTTAATAAGATAGTAAAAATAGGGGACAAGCTCTCCTCTGCAATCACTCTGAGCACCGGTGCCCCACAAGGCTGTGTACTCAGCCCCCTGCTGTACTCACTGTACACCCATAATTGTGTAGCCAAGTTTCCATCAAACTCAATATATAAGTTTGCTGATGACACCACAATTGTAGGCCGTATCTTGGGTAATGATGAGTCTGAGTACAGAGAGGAAATTAAGAACCTGGTGGCATGGTGTGAAGACAATAACCTATCCCTCAATGTCAGCAAGTCGAAGGAATTGGTTGTTGACTTCAGAAGGTGTAGCGGACTGCACAACCTTGGCGGTGCATTGGTATACATTCAATGTGTGCATCGGTAGTGCGCAGGTGGAACAGGTCAAAAGCTTTAAGTTCTTCAGGGTGAATATCACAAATGACCTGACTTGGTCTAACAAAGCAGAGTCCACTGCCAAGAAGGCCCTCCAGTGCCTTTACTTCCTGAAAAAGCTGAAGAAATTTGGCCTGTCCCCTAAAACCCTCACTAATTTTCATAGGTGCACCGTAGAAAGCATTCTTCTAGGGTGCATCACAACCTGGTATGGAAGTTGTCCTGTCCAAGACCGGAAGAAGCTGCAGAAGATAGTGAACATAGCCCAGCACATCACACAAACCAATCTTCCATCCTTGGCCTCACTTTACACCACATGCTGTCAGAGCAGTGCTGCCAGGATAATCAAGGACAAGACCCACCCAGCCAACACACTTTTTGTCCCACTTCCCTCCGGGAGAAGGTTCAGGAGTATGAAGATTCGTACGGCCAGATTTGGGAACAGTTTCTTTCCAACTGTGATAAAACTGCTGAACAGATCCTGACCCGGATCTGGGCCGTACCTTCCCAATATCTGGACCTGACTTGCACTACCTTACTTTCCCTTTTCTATTTTCTAATGATGATTTATAATTTAAATTTTTATTATATTCACTTCAATTTGTACTTCAGGGAGCGCAATGCGCAGAAACAAATATCACTGTGATGATTGTACACTCTCGTATCAATTGTTTGGTGACAATAAAGTAAAGTAAAGTAATACCACCCCAGTACCTTCGGGACCAGGATTTGCAGCTATTGTGAGATCCATCAATCTGTTCTTACCAGAATTGATTCAGAGTGTAAAGAGACTCAAATCCAGTCCAGATGAAGTTATTTTATTCAAGATGAACACAGAAATCAAAAAACAGCAAAGTACTGGCCCAGGGCTCTTATATGAATAAAATTACACATTTTACTGTCCAGATGCCAGAAAAAGAGGTTTAGTGGCTAATTATACTTGCAGACCTCATCAGCTCACAACCTTTCCATGACAGATTATTGATTTTCTCTGAATATGCAAGTTCGTTATCCTTGATCTTCAGGGTCTGAGAGCTTCCAGGACAATGATAACCCCCAGCTCCCAGAGTGATCCATAGTGATTGTGCTCTGTGTTGCTTTTCAGTATAAACTTGATTCACCGGGCAGCAATCATTCTCATCAACAGACATCAGCTCCAGCATGTCACACAGTGATTCTGTAATGTTGACAAGACAGTCTGTGGCATCTTTTAGTTTCTCCTTCTTCTTCACTTTATTGCTGACAATTCACAATTATCTGATCACCAAGATCGACCATTGTGCTCATTTTGAGCAAACACACTTTAAGTAGTTGGTGGCAGTCTCCCAACTGTTTCAGAACATAAAATGCAGGTGTACATATTTTTGAACTGATCATTTCCATAACATAATCAATAAATCAATCAGTAACAGTCAATCATCATTACAGTGAGCCCGTTTCTGACATGTGGCAAATGCTCTGTAATGCTGTCTCTGTGTCTTTTGCTCTTTGATTTTGATTCATTTTGTCTCATTCTGTGTGATAAACATGAACCTGATGGTTGGTGGAAACCACAAAGTTATAACTGTATTTCCATATGTAAAGCAGTGTGTTTATTCTTTTTAGTAACACAGCTCCACTGGGAGGGCCCCCTGCTCAAATTAAACCTGCCTGTGAAACCGGAGAGGAAGTGTAAGGACTGAGTGTTAATGTTATCGCAGAGTTTCAGATATCTGTCAGCTATTAATAACAAATGGTTCCTGAGCTTCAAGTAAACCTACAACACAGAACAGTACAGCACAGGAACAGGCCCTTCAGCCCATGATGACTGTGACAAATTAATCTAAAGCGAACTATCTGCACAGAATCCATATCCCTCCATATCCTGAATGGTCATGTGCTTTTTCAAATGTATCTCAACTGTACTATCATGCTGACTCACCACCACTCCTGCCAGTGCATTCCAGGCACCTATCACTCTCTGTGTAAAAAATACAACCCACAAATCTCCTTTGAATGTTACACCCCTCACCTTAAATCTCTTTTGGATATGACATTTTACCCTGGAAAATGACTTTGACTGTCGACCCTATCGACGACTCTGATGCTTTTATAAACCTCTATCAGGTTGCCTCTCAGCTGACGCTCCCGAGTAAACAGTCAAAGATTGTTGAACCTCTCCTTACAGCTAATATTCTCTAATCCAGGCAGCATGCTCGTAAATGTCCTTTGCACCCTCTCCAAAGCTGCCACATCATTCTTACAATGGAGCAAACAGAACTGAGGGTACTGAACTTTGATAAGTTGGCGCCTTTTGTTTTTGTTTTACACTTTAAAGAGTTTACTAAAATTAAAAGAGTATTAGGCAATACAATATATATATATATATATATATATATATATATATATATATATACAAGAAAAAAACAAAAGGCGCCAACTTATCAAAGTTCAGTCAGTTTAGAGCACTCGTTGGAACTCAACCAGCAAACCATTCGACTTCTCGGTGCTTGCCCTCCCGACTTCCACGTCTTCCACATCGGACTCCCCGGTGGTCTTCCGAGCGCACGTCCCCTCCTTCCTTGGCGTCTCCCTCCCGACTTCCTTCACCCCCAAGCCCGCGCAACCCCTCCCCCAAGTTCCCAGCCTCACAAAACACAATAACATTCCGCATTGATTAACAAATGAATACAATTACCATATCAGCCATTCTAAAGCGAAACAACGGCGAGAGAAACTTTTAACAGACAAAGAAACATTCCTACTCGTAACAAACCAAAGAAGCCCTTTTTAGTAACATACACAGGACATTGTACACGTGAATGGTTTAGATGCTCAAATATACCCTGTCATGAGGGTCATGAGAAGGTTGAAGGGTAAAGTATATTTCCACCTCATAGATAATAAAAATACTTGATAGGGTGGAGGAGAAAGGTGGTTCAGTCTTCAAGGAGATTAAAACTATTGTAAACAATCACTAATCATCCAGTTTGGATTATTTATCCAGAGTGTGGGGAGAAAGTGGATCTCTCCCACAGAAGTAAATGTGGGGAAAAGGAGCAGAAGGGAAAATTAAACCAGTTGGACAAAGATGGCATGACTGGAGGTTCATGTGGAAAATAAACAATGGCATAAAGTAATTGGTCTGAATCTGCTTCTTTACTGTATGTTTCATTTAAGTCTGTGTATTACCAGAGTCACGGGAGAGAAACAAAATCTATTTTTCCTTCACCATGTTCCTCTCCCACTGTCTTTATCTCTTCCTGGCACTTTCACTCTCCTGTTCCCCCTCGCTCTCTGCATATCCACATTGTTTCCCTCTCATTTCCTCTTTCGCCTTTCACTTCCTCCCGATTTTATTCTTTCCCACTTCATGTCCCTTATCCTCTTCCTCCTTCACTCTCTCTGTATGTTCCTCTAACTTTATTTTCCCTTCACTTTTCTGACCATCGCCCAAACCCAAACTCTTTCTCAGGAACTGTTGTTTCCCAGTGGGAGCAGTTGGGCCCAGACCGGTCACCTACGATCAGGTATATCAGATCGTCAGACTCAACTATTTTCTGCCTTCACTCCCATCAGTATCAGAAACAGGTTTAATATCACTGACATACGTAGTGAAATTTGTTGTGTTGTGGCAACAGTACAGTGCAAAACATAAAAATCATAAATTACCAATAAGATACATGTATATATAACTCATGCAAATCAGGAGCAAAAATAGGAGGTAGTGTTCATAAGTTGGATCATTGCCTGGTCAGAAATCTGATGACAGAGGGGAAGAAGCTGTTCCTGAAATGTTGAGTGTGTGTCTCCAGGCTCCTGTAGCTCCTCTCTGATGGTAGTAATAAGAAGAGAAAATGTCCTGTATGATGTGAGTCTTTAATGATGGATGTGGCTTTTTGAGGCATTGCCTTTTGAAGATGTCCTCAATGCTGGGGAAGATGTTGCCCGTGATGGAGATGGCTGAGTTTGCAACTCTCTGCAGCTTTTTCTGATCCTGTGCAGTGGCCTGTCTGTACCAGACGGTGATGCAACCACATCGAATGCTCTCTATGGTACATCTGTAGAAACTTGCTAGAGTACTTGCTGACACACCAAATCATCTCAAACTCCCAGTGAAATTTAACCTCTAAAGTTCTTTCTTTGTCGTTCCATCAATAAGTTGGGCCCAGGATAGATCTTCAGCGATGTTGACAGCCAGGAATTTGAAACTGCACACCCTTTCCACTGCTGATCCCTCAATGATACCTGGTGTGTGTTCCCTCCATGTTCCCTTCCCAAAGGCCACAATCAATTCATTATTCTTACTGACATTGAGTGGAAGGTCGTCATTGTGACACCACTCAACCAGTCAATCTATCTCACTTTTGTACACCTCCCCGTCACCATCTGAGATCCTGCCAACAACAGACAAATGTGAAGATGGCATTTGAGCTGTGCCTAGCCACATGGTCATGGGTGTAGAGAGAGTAGAGTGGAGCATGTCCCATATCTCAATTCAGAATGAGACAAAGAAGCAGTGGGAACTGGAATGGGATAGCCAGCTGTGAGATATTTAACTTACAGCTGTAAGCTGAGAAAGTTTTAAACAATCTGTAATAAATACAAGCCAATGGTAGGTCGAGGCAGGTACACATGAAAATACTCAGGTGTGGTGGGAAACATAAGGAGGTAAACTGCCCACAGTCACAGAAGTTGTAGTTTGGTGAGCTCGTGTTTCAAGAGAGGTCTTGTTTCTGTTGTGTCAGCTGACTGACACAGATTCCATAAGGGAATAACCAATCCCAGTGGACACAGAGGGAATGTGGAAGGTTTACTTTGGATGATAGACCCCTGGCAGGTTTGGGTTCTAATTAATCCTGATGATGAATTTAAGTTTAGGGTCTCAATGTGCTGCAGTTAATGGAAAAACAGGGATACAGAAGGGTGGATATTACACTGCTATGGAGTAGAGATTGAAATAGACCACATCTGGAGCACTGGCTGTGATTCTCGGCATCACCCCTCAGAAAGGATGTGTCTTCCTTGGAGAGGGGTCGTGTGGACGAGGCACATTGAAGTGCTACTGGGACTGGGATAAAATATTAGGTCTGGTCTCTTGTTCCCTGAAGTGTGGAAAACTGAAGGGCAGTAGAATTGGGGCGTTTAAAAACATTCCAGAATGGCACAGAAGAATAACACAAAGACTCTGTTATTTCAGGATATACAGGTCACTGGAAATCTGGAAGTCTCCCTTGAAAGTGGTCACTTGTGGGGAGGGGTGGGAGGTGTCAGTTGAAATTTCAATATTAATAGAATTTTGTTTGAGTTCAGTTATCCAAATATGTGGAGCCAAGGTGGGTAAATGGAGCTCGGACACATATCAGTTTAACAGGGAATAGACTGTAGGGCTGAACAACCTCCTTCTGACAGTCAATACACAGGATAAATTTGAACAGAATCTCTGTGTACAGCTGTTGATTTGCCAGAAACACATTTCATATTTTCATTCTTGACAGGTGGATGAAACTGGATAGTGATATAAGGGATATTTCCTTCCCAGCTTCCTGTCGGAGATGTGGCTTGACTTAATCTGAACAGGGAATCTTCCAGAGGAAATAGGCTTACAAAAAAGAATAAACTTGCTGCTCAAGGCATAGAAATACTTTTTTGATTCAGGGACCTAAACCAATAAACAATTCTTGTATTACTGAAAGAACATTTTTTGTATTATTATAGATGTACAGTGGAGAGTATTCCGACAGGTTGCATCACTGTCGGTTATGGGTGGAGCGGTAGGGGCTACTGCACAGGATCGAGAGAAGCTGCAGAGGGTTGCAAATTTAGTTGGCTTCATCTTGGGTATGAGCCTACAAAGTACTCAGGGCTTCTTCAAGGAATCCCCAGAAAGGCAGCGTCCATTATTAAAGACCTCCAGCACCCAGGGTGTGCCCTCTTTTCACTGTTACCATCAGGTAAGAGGTACAGAAGCCTGAAGGCACACACTCAGCAATTCAAGAACAGCTTCTTCCCCTCTGCCATCTGATTCCTAAATGGACATTGCACCCTTGGACACTCTCTCACTTTTTAATATATATTATTTCTGATTTTTGCATGATGTTTAATCTATTCAATATACATATATTGTAATTAATTTACTTTATTTTTTGTTTTTTTTTATTCTCTATTATGTATTGCATTGAACTGTTGCTGCTATGTTAAGAAATTTCATGTCACATGCCGGTGATAATGAACAGAATTCTGATTCTAATTCTGAAAAGGATTGACTAATGGGACTGAAAGTCTGAAGGGAGAAGGGGTCCATCAAGTATGGAGACATTTGTCCTCTGGGAAGTAACAATATACAGCTGACTTGAAACCAACCTAAATCTTCGTTCTATGGGAAGAAAACAGAGATGGACTCAGATTGAAGGTGGTGTTTATTTACGCTGCAAGCAGGAAGTCTGTTCTCCGGCCCAATACTATTATACTCATGGTTCCAACTAAACTTCTCCTGTACAGATATCTGCACAAGAAAGGGGAAAATTGCCCAGTGTGTCCATTCTCGAAATACATGACAAATCTAATAAGACAATAATGGCCCAATTTGTCTACTCAATCTTCAGTAAAGTGATGGGAGCTATAATTGACAGTGTTGGAAAGTGACACTTACTCATCAAATAACCTCATCACCAGTTTAGGTTTTGCTGGGACCACTGGGTTCTTCATTGATCAAGCTTGTTTTCTTACCTGTTGCCATCAAATCCTCTGACAGCACATTCCAGATACTGACTACAATTTTGCCTCATAAATCTCATTTATACTTTTTCCCTTTTATCTGAAACCTCTGCCCTCTGGTGTTTAACATTTCTACTCTAGAAAAAGTCTGTGACTATCTATGCTCCTCATAAATTTACATACTCCTGTCAGTCCATCCCACAGTGTCCAATGCTCCAGCAAAAACAGTCCAAGTTTATCCAAACTCTCCTTACAGGAAATATGCTCCAATCCAAACAACACTCGACTGAATCTACTCTTTACCCTCTTCACCCTCTCCAAAGCATCCACATCATTCCTGTAATGCAATGGCTAGAACTTTACCTGCTCCAAATGTGAAATTATCAAACAAACTTAAAGATATGCTGGACAATTTTTGAAGGGATCCTGAATGATCTGAGAATTCGGCAGAGGCTCTCCCCATGGATGCTATCAAAAGCCTTTTCAAAATCCATGAAATTTATGTACAGTTGTCTCTACCACTCTGTGTTCTGCTCTATGATATGCAGCATGAAGATCCGGTTGACAGAGCCTCTATTCCTTCTGAAGCCAACTTGCTCCTTCAAGCAAACATCAACGGCATCTGTAATCCTTTGGACAATGACTTTGGTGAGAAAAAAGTGTGATGCCACACTAGCTATTACAATCACTTAGTCCTCCTTTCTTGGGGATCCTAACTCCCTTTGTCCTTGGGCACGTCCTCATTCCCAGATTATAGTAAACAGTGGATGCAGGATGACCGCTGCATCTTTTGGTTCAGCTTTGAGCGGTTCAGCTTTCAAATTGTCAATTTCTGGAGTTTTGTTGTTTCTTAATGTATTAATCACAGTAACAATCTCTACTTTCTTGGCTGGATCTGTGTTGATGTCAAGGCCCTCTGTGACTATTCGGTAAATCTCTGAAATACCCTGTCCATCGTGCTTTGTGCTTTTGTCAAAAGCAGACCGTTCTTACCTCTCATGGGGCTACTGGATCTGGTTTGGAACTTTCTGCATACAAATTTTGAAATCTTGTCTATATTTTTCTGATCACGTCAACTGGCACTGCTGTGGCCATCACTGCAAGGTCTTCCATGTAGACTCTCTTATCCATCCTTAGCTCTTCACTTTCTTGCTAGCTTCAGTGAATTCCAATGGAAGTTTCACCTTAATTTGTGTTGACTTTACATTGAACATTTTCTTCCTAATTTTCCATCTTTCCTCTAAGGTTGTCCATGTTTCCTGCTGTATCCAGTCTTTGGTTTTCTTTTCAGCTCTGTAATGTAGACAGGCCCCGCTGGTCTTGATGAACACTGACACAATCTGTTTCCACATAGTGTTGATCTTGTCCACTGACACATCCTCGCCAAAGCCTGAAATCTGTTCTTAAGTTTAATGGTGACAGTAGATCTCACACTGGTGTCCTTGAGCTTCTCAACATCAAAACGTCTTTGTACATGTGCTCTGGTCCCAGTGCTTCTCAACTAGAGTTTCATCACTGCTACAGCAAGGTGGTGGCTATTTCCTCTATCTACTCCTCTCTTCACCTTTACACCCTGCAAGGGTCATCTCCACGTACCATTGATCATCAAATGGTCAATCTGGATCTTGTCACTTCTACTGGGTGAGCACCATGTCAGTTTGTGGATTTCATGGTGTGGAAAGAGGGTCCCTTCCGTGACCAGATTGTTCATGGTACAGAATTCCACCAGTCTTTCACCATTGTTATTCATTGTTCCACATCCTTGCATGCACATGACCCTAGTGAAGTCCGAGTTGTTATTTCCCAGTTTGCCATTTAGATCTCCCATGATGATGATCATTATGTCATGGTGTAGTGTTAACTCTACCTCTGCTGTTTGTAGAAGATGTCCTTTTCTTCAATGTCACTATTGTTATTTGGAGCATAGCACTGGATCACAATCATGTTCACTTGCTTCACTCTCAGCCTGACTCTCACCAGCCGACTGTTGATTGGTTTTTACTCCAGCGGGCACTTCTCAATGCCTTTCTTCAAAATGACAGCTACACCATCAAGACGCTGACCATCTTCCCTACCTGGATATAAAACTCTTTCACCAGTTCCTGCCTTTAGTCTGCCAGACCCTGTCCATCTGCTCTCACTGACACCAGTGTATGTTGGCTGTAACGACACATTACTGTGGTTATCTGTGTGAGCTTGCAGTGTTGTACATGGTTCGTACATTCCAATAAACATTTTTGGTCTTGGTCTTAGTGAAGTTCATGGCTTCCTTCACCATGCCAGTAGCTTCCTGTCAGTTTTCACTACTGTCAGCTATGCAAGTCCCGAGTGGTGAATAGGGAATATTATCGCACTCAGATGTAGAAGGATTCTTCATTGCTGTTTCCGTAACTGTGAAGAGAGTCCTTGACAAGGACAATTTGGACCCAAATGCTGGAGTATCCAAGGCAAGGATCAAGACACTATATCAAAATGGATTGAGAACTGAGCACGATAGGCTGGCTGGTGGCTTAGTGGCATCAGTGCTGGACTCTGGAGCGAATGGTCCCGAGTTCAAATCCAGCCGGCTCCCTTGCACGTTTTCCATCCGTGCTGGGTTCAGCATCGAGCTAGCAACTCGATCTCATTAAAAAAAAAACTGGAGAATGCTAGAGAAATACCCCATAATGAGCAACCACCAAAAAGATTGGTGCAAAAAGCTTGTCATGACGACTCCGCCAGGCGTTAAGGGCATTCTTCTTCTCTTCTACTGAGCAGAAAAAAAATACCAGACGATATCATGAGTAAGGTTACAAATCATCACCGAACATCAGTTCAGATGTTCTTTAAATACTCAATTCTTTGGGCCCAGCCCCATTTAGTGGGATCATCATGAACCTTAAAGGGGCTGCAACCAGCTATCTGTACTCTGGAGAGTTAGAGAGTCTAAATCCTGGAAGCTGGCGCAGTTGGGAGCATCTCGTAACAATAACAATTTTTCTTTTTGCCTAGTCAGGTTCACTAACCCTGAAACTCCGAACCTGGTGGAATGGTGAACCACTCTTTGTCTGATCTCTAGCCTTTGACCTGTTTGGCATGGGTGTCCCTACCTAGAGCTAAAGCACAAGGCAACATAAAACTCAAACCAACATAGATCTCTGGATCACTGAGGCACTCAAGCCTCCAAACCCTACAGCAAAGTTGTGGTCCTCTTGGACAGAAAAAATAATGATTCACAATTTTGATTGCTGTCATGGTGGGGTTGTTGTGTCAGGTTTTGGGAAGTTCTCCACCATCTGTCCCAACATTGATCCCTCAACCAGCACCAAAGAATGTCTGATCTCTTTATACTTCATTGCTGTGTCTCTAAGGCAAGCATCTGCGCACTGACTCGTGTCTCTCAGGGGTATCTGTCCACCAACTGGTATCACTGGGTGATATCTGTCCATTGACAGGTGTCACTCAATTCCTGTCTCTCAGGGGGATATCTGTCCACTAACTGGTGTCTCTCAGTCCCTGTCTCTCAGGTGATATCTGTCCATTGACAGGTGTCACTCAATTCCTGACTCTCAGGGGGATATCTGTCCACTGACTGGTGTCTCTCAGAGGGATATCTGGCCACTGACTGGTGTCTCTCAGTCCCTGTCTCTCAGGGGGATATCTGTCCACTGACTGGTGTCTCTCATTCTCTCTCGCTGGGATTCTGTGTGTTTCAGTTTACACAAACCGTTCATCGCTGAAATTGATGAATCGAGCAGAGTGTGACAGATCTTTAATCCGGATCTGGTCACTGCCGCTGACCTGCCGCCTGTTGCAGAGACAAACATCTTTTGGGGAATTGAAATCGCTGCTGTGGGCGGGGACAGGAAGCTGCGCCTCTGGTTTCAGTGTGTGAGAGCCTGTTCAAACCGCGGCTCCCTCTCTCACTCACAGCCCACGTCCCTATTTAAACAGCGCTCACTGCGGCTCCGGACAAAGCCGGCCTGAGCTGAAGCCGCCGATCTCAACAGTGTTCAAGTCCGGCTCAGTGTTCAGGGCGATGGGGGTCGTTCCTTATCTCTGTCTCCTCCTGTCTTGTCTGGCAGGTGGGTGTCCCGCGGCTTGTCGCCCTCCCGGGACCGGCTGTTTCTCGGAGGCTTTGTGAACCTCTGCCCGTGGAACATTTTATTAATTTCTGCTTTTTTTTATTGACAGGCGTGAGGTCCGACATCGTGCTGACACAGCCCAAGTCAGCGGTGGTAAAGCCCGGACAGTCCCACAGACTGACCTGTGAGGTCAGAGGGTTCAGCCTCAGCAGCTATGGCATGCACTGGGTGAAACAGGTCCCCGGGAAGGGGCTGGAATGGATGGCGCATATAACGAGTGACGGTAGCGAGTATTACGCGCCTGAAGTCCGGAGCCGGTTCAATATTTCCAAGGACAGCAGCACCGTTTATCTGCAAATGAACAGCCTGACACTGGACGACACGGCCACCTATTACTGTGCGGGAGGCACAGTGAGAGAGACCGGGACTGGACCGGGACAAAATCCCGGCGAGAGCGCCTGCCCTTCGGGCGCTGAGGGAAAGGGCAGCAGTGATCGCCATAGCTGTATCCCGGTCGTTCTGGGCCACATCCGCTCGTCCACGCAATGGAAGGCGGGTTGTCAGCGGGGATTCCCGAGAAGAGATGCTGGATGGATGGGCCGAGGGGCTCAGCGGATCACTTCAGAGGGCAGCTCGGAGCCAAGCGCCGTGAGTGGGAATGGGGTCACCGATCGACCTGGTCAGGTGTCTGTCCTTCGTCCACACGTGACAGTAAATGGTCGGGCAATGAGGAACATTAATGATCAGAGGCACTTTGGTGTTCTAGTGCGGTTTTACTGAGGAGTGACTGTGCTGGGAGACAGTGAGAGGGGCGGAGGTTATCGTACGGCGGTGTATCACTGTGACTACTATGGGGTGTATGAATACTGGGGCAAAGGAACCTCGCTGACAGTGACTTCAGGTAAGACCAACTTCTCAATTGTATCTTCACGCACTAGAATTTTATTTATTTACGGTTTTGGGGAATTCGGTGATTTAACTGATATCAGTGAGATATTTAGAGCGAGTACATGAATCTCCCCGAACCGGCGGGTTTCTCTAGAGCCCAGTAACAGTACAAGGGTACATACCCCACCCCACCAGTGAACTGTCCACAGACCGGGAACAGGCTCAGGGGAATGGGGTCGGATCTTGTCACCAGACTGTGCCTTGACACCGGCCGGTTGTGCTGAGTGAGCACAGTGTTTGGTTCAAGTCTGGCTTCTGATCCTCAGCACCAACTGAAACCACGTTCAGGGGCTGAGCGTTTCAGTGCAGTTGAACTCGTTCCCTGTCAGTGACAACAATGGATCTGTTCAGTGTCAAGTTATTGGGATCGGGTTTTACTGTCGGCTGCTTTCATGTTGAAGGTAATGGGATTGAGACATAATCTGAGGGAATGGTTACACATGTATGATCTGGTTGATGGCTCAATATCCCCAGGGTACAGGTGGGTGTCAGTCCCATCATGTAATGTCCGGCCTGAGGTCCGTCCCGGGATACAGCAAAAGTATCGGCGATATCCCAGGATTAATTGATGGGATTAAGGTTTTAGTTTTATTCCTTGATGGGTTAGAAGGTGGGCTACGGTGGGGAAGAATTTTGGAGTTCGGAAGGCAGTGAGGAAGTGGTGCAGGAGGGTAAGGCAGGGAATTCAAATTACAATTCCTTCAAACATTCCGGGCAGCCTTGCATTGGTGGGTGGGGGAGGGGGAGTGGGGCAGGTGGGGTGGGGAGGGAAGCGTTCAAGTCAATAATGTGTAATAGGGGAGCATTTAAGGGAAGGCTTTTTCACGAACGTTTGTGATCTGGAACACACTGCCTGAATGATGGTGGTGGTCAATAGTGAGTGTAGAGAGGGAACAGGAGGAGATCCGCCTTTTGTAGGGATACAGGGAAGAGCAGAGAGACCAATGGGTTTATTGGGTTTGCTCAGCTAAAGGGAAGCACAGACACTATCGGATGAATGGCCTCACTCTCTGCTCTGTCATTCAATGGAATCAGTATTTATCTTGTAAATCTGGGAGATTCTTCCTCAAGGGGATTCCAACAATCACCCCAGAGTACACAGAGCATGAGTTAAATGCAGATTACAGCTCCCGTGTCCTCTCCTGGCAGCCACGGATTAGATACAAAGATCCTTCTGCACTGTCCCATCCCTCCAAGGGCAGAGGCAGCAGAGGTTAGACACAGAGTGAAGCTTCCCCTAACCTGTCCCATCACACACTCATCGGACACGAGTTGAACTTTACTGTTCAAATGAACTGCTTAATCTCAGTGCACAGACCGAGCAACTGTTCTAACTTCATGCCCTTCTCCATCCCCCGACTGGGTTTGTTTAACAAGTGTTTTCCTACATTCACCAGTGTTGCTGGTGATTCAGTAAAAGTGGTTGTGAGAGAAAGTGCTGACATTTACAGAGCACCTTTCATAGTGTCCCCGAGCTCTTCACAGGCAATAAAGTAGTTTCAAAGTACAGCTCTGTGTAGAGTCGGGAATGTGGAGCCACTCTGCACACAGCAGAATCCACAAACTGCAAGGTGAGAACGATCAGACAGTCTGTTCTGGTGATGTTATTGAAGGAGAAATATTGTCCAGGACACCGTGGACACAGTGATCCAATGGACAGGCACAAGGTTGGATTCGGAGTGATGACTCAGTTCACCATAATCTACAGCAGATTTGGATCTGTGGTCAGATTTACAACATCTTAATAATTGGTATTGTTTTAAAATCTAGTCATTAGTAATGATGACCCTTCAGTTTTACTGATGTCCCTCAGGGAAGGAGATCTCTCATCCTTACCCTTCGAGCCTATTTATGACTCCTGACCCATCAATGTGTTTGTCTCCAAATGCCTCTGAATGGCAGCTCAGATGTGTAATTCATTCAGACTTTACCGGCAAAACCCAGATCTCAAAAGATAAATACAATTCCATTAATTTGCTACAATACAGACTAAAATCGGACTCCCCCAATCTGCTGATTCATCATCGACCATTTTGTACAAGTGTTATGCCATTGCAAATTTCTTCTGAGTTGATCCACCCAGATCCAGTTCCCCTCTTCACCCCAGCACCCTGTGACCCACCCAGATCCAGTTCCCCTCTTCACCCCAGCACCCTGTGACCCACCCAGATCCAGTTCCCCTCTTCACCCCAGCACCCTGTGACCCACCCAGATCCAATTCCCCTCTTCACCCCAGCACCCTGTGACCCACCCAGATCCAATTCCCCTCTTCACCCCAGCACCCTGTGACCCACCCAGATCCAATTCCCCTCTTCACCGCAGCACCCTGTGACCCACCCAGATCCAGTTCCCCTCTTCACCCCAGCACCCTGTGACACACCCAGATCCAGTTCCCCTCTTCACCCCAGCACCCTGTGACCCACCCAGATCCAGTTCCCCTCTTCACCCCAGCACCCTGTGACCCACCGAGATCCAGTTCCCCTCTTCACCCAGCACCCTGTGACCCACCCATATCGTTCCCCTCTTCACCCCAGCACCCTGTGACCCACCCAGATCCAGTTCCCCTCTTCACCCCAGCACCCTGACCCACCCAGATCCAATTCCCCTCTTCACCCCAGCACCCTGTGACCAACCCAGATCCAATTCCCCTCTTCACCCCAGCACCCTGTGTCCCACCCAGATCCAGTTCCCCTCTTCACCCCAGCACCCTGTGACCCACCTAGATCCAGTTCCCCTCCACCCCAGCACCCTGTGACCCACCCAGATCCAGTTCCCCTCTTCACCCCAGCACCCTGTGACCCACTCAGATCCAGTTCCCCTTCACCCCAGTACCGTGACCCACCCAGATCTTTCCCCTTTGTACCCCAGCACCCTGTGATCCACCCAGATCCAGCTCCCCTCTTCACCCCAGCACCCTGTGACCCACCCAGATCCAGTTCCCCTCTTCACCCCAGCACCCTGTGACCCACCCAGATCCAGTTCCCCTCTTCACCCCAGCACCCTGTGACCCACCCAGATCCAGTTCCCCTCTTCACCCCAGCACCCTGTGACCCACCCAGATCCAGTTCCCCTCTTCACCCCAGCACCCTGTGACCCACCCAGATCCAGTTCCCCTCTTCACCCCAGCACCCTGTGACTCACCCAGATCTTCCCCCTCTTTACCCCAGCACCCTGCTGTCAGTTTGATGGGTGTTTTTATAAAGACCCAGAGGAACACTGATCCAGACAGAACTGTACTTACCACCTGCTGGTCCCGGGATGTAAAAGATCCTCAGCTGCAAATCTCACCGACTGACATTATTGTGCCTCCTGCACTGCCAACACTGAGCAGCTCAGGGAACATCTGTGGTGTGAGAAACAGAGTTAATGTTTCACTTCAGTGACCTTTCAGCAAACTCCGTCAGTCTGATTTCTGGCAACTACGCTGTTGCCAGTTTTATTTTACTGAATTTGGAGAGGCATGGAGGGAAGTCATCCAGTTACCAGAGAAACTCCGGATGTAACTTAGCTTGTCTATTTTGATGAAAACAATTTGTTTTTCATTGGCTTCTACAACCCCAGAACATCCCAGGGCCTTTACCAACCCAGCAAGTACGGTACTTCTGCAGTGTGTCACTTTTTACTATCAGGGTACACATATGTCACCACATACAACTCTGAGGTTCATTTGCTTGTGGGCATACTCAGCAAATCTATAGAATAGTAACTGTAAACAGGATCAATGAAACAGCAAGAGCATAGAAGACAATAAACTGTTGAATTGCAACCCTAAATAAATAGCAATAAATAACAAGGTAAAAAGTCCTTAAAGTGAGATCATTGTTTATGGGAACATCTCAATAGATGAGCGTAAATATCCTCTTTTATTCAAGAGCCGGATGATTGAGGGTAGTAACTGTTCTTGAAACTGGTGCTGTGAGTCCTGAGGCTCTTGTTCCTTCTGCCTGATGGCAGCAGTGAGAAAAGAGCCTGGCTTGAGTGGTGAGGATCTTTCATGATAGATGCTGCTTTCTTACGACAGCATTTCATGGAGATGTGTTCAATGGTTGAGAGTGCTTTACCCATTATGTACTGGGCTGAATCCACTATCGTTTGCAGTAATTTCCATTCAAAGGCATTGCTGTCCCCATACCAGGCCGTAATGCAGCCAGTCAATACACTTTCCACTAGACATCTATAGAAGTTTATCAAGGATTTAGACATCATGTCATATCTCCACAGACTCCTGAGGAACTAGAGGCACTGTCCTGTTTCCTCTGCAGTTACATTTATATGCTGAGACCAGGACAGGTCCTCTGAGATAGTGACACCCAGGAATTTAAAGTTACTGACTGTGTGGTAGATGAATAGATAGACACAGATTACTGATGGTCGTCCTGATGGTCCCAGGTCTTTGATCCCATAACTCCCTTGTTGTCAAGGGTTGACGCTGATAAACAGCAGCAAGGTTCCTCAGACCACAGCTGACCATCCCTTTCCCCTGCTGCTCAATACAAGGGAAACTGAAGATACTGTGGTTTGAATGGTGCTGGCTGTAGCTGGCATTCCCGAAGTGAACCATTTACCAGTGTCTAGCAACTTACACTGGAGTCAGTCTCACAGTTCCACAGACCACTGTGCCCCAAGATTTACTGAGTGACAGATGCCACCAGAACTGTCACCACACTCCACCACTTGACACGGGGCCTTGCTGGAGTTCCCAGGATTAAACTGGGGATTCCACCTCAATGATTCCCTCGCAGACTAGACTTGTCAAAGGATCACAGTCACCATTCATCTCAGTGCGATTCTTGGCCTGGTGTGTTGGGAAGGCATTTGGCTTGTAATTCCCACAGGCTCGATGCGGTTGAAGTTCTTCCTCAGTTGCATGGGTTGAATTTTGAGGCAGTGTCAGATGCATCAAGTAGTGCAGAGGGTGCATCAGAAGTGCGGAAGACTTCGGAGTCCTCGTGCGAGTCTCCCAGGTGAATTTACAGGTTGAGTCTGTGGTAAAGAAGGCAAACGCAATGTTGGCATCGACTTCACATCGGACTTTGGATGACTGTCTCAGTATGGTTCTGGGTGGGGTGTTGTGGCACACTTGTGACTGTGGGCTCAAGCCTCCACTGTGAGACTGATCCATAGCCTCTGAGCTCAGTGACACAGATTCCCAGCTGGGTGTTGAAGTGGTGAGAATTTTGTTTCATGGGGTGAATAATTTTGGAAATTACTCATTTATAAACAGTGCTGTGCAAAAATCTTGGGCCTATGTATATTGCTAGCGTGCCTAAGACTTTTCCGTAGTAGCATATTTGTCAAAGTGGAGTGGAGAGTGAGTTTGTAAATCTGGCGAGAGCAAAGGATGTTGGGAACGGTGACGGTGGAGCGCCACGGGAGGGGTGTGGGGCAGGTGACAGAGCAGGGGCAGCAGTTGGCATGGGTGCAGTTCCAACCAGCTCTGAGACAACAGGCAAGGTCACTTGATTCAAAACAATTGGTTTATTGATCTTTCCAGAATGTCTCTCTGATGCTTCTCACTCCCTTCCCTTTCCCACTCTCAGTCCACAATAGAGACCCACATCAGAATCAGGTTTATCCTCACTCACATCTGTCATGAAATTTGTTTTTCTTTTGTGGCAGAGGTACAGTGCAATACATAAAATTACTACAGTACAGTGGAGGGGCCGGGTGGGCATCCCAGCTTATGTGTTGAAGACTTCAGCACAGTAGTTAGTAATGGTAATGTATAACATGCCTCCTTTGTCTCTAGTAATGCATTTATTTACAGAACTTCCGTGAATTTCTTTCCATTTCAGAGGTCAAGTCCACACCATCAGTCTACATCACTCCTTCCTGCACCACAGAATCTGACCAAGGCATCAGGCTCCTCTGTCTGGTCAAGGACTATCAGCCTGAGAGCATTAGTCAGACATGGTCCACTAACAGTGGGGACATCACCACTGGAATCAAGAAATACCCGGCGGTGTTGGGGCAAAATTCAAAGTACACGATGAGCAGCTTGCTTGAAGTCTCTGCGGCGGACTGGAAGAAGAATAAAGTCTACACGTGCAAGGCAGGGATGGTGACAGTGGAGTTCCAGAAACCTCAACGTTAGTATGAGACATAATTTTCTCTTAAAAGCTGCATTGATCACAGAGCATAAATCTGGAACACGAACCTTTGTCAGATAATGTTCGGCACGGGAATTAATTCCTTTATTCTAATCTTACAACGGCAGTAGGACTCCTCACCAAAATCACAGTGAGAAAACGTATGGAATTGATATGGGGGAAATGTCCTCCTGAACTCAATGAAACTCTGTATCAGTGGAGGGTGGAGGAGACAATGTGCTGATCTGCCTCCATTGTATCCACTCCTTTCAGGAACCTCTCCACCATCCTATCCCACAAAACCCTCCCTACTGATCAGCTCCTCTACACATACAGAGACCGCTGGCCCATCGTACCCCTGCACACAGAACAACAATTTAAACTTTACCCCACTCCTCCTGCACTTTCCCCTCCACCCTGAGCTGCCCCATCTTCTGGTAAAAGCATCCTTAGTGAATGTGATGAAGGAATCCACTCCATTGCCCTTCCTTAACCATCTTCTCACAGATCTGAACCAGCCTTTGCAGTTACAACAAAATAATTCCCTCCTGTCCATCTGTTCTTCTTTCTCACTGAAAGTAAAACTGTGTTTCCCAAACTCGCCAGTGGAAACAGTATCACACCATGTACTCCTGCTCACAGGAGCTAGTATCAGTCATTCTCCATTAAACAATTAGATCACGGCAGGTCTGCACCTCAGCCCCATGACCCACCTCTCTGCATTATCATAGCATAGTGGGACACACTGCTGGGAGGCCCAAGTGATACACCCAGCCCTCCCACTCACCGGTGTGAGCCATCAGATCATCAGATCAGCTGTAAATTAACAACATTCTTGAGATGGCTGGAACTGGGGAACTTGCCCGGGATGAAGGGGAATGAAGTCCAAACATGGGCAAAGCAATCATGTACTGACAGATATTAAATGTGTTACAGCTCCAAAGCTCAGCTCCCTTGTTCCACCCCGGGAGGTGATCCACAGTCAAGCAAATGCTGTCCTGGGCTGTGTGATATCTGGATTCTCTCCTGACAACGTTACAGTATCCTGGAAAAAAGCTGGATCTGCCCAAGAAGGCATCGTTCTCCCTTCCACTCCGAGATCTGATGGTGGATTTGAAACAATCGCTTACCTGACAGTACCTGTGCAGGAATGGACCAAGAAACAGAAATATACTTGTGAAGTGAATCACGCACCTTCCGGTTTCAGTGGTCAGGTCAACATGACGTATCAAGAGGGTGAGTGATGTCTGAAGAAAAATTAATTAACTTACAGCACCAAACTACTTAACTGATACTCCCACACAATTCCTGTCCCTACTGTCAATCTGGTTGAGTGATGTACTGATTATCTTTGCACTTTGAATCAACTCATATCACCAGCAGCTTTAACCCCATCTACTGGGCGGGAAAGGTATAAGCTGAGGTCACCTGTCCATTCTGTCTCAATAATTTTAGTTGTCTCTGTTTGTAGTTATAATGAAACTAAGTTAGTGAGCAAAGCTCACATCTCATGCTTTACCATCTGGAGAAAACCTCCCTGTTCCCTTTTCACTGTCTTTTCAGTGTTAGTTCCTCAAAAAATATCTCTGCAATTTTGTATTTGCTTCAGTCCCCAGTGTTTGTTTCCAGTGTTTCCTGAGAGACTCTTCTGTCAATTGTCCACTTACTGAACTGTAGGTGCCTAGATTATTTTTGAATTGATGCCCAATCCTCGAGTCAATGTTGTGACCTTGTGCCCTCAGATTCTTGACCAGGGTCAGAGAGCACATGTATTTATCATGGCTGACACAACCTCAACTCGATAGGATGCGATATACAGAGGATAGAGAGTGGGAATATGTGGGGGTCCCTTTTTCCAAGCACGGGAGAAGAGCTGAAAATATCTAACATTTAAATCTATGAATCTTCCATTTCCAGGTGGAAAATTTCCCCGCTGTTTTTCGGAGCCTGTGCCAAGGTTCTTTTACCAGAGTAATCTCAACGCAATATTCTCAGATGGTTCAACCCAAGAGTATCATTGTTCAGCAGGAAAGTGTGAAATAAAGTGATTGGCTGCATATACAATTCGTCATTGAATTTCATTACAATCCATTTACTGGATTCCCGACCTGCCCCTGGTATCCATTGGGATGGAAATTTAACAGAGAGAGAAGAAAACACATGATTCAAACTGACTACCTCTCCAATCACATTTCTATTCAACTTTCTATTATCCTTGTGGCCACCTTTTTCAATTTGACTTCCCATTCCCATTCTGACATGTTTGTCCATGGTCTCCTCTACTGCCCTGGTGAGGCCAAAGTCAGGTTGGAGTAGCAACACCTCATATTCCATCCAGATATCTGCCAACCTGATAGCCTGAGTTCTAATTTCTGCAACCTCCAGTAATCTCTCCCCAGTCCTTTATTCCCCTTTTTTTCTAATCACCATATTAGATACCACCTCATTCTATCACTTCTCCTCATCTGCCCATCATCTACATTTGGTTCCCCTCCTCTTGAACATTTCCTCCATGGTCCACTGTCCTGTCAGATTCCTTCTGCTTCAGCCATTTATCTCTTCCATTTATCACCTACCAGCTTTCTACTTAATACTCCCTCCCCATCCACGCCCTTTCCCCCTCACCTGGTCTCACCTCTCAACTGACAGAATGTATTCCTCTCCACTCCACCCAGCTCTTATTCCTGCTTCTGCCCATTTCCTTTCCAGTACCGGTGAAGTCACTTGGCCCGAAAGATCGACTGTTTATTTCCCTCCATAGATCTTGCCTGACTTCCCGTGTTCCTCCAGCATTTTGTGTGTGTTGTTCAAGATTTCCAGCATCTGTAGAATCTCTTGTGTTTCTGGTTGTCCATACAGTCATTCATTTGTGTACATTGTTGCTTCAGTGTGACTCAGATCCCAATTCCAGTTTCCTTGGCCAGATTCCCTCCTGTCTGACTCCAGTCAGCAAGAACTGGAACCTGTTTTTCACCCAGTGGCTGTGAGGCACGAGGTGATGAAGGTGAACGGGGCAGAAATTCCAAATTGACTCAGTCAAAGGACGGATGACCCTTTGATAATGTTGGGCACAAGACAAATTGGTGAGACAGGACACAGGGGTCTACCCAGTCTCCTGTCCAATCTGACATGCTTTGTGTGTAAATCCTGGATCAGACAATTTGTTAAAGTTACATTGATCCACGTGCAGGACACTGAATTCAGTCCACGAGGGAAACTCAGTGATCCCTATGAATGTCAGAATGGACAATGTTTTGTTAAAATTACCCAAGCACTGATAGAATGCTATGCTTCTTGTGGAATAATTCAGCAATAAGGGGAGCGATCTTGACTCTGTCAGGTTTTATGAGAGGATCGCATTTCCCAGGGACGGCTGAACATCAAGACCAGGCTGATATGAGACATAACTGAGAAATCTGCAGAAAACATGTTTAGTAGCATCACAGTGCTGATTAAATTGAGATTCACAATTCAGTGACCCTTCAGTGTACACCGAGGTTTGCAGATTTATGATATTACACAACAACAATGATCATCTAGACTACACCCATGGACTTTCTGTTTTAAAAGAAAATTGCTCATAATCTAACTGACATGAGAAAGGTTAACAAATACACATCATACTTTGTCAAATGATCCGTCCCAGTCAGACTGGACAGTGTGTGTTACATCTGCTCTTTCTTCAAAGACATTGACTCACAGTCTCACTGAAGGTCTCAACCATGACACAAACACAATCAGCCTCCACACTAAATGTCAAAGAGCAAAAGGGGACCGAGTGCCTGAAGGGGACCGAGTGTGTAAATGGTGTACACAAAGTGCAGAGAGCTGTGATGTACGTGAACGATGAACGATTCCTTTCTTTACCAATGTAGATTGATCTCATCTCCTCTTGATGGGACTGGCAAATCATTGACCAGAGAGGAACAGAAATGCTGGTCTTGTCAGTGAGAAATTCATCCATTGGAGAATGGGGAAATAATAATTGTGATGTTTCACCCAGATGAATGTTCAGATACTTCAGTCACTTTAAGCAAACCTTCCTTCGAAGAGATCTGGACAAAGAGGACAGCGACCATTCTGTGTGAGGTGGTTCACAGTGATTTACATGGATTCAGTGTAACCTGGCAGGTGGACGGAAGGAAGAGGGAAGATGGGGTGAGGACTGTGGGTCCAGACAGCAATGGAGGTGAAGACATGATCACCAGCAGACTGACTGTCCCTGCTGCAGAGTGGAACAGTGGGGCTGAGTTCTCGTGTGTGATAGAGGACGAGAGTTTGCCAACACCGGTGAAGAAATCCATCAGGAAGGACACAGGTATGTGTGGTCAGAATTCAGTGTGAGTCCGATCTTAGCAATTTGACAGATTTATCACCATCCAGCACTGTGATAGACTGCAGAAAATGAGAACAGGAGCAGGTCATTGGGTCTCTCGATCTGAACCATTCAGTCTGGTTTCGGCTGATCATCCAAACTCAATCAATATTCCTATTTTCTCCAGATATCCTTTGACCCATTCACATGAAGAAATACATCCAACCCATTCTTGAATATATTACATGATAATTTTTCAAGTGCTTTCTGTGGGAGAGAGTTCCACAGGTTCTCACTCCCTCTACACGTACACAGCTGAGACTGCCACCCCTGCTCCAGGGGAGATGGAACAAACAGCACAGGATGATGCAAGTCCAGGGGCTGAGTTCCACTTTCTGTCGAGTTGCTGTGTTCAGCGACTCCCATTGATTGAACTGAATGGACTAACCTCGCTGGAAGAAGTAAAATGCAGCAGTTTCAAGATTGCCACTCCACAAAGCCCAATGATGAGCAGAAAGGGAAAAGACTTTAGTTTCAGATAAAGTGAAGTCTCTCAGATTTAGAAATTGTTCATGTTGCTACAAGACCAGAATGTGTCGGGTAAGGAGGGAATTATTGGAAGATTCATTCTAACTGAGATTCTCTCTGTTCCAGGTGGTGTTGTGACTCATCCTCAGGTCTACCTCCTCCCACCTTCATCAGATGAGGTAGACACCGATCAGACTGGGACCTTGATGTGTCTGGTCACCAAGTTCTCTCCCGCAGACATCTATGTGGCCTGGATGGCCAATGACACCCTTCTGAAGACAGGGTTTGTGAACCAGCCAGTGACCAAGGACCCCAGAAAAGGCTGGAACACAATGACCAGTCAGCTGAAGGTTTCTCCTGAGGAGTGGAAGAGCGGCACCACTTTCTCCTGTGTGGTGGGTCATGGGTCGCTCACAACCAACCTGTTCCGAAGCATCAATAAATCTCACAGCAAACCAACCCTGGTCAATCTCTCACTTGTTCTGACTGATAGTTTTAAATCTTGTGTGTAACACTGTGTGACTCAATCCATGAAACCCTAGTTTTGTTAGTTTTATGATTATTAATTATCACAGAGGGTTATTTTGCTGATTAAAACATGTTTAAGATCTGGACCTTTTAAAATAATTAAGAATGAAATTAAGATCAAGAACCAAATTAAGGAACAAACATGATTCACCTCAAATCTCTGAGGTACGTACAACCTAAGACTTTCTTCTGCCATGTTTGAATGGATTTCAACCCTGTGTGGGACTGCACAATGTATTAAATCTCTGTTTGTGTCAATGTACCGATCCAAGTTCAATAAATATGATGTGAAAATGTTTTAGCTGTGATTTTTGGAGACGGAAAGTAAGGAACTTTCAACATGAGGTGTGGTAGGTGACACACACTCGGGGAGCAATAGGTGTCTTTGTATCTATGGTGTCTAAACCCTTCCTACATCAGGAGTCCCAGTGATCAGCTGTCAACTAATGGTCAGAGAAATTAGAACCTACGGCCATCTGAGAGGTGAGAGTGCCAACCACTGACCAGACAATATATTTGTGTCAAAGATGTTGGATCACTGTGTGAGGGCTCCTTGCCCCCACTAACTTTGCTGCTGCTCATCTGGTTCATGTGTGACGCTAACTAAATGAAACATCATTGTTGGGAACTGTTCTGTTGCAATGGTGCAGTTAATCATCTTGTCTGTCAGGGCAGATGGTTTGCATCTGCACTGAAGCGGTCTAATATCCTCATGGGAAGGTTTGCTAATGCCGCATGGGGGGTGCGGGTGGGGGCTGGTTAAACTAGAGTTGCAGGGGATGAGAACCAGAGGGTCAGGACAGATAGTGGAGAGGTTCTGGAGATACATGTCAGGTATTAAACGGTTGAGCATGGTGTGAGTAATGTTCTCAGCTGTGTATCTTTCAAAGCAAGTATTTTATAGGAAAGGCAAATGAGCTCATGTCATAGATCAACATAAGGAATTATGATACCGTAAACATTAATGAGACTTGGTTGTAGGAGAGGCAGGACTGGCAGCTCAATATTCCAGAGTTCCATTGTTTTAGACATGTCAATGCAGGAGGGATTAAAGGGAGAGTAATGGTGTTACTTGTGATCAGTCAGGAGAGACTGGAGAACTCCTCTATTTAGGCTTTATGGGTGGAAATTAGGAATAAGAAAGGTATGACCATGTTAATGGGCCTATATTAAAGACCACCCAACAGTCTACAGGATTTAGAGGTACAAGTTTGTAGGGAGATCACAGACTGTTGTAAAAAACATAAGGTTGTGATGGTAGGTCATTTCAACTTTCCACATATTGACTTGGATTCCTATTCTATAAAAGGGATGGAGTTTGTGAAATGTACACAGGAAAGTTTCCATGGAGAAGTCCCAACGAGAGTGTGTGGAATACTCGATGCCTTTTTAGGGAATGAGACAGGGCAGCTGACAGAAGATTGTGTAAGGGAACACTTTGCATCTACTGATCAAAATGCAATTAGTTTCAAAAGAAATATGGAAACGATAAATCTGGTTCACAGGTTCAGATTCTAAATTGGAGAAAGGCCAATTTTGATGGTATCAGAAAGGATCTGGCAAGTGTGAGTTGGGACAGGCTGTTTTCTGGCAAAGGTCTTCTTGGTAAGAGGGAAGCCTTCAAATGTGAAATTTTGAGAGCACATTGCTTGTATGTGCCTGTCAGAATAAAAGGCAATGATGACAGGTTTAGGGAGCCTTGGTCTTCAAGAGATATTGAGGCCCTGGTGAAGAAGGAAAAGGAAATGCTCAGCAGGGTCAGGCAGGTAGGAACAAATGAGGTATTTATGGGGTATAAGAACTGCAAAAAAACCCCTAAGAAAGAAATAAGAAGAGCTAAAAGAATGGACGAGGTTGCCCTAGCAGGCAAAGTGAAGGAAAATCCAAAGGGATTTGACAGATATGTCAAGATGAGGCAGTAAATTTGATTGGATATTGGCTTTGTGAAAGAAGCCAGAGATGGTAGCAGATGGTTGCTTCTCTGACTGAAGGCTTATGACTGGTGGAGTTTTGCAGGGATTGGTGCTGGGTCCATTGTTGTCTGTCATCTGTATCAATCACCTAGATCAGGGATGGCCAACCAGTGGTGCATTGTACCCCAGTGATAATAATAAAAAAGTAAGCCCACTCATGCAAAAAGTATTAACCAAAAACCAATTTGTAGAAAACAAAATCTATAACAGGAATTCAAGTAGCTTAGATCTAGAAATGGGATTTACTGAGAATAAATCTAAAACTTAGCAATTATTTTTAGTGATTTTATTATTTCGTGCACATCTTTTGGTGAATGTTATCTTCTTTGACATTAATCTGCTTTCAATTTTAAAAAATGTTTAATGAGTCAAACTGGGAAAGAAGGACTTTTGTTCTGCAGTTGTTCCATAACTGTTCAATACACATTTGATACTCGTTTGATCCTCAGGCGCCAGGCGTTTGCACCAGTGATGCATCGCAGGCTCTTGCCAGTCAGTTTACAATTGACACTCGTGCTATGGAGTTGTGCTTTGTTCGTCTTTTGTGAACATTTGCAGTTTTGTACTTTTTCAAAAATTAAGCCTTGTTTTTACATTCAGTTACCCATCATAGTGCAAAAGAAAATGAGTAAAAGAAAGCTGAAAGTGATAGTAAGCATGAATTCAATGAACGGTGGGAAAATGAGTTCTTATTTATAGCGGGTCTGTCAAGAAAACAGTTGTGCATTGTTCGTGAAAACACTTTCTCACATAATACAAGACATGATCTTAATAGACACTATAAAACACAACATCAGACTGAAATAGAAGGAAAACTGAAGCTCGTGCTTGGGTCTGAGTTACGGAAAGAATATGTGATTATGAAAAAGGAAGAAGTCAAAAGGAGAGAAAATATATTTGTTATAAGAAGTTATTTTTTATTAAACTTTTTTTATTGTGTTTTCAAGTAATTACAGAATAAAAGTGTATGAAAAAATATGTATATTACCCATCCCCCCTCCCCTTAACCCCTCCCCCCTAACATCCCTATAGAAAAAAAAGAAGAAAGAAAGAAAAAAAAGAAAGAATGCCTGGATATTGGAAGATCCCCACATGCTCCATGGAGTTCGTAATAACTTTAGTATATATATTTATTTATTTCCCCAAATAACCAATTATTTCATCTTTGGAGCACTTATATATTTAATCCTATCTTTTGTAAATAAGGGTGCCAAATTTTCAAAAATGTTTCATATTTATCTCTTAAATTATAAGTAATTTTTTCAAGTGGAATACAGCCATAAATTTCTTTCTTCCAACGATCTATACTTAAATATATATCCGATTTCCAAGTAACTGCAATAGCTTTTTTGGCTACTGCCAATGCAATTTTTATAAATTCTTTCTGATATTTATTCAATTTGGGTATCGGTTTTATCCCTTCAATATCACCTAGTAAAAGTAATATTGGATTATGTGGAAGTTGTATTCCGATAATTTTTTCCAATAAAACTCTTAAATTTGTCCAAAAAGGTTGAATTTTAGAACAAGACCAAGTAGAATGTAAAAAAGTACCAATTTCTTGGTTACATCGGAAACACTGATCAGATAAATTTGGATTTTATTTATTTATTTTTTGTGGGGTAATATATAATTGATGTAAAAAATTATATTGCACTAATCTTAATCGGACATTTATTGTATTTGTCATACTCTCAAGACATAGTCTTGACCAATTTTTTCTTCAATTTTAATATTCAAGTCACTTTCCCATTTTTGTCTTGACTTATGGACTCCTTGTTTAATTGCCTGTTTTTGAATCAAATTATACATACAAGAGATAAATTTTTTAATCTTTCCTTTTTGAATTAAAGTTTCTATTTCATTAGATTTCGGTAATAACATTGTTCGACCTAATTTTTCTCTTAAATAATCCCTTAGTTGAAAATAACAAAAAAGAGTATTGTTTGATACTTTATATTTATTCTTTAATTGATCGAATGACATTAATATACCTCCTTCAAAACAATCTCCTATATATCTAATCCCTTTTTGAAACCAATTATATAAAAGTTGATTATCAATTGTAAAAGGAATAAGTCTATTTTGAATTAAAGATCTCTTTGCTAATAAGGATTTCTTTGTCTCATCGTCAACATTTATCTTATTCCATAAGTCAATCAAATGTTTTAATATAGGAGATTCTTTCTTTTCCCGTATCCATTTAGATTCCCATTTATATATAAAATCTTCCGGTGTGTTTTCTCCATATTTTATCTAGTTCTATTCTAATCCATGCCGGTTTATCTTTCTCGAAAAAAGATGCAATAAATCTAAGTTGACTTGCTTTATAATAATTCTTAAAATTTGGAAGTTGTAACCCTCCTAGATCAAATTTCCATGTCAATTTTTCCAACGATATTCTTGGCATCTTACCTTTCCAAAGAAACTTCCTCACATATTTATTTAGCTCTTGAAAAAACTTCTGGGGTAGTTGTATTGGTAGTGATTGAAATAAGTATTGTAGTCTAGGGAATATATTCATTTTTATGGTATTTACTCTACCTACTAATGTTATTGGTAATACCATCAATTTATCAAGATCTTCTTGAATTTTTTTCAATAGTGGTAAATAATTTAATTTGTATAAGTTCTTTATGTCATTATCAACTCTTATATCTAAATATTTTATACCATTTGCCGGCCATCTAAATTGGGTTATTAATCGACATTGACTATAATCTCCTTTAGTAAGAGGTAAAATTTCACTTTTATCCATATTTATTTTATAACCTGATATTTTCCCATATTCTTCTAATCTATAGGATAATTTACGCATCGAGTGCAATGGGTTTGTTAGATAAAGCAGAACATCATCAGCAAATAAGTTAATCTTGTATTCTTCCTGATTAACTCTGAAACCCTTAATGTCTGGGTCCATTCTAATTAATTCAGCTAATGGCTCTATCGCCTACACAAATAAAGCAGGTGATAATGGGCAACCTTGCCTAGTTGACCTTGTTAACTGAAATGGTGTTGAAATTTGACCATTTGTCACTACTTTAGCTTTGGGATTAGTATTTAAGGTTTTAATCCATTTTATAAAAGATACTCCTAATCCATATTTTCCAATACCTTAAATAAAAAATCCCATTTCAATCTATCAAATGCTTTTTCTGCATCTAAAGCAACTGCCACACTCATTTCCTCCCTCTTTTGCGCTAAATGAATTATACTAAATAACCGAGTTACGTTATCTGCCGATTGTCTATTTTTAATAAATCCTGTTTGATCCATATGTACTAATTTTGGTAAGCATTTAGATAATCTGTTAGATAAGATTTTTGCTATTATTTTATAATCAGTGTTTAATAAAGAAATAGGTCTATATGATATTGGTTTTAAAAGATCTCTATCTTTTTTTGGCAATATTATTAAAATAGCTGTCGAAAAAGATTCTGGAAGTTTATGCATTCTTTCCGCATGGTGTATTAACTCCATAAAAGGAGGAATTAATAAATTTTAAACTTTTTATAGAATTCAGGCGGAAAACCTTCTCCTGGAGATTTATTACTTTGAAATGATCCTAGGGCTTCTTCGACCTCTTTCAATGTAAAAGGCATATCTAATCCCTTCTGTTCTTCCGTATTTAATTTTGGAAGAGTTATTTGTGATAAAAACCTTTCTATCTTGACACTATCATTTTGTGATTCTGATTTATACAACTCAGAATAAAAATTCTTAAAAGCTTCATTAATTGCTAAAGGTTTATAAGTAATTTTATTTACTCTTGTTCGAATTGCATTTATTGTTTTAGAAGTCTGGTCTGTTGTTAACTGCCATGCAAGAACTTTATGTGATCTTTCACCGAGTTCATAATATCTCTGTTTAGTTCTCATAATTGCTTTTTCTGTTCGATATGTTTGGAGTATATTATATTGTAACTTCTTATTAATAAGTTGTCTTTGTTTTTCTTCTGTCATATTTCTTTGAGATTCTTTTTCTAATTTTATAATCTCTTTTTCCAATTGATCTATTTCTATCATATATTCCTTCTTAATTTTAGAAGTATAACTTATTATCTGACCTCTCAAATATGCCTTCATTGCTTCCCACACTATAAATTTATCATCAACTGAATGTGAATTTATATCTAAAAAGAACTGAATCTGCTTTTTCATAAAATCACAAAAATCTTGACGTTTTAATAATATTGAATTAAATCTCCACCTATAAATTGATTCCTCTTTATCTATCATTATCATTATTAAAGGAGAATGATCTGACAATATTCTTGCTTTATATTCCACATTTTTCACTCTATCTTGAATATTCGTTGATAATAGGAACTTGAATATCTTATGTCTATTTGAATAAAATGAATAATCTCTTTCTTTTGGATTAATTCTTCTCCATATATTAATCAAATTTAAGTCTTTCATCAATGATAGAGTTAATTTTACTGTATTTGATTTTGTGACAACCTTTGTTGATCTATCTAAAACAGGATCTAGACAAAAGTTAAAATCTCCACCTATTAATATTTTATCATGTGCGTTAGCCAAATTCAAAAAGACCTCCTGTATAAATTTTACATCATTTTCATTTGGTGCATAAATGTTCATAAGAGTTCATAGTTCTGAAAAAATTTGACAATGTATAATTAGATATCTCCCCGCCGAATCAATTAATATGTTTTGTATTTTAATTGGTAAATTTTTATTAACCAAAATTGCAACTCCTCTCGCCTTTGAGTTAAATGAAGCTGCAATAACATTTCCAACCCAGTCTCTTTTTAATTTCTGATGTTCTATGTCTGTTAAATGAGTTTCTTGTTAAAAAGCTATATCTGTTTTCATTTTTTTAATGTATGTTAAAATTCTTTTTCTTTTTACCGGCCCATTAAGCCCATTAACATTAAAACTTAAAAATTTCAGTAAATTAGTCATTATTTTTTTAAAATTATATTACTCCAATCTATAATAATACCTAATCTTTCAACTTTCGTGGTATCCTGGGAAATCTTTCTAAAATTCTCCATGTTGCTACGTGTGTCCCCACCAATCATCCAGGCAGAAAGAAAGAAGAAGAATAGAATATAAAGAAAAAAACAAAATACCCCCTACTAATGTTGTGAAAAAAAAAGAACACAACATTACCCCCCTCTGTTGTACGGGTCATGGCAATCGCCATGATTACACATATGAATCGTATTTCTAAAATTTTGCTTTTCTCCCCCGTAATATCCGTAAATGTCCATCACTTCTGTTCGCTGACTCTATCTTCATCTTTAATCCATTACGTTTGGAAGTCTCTATGTGTAATTAGCCAATAGATGAAAGTTTTTGTGCGAACACCTCCGCTTCTCGATAATCGGAAAAAAATCTTCTTTTTCCCTCCTCCAAAAAAATTATCAGTGTTGCTGGGTGACGCATTATAAATTTATAACCCTTTTCCCATAAGGCTTTTTTTGCTGGGTTAAATTCCTTCTTTCTCTTCAAAAGGTTGTAACTTATATCAGGATAAAAATGAACTGGTTTCCCTTCTATCATCAATGGCCCGTTTCTATTTTTGGCACTTTGGACAGCCGCCTTCAGGATCTTTTCTTTATCTTGGTATCTTAAGCATTTTATCAAAATTGATCGTGGATTTTGATCAGCTTGAGGTCTTGACCTTAAGGATCTATGAGCCCTTTCAATCTCAATTGGAGTTTCTCTTTCCATTTCCAATTTTTCAGGGATCCATTTTTGAAAATTTTTTATTGGATCTTCTCCTTCTATATCTTCTTTAAGTCCAACAATTTTAATATTGTTTCATCTACTAAAATTTTCAAGCTTATCAATTTTTTCCATAAATTGTTTTCTTTCTGATGTCCAAGCAGTATTCTCATTTTCCATTTTGTTCATTCTTTCAACCATGTCTTCCGTTTTAGTTTCCAAGTCCGTAATTCTCTTTTCCATTTTTTCCTGTCTTTGTCATTTAATCAAGCATAATCTCCATATTTATCATTTTTTTGTACTTTATGATTACTTTTAATTACTTTTAATGTGCCTAATTTATGCATTATTTGCCTCAAAGTCTTTTTCTATATTTCCAGAAGAACTTTTATCTCCCTCTTCGCCTGATCTTTCCAGAGAATCTGACTCTCCCTCAGATTCACTTTCACTTTCGGTTGCAGTCGTAACTGGGCTTTGTAGTTCTGGTTGCTCCCGTTTGCGCATGCTCCTTCCTTCACATTTGTGCAGTTCTCGTTGGACTTTTCCTTTAGAAATGATGTTGCCGCAGTTTCCTGTTCCATATCGCAGGTAGTATAATGTACCTGAGTCCGCGGTTCTTTGGTAGAAGTGGGCCTCGCTTCTGTTCCAACTTGCGTTGTCTTCCCGGTAATAGTTTTCTTCATCTTCTGTTTTTGAGGCATAGCTTGAAACAATCCGGAGTAGTTTATAAGTAACTTTTAGAAAGTATTGACTACCTTTTCTTCACTTAAACATTAATTTATTGACATTTTACGGGAGAGCTGGGTTCCAGCGTCTCGATCCTACGTCATCACGTGACGTCCCCCTGTTAAAAGAAGTTGTTAAAGTTTGGCAATGACTGAAGCATCCTACGAAATTACTTTAGCGTTGGCCAAAAATGGATGTCTTTCTCTGATGGAGAAGAAATTGTTAAGCCTTGTCTGCAAATATTTGCAAGATGTCTTGGTGATAAAAGTATCGAAAGGAAAGTACTTGTAGATGAAATTGCTCTGTCAAAGCAGTTACGAGATGCACCGAAGAGCTTTGTCATGATGTATCTGAGCAACTGAAAGACCTTGTCCATGCTTGTACTTTCTATTCTTCAGCTTTGGACGAATCTGCTGACATATGTGATGTAGCCCAGTTAAACATTTTTATAAGAGGAATTGATGATAATTTTAGCATCTTTGACAAACTTATTGGTCTTCAGTCTCTTCATGGAAAAACAAGAGGATCAGACATATTTGACAAAGTAAAATCATGCCTAGAAAATCTACAACTAGATTCCAGTAAACTCATTGGCGTTTGTACTGATGGAGCACCGGTAATGATTGGTAAAGCCGCTGGGACTACTGCTTGAAAACTTTTTAGGTTGTCCTCTACTAAAATACCACTACATTATACACCAAAAGTCACTGTATGGAAAACCTTTAAATTTGCAGCATGGTATGCTACTGGTTGTGAAATGTGGGAATAAAGTTAAAGCAAGAGGATTAGACAGATGAGAATTCAGAGAATATTGTGAAATGTTAGATGTGCAATATGGCGATCTCGTCCTTCATTATGAGGTGCGCTGGCTTTCTAGAGGACAGGTTCTGAGTAGATTTTGGAAACTGAAAAATACTGTTCATAATTTTCTAGAAGAAAAAAATGAGCTGCTTGAGGAAATGAGCTGCCTTTTAACAATTGGCTGTTTGATTTAGCATTTTTAGTTGATGTTAAAAGCATCTCAATGATCTAAATTTGAAACTCCATGGCAAGAACAAATTGTTTCCTAGCTTAGTAAATGAAATCAATGCATTCAAGATGAAGTTAAAACTGTTCACCTCTCAGTTAGAAAATGAGGATTTGAGCCAGTTTCCACACTTAAAAGAGCAGAGTGAATGTGCTGAAGATAATGGCAATTTTACAACATATATTGAAAAAATCAGGTTATTGCAAGAGTCATTTGAAAGTTGTTTTTTGATTTTGCTAAAGAAGTAGACTGCATACTTGCATTTATAAACCCATTTTCACTTGAACAAAAATCATGAATATGCCTAGTAACACAAGTATAGAACTTATTGACTTGAAAACAAATTCATTATTGAACATGAAATCTGAGCTTCCCTCAGTCCCAAATGCTTCTGACATGATTACTTTCTGGTGATCATTACCCTGTGAACATTTGCCAGAACTAAGAAAATTTGCCCAGAATTATATCTGTCATTTTGGAAAGACGTACAGATATGAACAAGCATTTTCAGCCAAGAAATTGATTAAAAGCAAAATGAGGTCGCGACTGACTGATTCTAATTTGAAGAATTATCTGCTGTTCTCAGTAATTAATTTATCTCCAAACATTAAAATCTTGGCAAAATCAAAACAGACTCAAAAGTCTCATTAAGGCAAATAATGTTTATCTTGTTTTTATATTAAATCAATATATCATATAAAAATGCTAAATATGTCTATATTAACATATTTTTACAAGAAATGAATGGGGTTACAAGAGTTGGATGGCACATCTGAACACATGTGTGAAAAAATTTACACATGGAATGTAAAAGGTTGGCCACCCCTGATCTAGATGGTAATATAGTTCACTGGATCAGCAAATTTGTAATTGACACCAAGATTGTGGGGTGGAGCGGACAGCAAGGAAGACTATCGGAGCTTGCAGTGAGATCTATAGCAGATGGAATTTAATGAAGGCAAGTGTGAAGTGTTGCGCTTTGGTAGTACCAACCAGGGTAGGTCTTACACAGTGAATGATAGGACACTAAGGAGTGCAGTAGAACAAAGGGATCTGGGAATACAGGTCCATAATTCATTGAAAATGGAGGCACAGATAGATAGGATCATAAACAAAACTCTGGCACATGGGTCTTCTTAAGTCAAAGTACTGAGTACAGGAGATGGGAAGTTATCCTAAAGTTGTATAAGACATTCGTGAGGCCTCATTTGGAATACAGTGTGCAGTTACTAACCTATAGGAAAGATGTAAATAAGCTTGAAAGAGTACAGAGAAAGTGTAAAAGGATTCTACCAGGACTGGAGAAACTGTGTTCTAAGGAAAGATTACAAAAGTTAGGACTGTTTTCCCTGAAATGTAAAAGATTGAGGGGAGATTTGATGGTAGTGTACAAATTTATCGGGGGTATAGATAGGGTAAAAGCAAGCAGGCTTTTTCCTCTGAGGTTGGGAGGAATGCCAACTAGAGATCATAGGTTAAGGGTGAAAGGTGAAATGTTGAAGGAGAACATGAGGTAAACTTCTTCACTCAGAGATTTCTGAGAGTGTGGAATGAGCTTGCAGAACAAATGATGCTTGCAAGCTCGATTTCAATGTTTAAGAGAAGTTTGGATGGTTAGATGGATGGGAAGGGTATGGAGGGCGATGGTCTGGGTGCAAGTCAGTGGGACTTAGCAGTTTAAATGACTCAGCACTGACTAGATGGGCTGAAAGGCCTGTCTCTGGGCTGTACTTTTCTAGAACTCAATGGGCAGAAAAATGGCAGATGGGACTTAAGTACGATGTGTTGCAATGGGCCTTCACAGATCTAGGTATGGTGTACAGGAGATTGGATGTTATGTTGAAGTTGTATAAGACATTCCCGAGGCTAAATTTGGAGTGTAGGTACATGAATGGGTGGGGTATGAATGGCTATGGTCTGGGTGCAAGTCAATAGGTTTGGGCAGTTTAAATACTGGATGGGCCGAAGGGCCTGTTTCTGTAACTGAAGTGACTGTCAGACAGTGACCGAGGCCAGACATTCCTTAGAGTTTAGAAGAATCCAGGATTTCTGGACTCAAACATATGAGATACAAAAGGGGCACAAGAGGGTTGATGTTGAGAGATTGTCACCTGTCAGAGAGGAACGAATAAGGGGACATAGATACGAAATAAGAAGCTGGACATTTGAAACTGAGGTGCAGAGAAGTTTCTTCTCTCAGAGGGAACAAATCCCCAGATATCTCAGCTCAGAGCATGGAATCTGGTGGTCTACTCTTTCTCCTGTTTTCTTTTCTTCTTGTGAGTTCAGTGGAGACAGAGACAGAGAGAATTGCTAGAAGAGACAAAGGATAAGATCAGAACTATGCAAATAAAGAAACTGTGTGTGTATGTTTGCAGAGAGAAGGCAGACGACAATCTGAGTGGCTAAAGCAGAGATAGACAGACCCAGAAAGAGACACAGGGAGGCCTTCAAAGGAATCATTGGCATTGGTGCCCTTCGAACAGGACCTCACCTTCAGTGTGTCTCAACAAAATCTCTTTTACTCTGTGCAGGACACAGAACATGTTATGTGATCCACAATGTGCCTAACATTCTGCAGAACCCCATAAGACATAGGAGCAGAATTAGGCCATCTGGCCCATTGATTCTGCTCCACCATTCAATCATGGCTGATCCTATTTTTACTCCTCTTCAACCCTAGTTCTCGGCCTTCTCCCCATAACCTTTGATGCCATGTCCAATCAAGAACATCAATTTCTGCCTTAGATATACCCAACGATCTGGCCTCCACAGCTGCATGCGGCAACAAATTCCACAAATTCACAACACTTTGACTAAAGAAAATTTTCCACATCTCTGTTTTGAAAGGGTGCCTCTCTATCCTGAGGCTGTGCCCTCTTGTCCTAGACTTTCCCACCATGGGGAATACATCTATTCTGACTAGGCCTATCAACATTCGAAAGGTTTCAGTGAGATCCCCCTCATCATTCTGAAATGCAGTGAGTACAGACCCAGAGCCAGCAAACGTTCCTCATATGATAACCCTTTCATTCCTGGAATCATCCTTGTGAACCGTCCCTGGACCCTCTCCAATGCTAGCACATATTTTCTACGATGAGGGGCCCAAAACTGTTCACAATACTCAAGGTGAGGCCTCACTAGTGCTTTATAAAGCCTCAGCATCACGTCCTTGCTCTTGTATTCTTGTACTCCTTATACACGTTTGCGCTCAAGCAACTGGAACCGTGACACCAGTTCTGATTCAATGTAGAGTGTTTTGTATTTCTCACTTGAGCCAAACACAGCAGCTTTATTGTTGGGTCAGAGATTAGCTGTTATTCCCGGATGGTGATTGAGAACAGATGTTCCTCCCAGGTCGACCCAATGAGAGGATTAGTGTTAGTGTTACCAAGCAAAGATGAATGGAGGAAATACAAAAAGGTATCATTGTGAGTATTCCACAATGCTGGTGTGTTTAGAGAGACAGTAATTCATAAGTACAGACGTGAGGTGTGGTTGGTGATTTTCAGTCCATGGTGACCAACCCCTTCTACTAGGATTAGCTTTAATATTACTGTCATTTGTCATAAAACTTGTTGTTTTGCTGCAGCAGTACATTGCAATACTTAATAATAAAAAGCAATAAATTCCTATATGAAATAAATATAAAAAATAAATTAAGTAAGTAGTGCAAAACAAGAAGAAAAAATACTGAGGTAATGTTCATGGATTCATTGTCTATTTAGGAGAGGAAGAAGCTGTTCCTCAAATGTTGAGTGTGTCTTCAGGCTCTTGTACCTCCTCCTTGAAAGTGGCAATGAGAAGAGGGCAGGTCCTTGGTGGTGGGAGACCTTAATGACGAATGCTGCCTTCTTGAGCCATCGCCTGTTGAAGGTGTCATTGTTAGTGTCCATGATGGAGCTGGCTGAGTTTACAACTTTATGCAACTTTTTCCAATGGTAATGCAATCAGAATACTCTCCATGGTACATCTGTAGAAATCCGTGAGTCTTTAGTAACATACCCAGACTACTCAAATTCCAATTAAAATATAGCCACTGTCATGCCTTCTTTGTTATTGCATCAGTATGTTGGACCCAGGATAGATGTTTGGAAATATTTGTTTGGGCTGGAGGCCCAGGTTTTGGAGCTTGTAGATTAGAACTGAAGGTATGATTGTGTTGAATGCTGAGCTGTAATAAGTAAACATCATTCTGACATACAGCAGGTATTGTTATTGTCCAGGTGATCCAAGGCTAAGTGGAGAGCAAGTGAGATTCCATCTGCTATAGACCTATTGTAGCAATAGGGAAATTGCAATGGGTCCAGGTCCTTGCTTAGGCAGGAGTTAAATCTGGCCACGACCAACCTCTCAAAGCAGTAGATGTGAGTGCAACTGGATAACAGTCATTGAGACAGCTCAGCCTGCTCTTCTTGGGCACTGGTAAGATTCTCACTCTTTTGAAACAGGTGGAACCTCTGACTGCAGCAGATATTGAAGATGTCCCTGAACTCTCCCACCAGATAGTTGGCACAGGGTTTCAATTCCCTACCAGGTGCACCATCAGGGCCTGATGCCTTGTGAGGGTTCACCCTCTTGTAAGCTGTTTTGACATTGCTGTCTGACACAGAGATGACAGGGTCACCAGAAACTGCAGGGATTTACCCACATGTAGTTTTATTCTCCCTTTTAAAGTGTGCTTAAATGGCATTGTGCTCATCTGGGAATGAAGCATCACTGCCATTCATGTTGTTGGGTTTCATCTTGTAGGAAGTAATGGCCTGAAAAGTCTGCCAGAGCAGAAGGACATCTGATTCCTTCTCTAAGTTCAATTGGAGTTGTTCAAAGCTTCATTTATTATCAAAGCCTGTATCCACATAAAACTTGAAATTTGTGTTCTTCAGATAGCCACAAAAACAAGAAAGAATATGAAGGTCATTCAGAGGGAAACATCAAACCCACCCCGTCCACCGACAAAAACGGCATCCCGACCATTAACCTCTCCCCCCCAATATCCTCCTTCCCCTTCACAGAATGGAACAGGAACATCAACCCCCAAACAACAACAACCCTTGCCCCACACAAAAAACAAACAGAACACGGACCCCCAAACACCCTCCCCTCGCACAACAAAACAGAAAAGGAATGGGCAATAAAAAACACAGAATATAAAATGATAAGTCTGAAAATGTCCACAGTCCATAAACACAACTGTCCAATCCATAAACACAGAACCACAATATCATCTCCTATATCACCGACATTCATTGAAAGAGAGGGACACCACACAAGGCAGAGAGACACAGCGAGACACAGGCTGCTAACAGAATACATCTCTAGCACCGATCAGAAGACAGGCAATTGGCGCTGAAGCTCTTGCTTGCTTAAGGGACAGTTTAAATGCTGAAATGGAGTCAATCATCATCTTGAAGTTTCATCACATCAAGGCCATCTGAGTACATGCTCAGAATCTTCACGAAGACCGCAAAGCGCTGAATCACTGAAACAATCTCCAATCAAAATCACAGTCTCTAACTCTAACAGTCCCAGAAACATATTTAAGGAGAAAGACAGATGTAAAAGACTGAAAAAGAATATTTTCATGAGCCAGCTGGAAGAGGTTGACCAAGGGAGCATTGCACTCTGGCATTATCTTGAGGAAGATGAGTTTATTCACTCTTAAAATAGCCTTCCGCAGGTCGTACTTGGGCTTCTTGTCTAATGCTGGATCACCATCCAGACTGCCATAGATCGAGCCCTCAGCAGACTAAAAATCTCCTGGTCCATCCACAACTTTTGCTTTGGGGATGTCCAGTATGCTCTTGAAGGCACACACTCATCCACACAGGTCTTGATGAAGTTGGCGATATCTGTGGCATATTCATTCTGATTTGAAGATAAGTCTCTGAATATTATCCAGTTCACCAACTCAATGTCCTGAAGGCGCAGTTCTGCCTTCCTTGACCATATCTTCTTGGTCTTCACTACCAGAACTTTGCTCTTTAGTCTCTGCCTATATGCCGGGAGTTGAAGTACAGCCAGGTGATCGGCCTTACCAAAGTGTGGCTATAGGCTGGCACGGTGACCATTGTTGATGGTGGTATAACAGTGGTAAGGTGTTGGCTCCTCTGGTTCCACAGGAGATATGTTAGTGGTCGTTGTTCAGAGACTTTCTCAGGATGTCCTGTTTCAAATCCCGGTGTGCTATTTCATGTTTAGTGATCACGGTGCTCAGCTCCCCAGTGTCTGCCTGATGTTGGCCTGAGGTGGCTGCTCCCACATCATACCTGGATCTGCTGCAGACGAATGGGGTGAAATTGTTTGCAATCATTCATCGACAACTCCATTATCACTGTATCATGTGACAGGGTACTGAACCCAGCAGGATTTAATCGTGACCAGTGTCCTGCTATGATCTTTGTCGGCCCTGCAACTATTCACTGATATTACTAATGATGTGAATGATGGGACACAAAGCCGTGTCTATGAGTGTCCAGCAAATGAAAAGCAGACTCCACAGTAAATAGAATGGCAGGGAGGTTTAAAGTGTAGAGATGGAAACAGATGAAGTGAACAGGACAACTGGAACAAAGCAAGATCATTGACTGAGGCAGGCAAGTTACAGCGATGAAAAGAGAGATTTTTCATGGGAGATTTGAAAGTCAGCATCAGAATTTTCTACCTGGAGGAATCCAAGGCTCAGTCCGAACAGATATGAGGCAGCTTATTGATTCAGATCAATGTCACAAATGAATCTACAGACTCTCACATGCACTGAGACAAGAAGATTGCAGGAAGTGTTGTCTTTGACGAGAAACTGCATCTCTCATTGCAATTCACAGCTCCTATAGCAAATTTTATTGGCATTCCAGCAGCTAAATGTCACGTGGCTGGGCAACTGTCCTGCAGTCCCTGCTGTGACCTGACTGGGTCCCGAGGAAATCAGCTCCTTGATGTTTGAGTTTGTTTTCTCAGTCAAAGGTTGTAAGCAGAGATGAGCAACCCACTCTGCAGCCAAACCTGATTTCATTCCAATGTACAATTCTGTACAAATTGAGCTTCAGGATAAGTCTGAGCTGAAGTTGTCAAGCCAGCTGACAGCAGATATTGTCCAGTTTGTAAATTTTCTATTTCTCATCTACAGAGTTGTCTGTCTTTATCCAAAATCCCTCCATTGAAGAGATGTGGATCAACCAGACCGCTACTCTGGTGTGTATGATTGTGGGTGCTGATCTGAGCCAGGTCCAAATCCACTGGCAGGTGAATGAGAGGGAGAAAATCAAAGCAAACGTGACCAAAAAACCGAGAGAGGAAGGAACCCGAGACACAGTGATCAGCCAAATCCAGACCAGTGTGGGGGAGTGGACCAGAGGGGTGGAGTACACGTGCTCTGCCCAACAACCTTCTTCAACCTCACCAGTATCAGCACGGACAAAAAGTACCAAAGGTGGGCAAGAGGTCAACGATTAAAATGGACAATGTTGGTTACCTCAGTAAAACTGTTTGACATGTCCATTGTTTGCTCATCAGTTCCAGTGGAGACAAAAGCTCCCAAAGTCAGACTGCTGCCACCACCAGAGGGAGAGACCAAGAGTGGGAACACGGTCACCCTCGAGTGTGTTGCCTCTGGATTCTACCCGAACCAAATAACCATCACCTGGGAGAAAGGGGACTCTCTGATCTCTTCCAACATCAGTGTGAGACCAACTGCTCTGGAACAGGTGGGGACTTTCATTGCCAGCTACGTCCTGACCGTGAGCACAGAGGAGTGGAAGGAAGGCTCAGTTTTCAGATGCACAGTGTCTCATCCCCCCTCCAACACTAGCGTCAGGCAGGATGTGAAAAACATTCAAGGTATGATTCTGAGATTCACTCCACTGTTGACATCCTCTGCCACAGCCACAACCCAGGGCCATGCAAGGTCAATAGGTAATGGCAAGTGTGGCATTGTTGTTGTTGTGTGAGTGGATTAATAATGCACAGGCAGAAAGTGGGAACGAATCAGAGTTCATCCGATGCTTTCAAAATGTGACTCACTTCCAAACTACCAACACAAGGTCTGTCTGTCCATCAGTAAGTGCCCGACTGGGCCCCTCTGTCATATCTCAGACAGATGTGTGAGAGTGCAGCACTCCCTCAGTACTAATACCAGGATCACTGACCTACAGTCTGTTCCCAAGCCTCAGGACAATGGCGTGAACACACAACCAGAGGTGACTGTGCTGGATTCTAGTTTGAGATTACAAACTATTTCTCTGATGTTCTTTGGTGAAGGACATTGGCCTTCCTACCTTGTTTACCCGTATCCATCTGTCCCACACCAAACTCTTCACTGTTCTGTGATCGGCCGGCTGGAGCAGAGCAAGGAATACCAGCCTTGTCAGTGAGGGAATGATGAAATAATGACTACAGGATCAATGTTTGCACACCAGCGTCTCGGAGACATGAAGCAAGTCTATCTGTCAGCAGAACTGGAGGAACTGAGTTTCACTGGAGCAGGCATTGTGGAATGTAACTGGACACCAGACAGTTGTTGAGTTCCAGTAAACCAGAGAGATGCACAGTACCCAGCCAGGAACAGAACTAGTGCTGAAGCAATGGTACACAGTACATTTGTGATGCTATCTCAATGTTATCCCTTTCTTTGTCCATAAATGTTCTCTAACCTGCTGAATACTTTCCACAATTTCCCTTTCATTTCCAAATGTAAAAATCCTTCATATTTTAGATGCAGAGAGATCACTAGTGGTGTAAGCTTTGGCCTGGATGGTGTAAGAGCAGAATATTCCCAGTAAACATCATATAAAAAAGTCCATTCCCAATAGGAACCCTCTAAAGTTACCCTTCCCCACCAGATTAGATGGAAAGAAGTTGGGTCACTGGGTTCTCTGCAGCAGAGATTCCCATGGACAGAGTGGTCAACAGCTCCAATTGTCAACCTTCAATTGATGGTTGATCCTACAACAGTGTGGTTCACGTCACTGAAACAAGCAAGGCTACCTGCAAGTCCTTTCTCATTAGCTCTAAGTGCAAATATATATTACCGTAGATTCCGGATTTTAAACCGCTACTTTTTTCCCACATTTTGAACAGCTTTGAACTCTGTGGCCTTTAATACAGAGCGGCTAATACATGGTTTTTTTTCATGCCGCCAAAACATTTTGCCTCGTAACAGTAGACCAATAAAATTGATGAGTAGTTCACAGAGGTCCAATGAAATTGTACGATAAATCAAGCGCACTTTCACAATTAAATTATTGTAAATCAGTCATTTGTACTCACCCTCATCAACATGGAAAACACTCGAAGAAAAGCATTGTGCTGCCTTTATGGCAGTTATTTAGTTTATAATATTTTCGCTTAGTAATTCATTTTCTAGTTAAAGTTAGAAGAGTTTTAACTATATTTGTTTTCTGTACTACATCGCGGGATGCTATGACGTCACACCCGGTTTCGCCGCGTCTTGTGGGAAATATACTGGTTTGCGATAAACGGGAAGGAGGGGGGCGAGCGGCGGAGCGAAAACGCTGCTTTTAAGTTAAAGGCGATCAATAACTTTTCCTGGTAGGCTGCAGTATATATATTTTTTACCAGTCGTTAGGAGATATTGGAATGTTGTTCAGTAAAGAAGTATTTGCAACGTATATTTAAAAGTAGCCGCGTTACAGGCACGGTTCGAAAAAAAGCATTTGCAATATGTATTTGTTTATGTTACCATATGGATTTAATTAAAAGTTAAAAAATCCTCACGTGTAATATCTTTCTGTGTAAATATCTCATATTACAACGTGGGACACCTGCGGCCGAAAATCCGGTGCGGCCTGTACAAGTAAAAAATTGATTTTATTTCTAAAATTAGAGCCAGCGGCTTTTAATCAGGTGCGCTCTGTAGTCCGGAATCTACGGTACTTTACTTTACTTTACTTTATTGTCACCAAACAATTGATACTAGAGCGTACAATCATCACAGTGATATTTGTTTCTGCGCTTCGTGCTCCCTGAAGTACAAATCAAAATAAGTATAATAAAAATTTAAATTATAAATCATAATTAGAAAATAGAAAAGGGAAAATAAGGTATTGCAAATCAGGTCCAGATATTTGGAAGGTACGGCCCAGCTCCGGGTCAGGATCTGTTCAGCAGTCTTATCACAGTTGGAAAGAAGCTGTTCCCAAATCTGGCCATACGAATCTTCATGCTCCTGTATCTTCTCCCAGAGGGAAGTGGGACAAAAAGTGTGTTGGCTGGGTGGGTCTTGTCCTTGATTATCCTGGCAGCACTGCTCCGACAGTGTGCGGTGTAAAGTGAGTCCAAGGATGGAAGATTGGTTTGTGTGATGTGCTGGGCTATGTTCACTATCTTCTGCAGCTTCTTCCAGTCTTGCACAGGACAACTTCCATACCAGGTTGTGATGCACCCTAGAAGAATGCTTTCTATGATGCACCTATAAAAATTCGTGAGGGTTTTAGGGGACAGGCCAAATTTCTTCAGCTTTCTCAGGAAGTAAAGACACTGGTGGGCCTGCTTGGCAGTGGACTCTGCTTGGTTAGACCAAGTCAGGTCATTTGTGATATTCACCCCGAGGAACTTAAAGCTTTTGACCTGTTCCACCTGCACACCACCGATGTAGATGGGGTTGTGCAGTCCGCTACTCCTTCTGAAGTCAACAACCAATTCCTTCGTCTTGCTGACATTGAGGGATAGGTTATTGTCTTCGCACCATGCCACCAGGTTCTTAATTTCCTCTCTGTGCTCAGAATAATTTCATGATTAAATATATCAAAATAAATTACTAACACTTCTGAGATCCCGCAGTTCTTGTTAACACTTCCTTGTGTCAGGTCTGATCTTGTTGGAAACTTGTGTAGACTACTTGAGAGGCTAAATGTTAGCCTGTGTTTGTGTAATCAAAGTTCAATAAAGAAGGTATGGAAAGCGTCCAGCTACCAGTGTTCCGTGCCGGTACATTTTGGGATACAATGTGTGACTTAAACATGAGGGGTGGAAAGTGTTGCCTGGTTGGTTCTGTCCTTCATTGTATAAGCAGATAGACATTCAAGTAGATGTATGTGTATGTGTATTATAGTTTCCACTGTGCAAATGATAGAACATTCTGGATTGGTGCACAGTTTCAAATATACAAAGTTAATTGACAGGGAAAGGTATTTTATCACCTTTGTGAAGACATTTGGTGAACTCATTCAGAAAGTGGAGAGTTATAGAAAGAAGGGACAATATGTAGCCAGTGATGCCCTGGGACCTGCAGCAATGTGATCAGTGCTGACACTATTCACTAGATTTATTCATGGTTTCGATATTGGGCAGAAACACCCGTGACCAACTTTGCCACTCACTCAAGGCTGGCAGATCCATCAGCATCTGGAAGGCTTTAACTACAGAGATAATAATCGATGAAATGAATAGGCAGCAACCAAGTCATCAAGTTTACTCAAGTTTATTGCCATGTTGATCTTCAAGAAACATTGACAAGAAATTAACTGTATCACTTTCTCAATTCTTTCAGAAACCTGCACAGACTTGACAGGAGAGGAGGGGAAGGAAGAACAGGGACACGTGGATGGAGATGACAATGTGCTTACAGTTGCTGCCTTTGCCATTCTGTTCATCATCAGTTTCCTCTACAGCACATTCGTCACCATTGTCAAGGTAACTAATTGATTGACAGAGACATCCCATGAAACCCAAACTTTCACCTTCCTTATCTCACCACATTGCATTTTCTGACACTGCAACCCCAACGACAGCACAATCAACAGACAATGCAGTCTGAGGCCTTTCACAACCCCTGGGACTTTACACCTTTCCTCTTTACTCCGAGCCTCTGGGCCTTGATAAGCAGAAGTTATGAGGTGTACAAAAGGGACAGATTACACCTAAATCCATGGGGGACAAACAGATTTGCAGATAGGTCTGCTAGTGCTGTTCAGAAGGGTTTAACCAAATTTAGCAGGGGAATGGGAAATGAAGTGAAAGGGATGAGGATCAAATCGTTGGTTTACAAACAAAGGCAGTGTGTAAAGAGACTGCTAGAGAGAAGCCGATGTTCGGGTAAAATTGCACTCAATAGGATGAGTTGCAATGTAAAAGGGGGTCAAAATTTTAAACTGTGATGAATACAGGACTGAAGGTGTTATATTTGAATGCACGTAGTATACGGAATAAGCTAGATGAACTTGTAGCACAGCTACAGATTGGCATGTATGACCTTGTGGGCATCACTGAATTGTGGATGAAAGAAGATTATAGCTGGGAGCTTGATGTCCAAGGATAGACATTGTATCAAAAGGACAGGAATATAGGCAGAAGGTATGGTGTGGTTGTGTTGGTAAAAAATTTAATTAAATCACAAGAAAGTAGTGACACAGGATCAGATGGTGTAGAATTTGCAAGAGTGAAAGACGCTGATGGGAGTTATAAACAGACCTGCAAACAGTATAGCAAATATGTGGTCTACAAATTACAACAGGAGATGGAAAATGCACGTCAAATGTTAAGATAATCATCGGAAATTTCAATATGCAGGTTGATTGAGTCAGATTGCACCTGAACTGCAGGGGAACCATCATCCTGGCTTCAAGATTTGTTGATGCTGCATGGGAGAGTTCAAGGGATTCTGATAGGGCTGAATTTGTTAAGTGTATCCAGGAAGGTTTCTCAAATCACTATGTGTACGGTCCAATGAAAGGAGGGGCCACACTGCTCCTGGTACTGGAGAATGAGCCTGGCCAGGTGACTGACCTTTCAGTGGGTGAACGGCAACAGAAGAGTGACAACTCATTAACTTTTAGGATAACTATCTACAAAGATAGGTATTATCCTTGTGGAACAATTTTAAATTGGCATAGGGCAATTTACAGGGACATTCGGCAGGAACTAAGAAGTGTTAATTGGAAACACCTTTTCTCTGGCAAGTCCACATCAGACATGTGGAGGGTGTTTAAAGAGCAAATGCACAGAGTACAGGAAAAGTATGTTCCTGTCAAAAGGAAGGGTGGGGATGGAAAGATAAGAGAACCCTGGATGTTCAGAGAGGTGATGAATTTAGTCAAGAAGAAAAAGATAAAGTATGTAAAGCTTCAGAGGGTAAAATCAAACAAAGCACATGAGGGGTATAAAGAAGCCAGAAAGGAACCAAAGGGAATTAGGAAAGCCAGGATGGGCCATGAAAATTCCTTGGCAAGTTGGATTAAGGTGAATCCCAAGGCAGTCTATACATGTGTCAAGGGAAAGAGGATAACTCAGGAGAGGTCTTTATCAATGATAAAGGGGGAAATATCTGCTTGGATGCAGAGAATGGGAGTGAGGTACTTATTGAGTACTTTGCTTCAGTATTTACAAAGGAAAAGGATGTGGAGGATCAAGAGATCAGTGCTGAGTGTATAAATAAATTCGGGCATTTTGAGGTAAAATTGGAGGGAGTATTGGGCCTCCAAAAAGCAATTAAGATGTATAAGTCCTCAGTACTAATGTCGTGCCTCTATGAAGGGAACAAGGGTACACCTTTAAGGGCAAGGTCCTTGACCGTGTTGCTGAGCAGAGAGATCTTGGGATCCAAGTTCAAATTCCTTGAAAGTGGTTGCACAGGTCAATAAGGGGTTAACAAGGTTTATGGAAGGCTTGCTTTTATTAGTTGTGGCATTGAGTTCAAAGGTCAGGAGGTTATGTTGCAACTTTACAAAACTCTGGTTCAATCACATCTGGAGTATTCCGTAGAGTTCTGGTTGCCCCACTATAGGAAATATATTGAGGCTTTGGAGAGGGCGCAGAAGAGGTTTATGAGAATGCTGCCTGGTTTAGAGGGCATGTGCTAACATGAGAGGCTGGAGAAAGTTGGTTTGTTTTCTTTGGAGCATCAGAGCTAAAGCAGGATCTAATAGAGGTTTTCAAGATTATGAGAGGCATAGATAGAGTGGACAGAGAGTATCTCTTTCCCAGTTGTTCTAAGGAAGTAGGAGGGCTATGGACATGGTGTAAGTAGGAGGGACTGATGTCTGGATGGTTTTGATTTGCTTTACAGCTTGTTCAGCACATCATTGTGGGCTGAATGTCCTGTGCAGTACTAAATCGTTTTGGTGCCGGATCCCAAGGGAATGAATTTGTAGAATGTCTACTAGCTTGCTTTTTCAGAGCAGCTGGTGTTTGAACCCACTAGGCAGTTAGCTATTCTGGATTTGGGGTTGTGCAATGAATTGGAGTTAAAATTAAAGGAACTCTTAGGAGCCAGTGATCATAATATGATAGAATTCACCCTGCAATTATTTTGAGAAGGTGAGCTAAAGTCATACTTTTCAGTATTATTGTAGAGTAAAGGGAATTTCGGAGGCATTGAGAGGAGCTGGCCAAAATTGATTGGAAGGGGATACTAGCAGGGATGATGGCAGAGAAGCAATGGCTGGAGATTCTGGGAGAAAATTGGAATGCACAAAATAGATGCATCCTAAAGAAGAAATATTCTACAGGCCAGATGATGCCAGGCAGCAACTATGGAAAAGAGTAAACAAAAGATGTTTCGGGCCAAGAGCCTTCATCATTCTGAAACATGGACTGTTGACTCCTTTACACAGATGCTACCAGGCCTGTTAAGCTCAATCAGCATTTTGTGGTGTTGCCTTAGAACCATGGTATTACAGGAAAGATACTGGGGTGGTTAGAACCCTGGCTGATTGGCAGGAGGCAAAGATTACGAATAATGGGAGCCTTTTCCGGTTAGCTGCCGGTGACTACATGTGACCGCATCTTTTCATGTAAAATATCAATAATTTGGATAATGAAATTGATGGCTTTTATGGCAGGGTTTCAAATGATACAAAGGTAGGTGGAGGGGCAGGCCTAGTTGAGGAAGCTTCTTAAGATGGAAGAGTCTATGACCAAAGAGCACAGCATCAAAATTGAGGGGCCTTTTTTAGAAAGGAGATCAGGACAAACTTTTTTCAGCAGAGAGTGATGAACATGTGGAATTCACTGTAACATGCATCTGTGGAGGCCAATTCTTTAGGTATATTCAAGGCAGAGGTTGATAGATTCTTGATTAGTCAGGGCATGAAGGTGTACAGGGAGAAGGCAGGAGATCGGGGTTAAGAGGGAAAATGAATCAGCCATGATGAAATGGTGAAGCAGACTTGATGAGCCAAAATGGCCTAATTCTACTGCTATAACTTATGGTCTTAATGGAGAAGTTCTGAGGGTTAAGAGCTATTTCAAAAAAGTGGGGTTGATAAGGATTAGTCAGCAAGGCTCTGTGTGTAGGAGATTATGTCTCAAGAATTTCCTCCATTTCATCCCTGCACCACCTTCCATAAGACCATAAGGTTTCTCTCTTTCTGTTCCCATTTGTTCATTCCTCATCTATTATGGCAAAGTAATTTAGTAAGAATGGCTCCAGGGGCAGTGTTTTGCTCTCTGTGTGGGATGTGGGAAGTCTGGGAGACTCCAGTCTCTCAGGTGAACACACTTGTACCAGGTGCACTGAGTTGCAGCAACTGAGAGAATGTATTAAGGAACTGAAGCTGCAACCCGATGAGCTTTGACTCATACGGGAGACTGAGGAGGTGATAGACAGGAGCTACAGGGAGGTAGTTACCCCAGGGCTGCAGGAGACAGGTAACTGGGTGACTCTCAGGAAAAGGAGGGCAAATGCACAACCAGTGCAGAGAAAACCTATGGCTGTTCCGCTCAATAATAAGTATTTAACTTTAGGTACAATAGAGAGGAATCGACCTAGTGGGGGGAACCAGAATGACTGGGTCTCTGGCATTGAGTCTGGTGATGTGGCTCAGTAGAGGAGAGAGGTTATGGGGAATGCAGTGATGATAGGAGATTCCTTTGTCAGGAGAACAGGGAGGAGGTTCTGTGGGCTCGATAGAGACACACAGTTGGTATGTTGCATCCCTGCTGCCAGGAACAGGGATGTCACAGATCGTGTCCATGGCATTCTCAACGACAAATGTGAACAGCCAGAAGTCTATGTTGCAAGACACTCCCAACTGCACCAGTTTCCGAGAGTACGGCTATCTGGCACAGCTCCTTTAAGGGTTCAGGATGGTCCTGCTAATTGACAATCATGTATGAATTGAGTACTTAAGGAACAGCTGAACAGAGGTTCGGTGCTCAATCGTGAGCCAACTGGTGATATCATTCAGCATTTGTTTTGTGCTCAGATCTAGTTTGTTACCACATTTAGAACCTTGCTTCATTTACCCCGGCAATTGGGTCCAAACCATCCTCATCAAGGACTCTTGTAACATTACAATTGAGCTAACATGGACCCAGTGGGATATCAAAACCTTTCGTCCTCTGTGGTGATGAGGATTACCAGACAAGGCTCAGAGATTCATGAACTCCAGGTAGCCACTCAAGGTAGCATCCTCTACATAGCACCATCCAGAGACAGAGAAGCAGTTTCAGCGACAGGTTACTGTCGATGCAATGCTCCTCAGACAGGATGAAGAGGTCAATACTCCCCAATGCCATTAGGCTTTACAATTCAACTGCCAGGACTTAAGAACTTTTTAAAAGCTATTATTAATGCTTTTTGAGTTAGTGATTTAGATGCATATCATATTATTACTGAGTTAAGTATTGTATGTAATGAGTTTTTGCTACAACAAGTGTATGGGACATTGGAAAAAATGTTGAATTTCCCCATGGGGATGAATAAAGTATCTATCTATCTATCTATCTATCTAAGAACTTTCGCAAGGAGGAAGCCAAGGTTGCTCGGGAGAGCCACCACATCATTCAACCCCAGAGAGATTCGACAGTGACTTGGGTTCTTGCCGTGACCCATCAGCCGATGCTCATTCATGTTTGAACTATAGCTGTCCCAGTTCCCTTCAGAGTGAGGAAAGATGGCCTTTATCTCTCTCCGGTCTGGAACAGCCCTGGCCTGGGCCACTGTGCATTGGGAACATAGGTCAGAGATCTGCTCGGATTTTGAGGAATTTGTGGCTGCCACGAGGAAGGTGTTTAATCACCTCACCTGAGGCAGCGAGTCTTGGATCACTTGATGAAGATTCAACAGGGGTTATGGTCCATGGCTGACAATGCAGTCGAATTCAGGACCTTGGCCCAGAAGAGTGGTTGGAATAGGGAGGCTGAGGCCATGTTCTACTGCCATGAATGAACTGAAGGATGTCTCGCCTTGGGAGAGCCAGCTGAGTTCTTAGAGGCTTTTGGTGATCAGTCCATCTGTCTCGATAATCATCTGGCAGAGCGAAAGTGGGACCACTTCAAGAAATTGAAGTAAGTCGGTCGAATCCCAGTCCCTACGCATCGCAGTTTCACCCCCCAACCTCAGACCATAACCAGCCCGTGAGCTATTCAAGATCCAGTCGAACCCATGCAGGTTGGCTGCACTGGACTCTCCGCCGATGAAAGGTCCCGGTGTCAGAATCAAGGTCGCTGCTTTTACTGTGGGGAAGTATGTCACTGGTGGGCCGAATGTCCCAGGTTGTGGACTGGAGGGAGGGGAGAATCATTGCTAGCTCCAGTCATCATAACAGGGTTTGTTTGTGACATGGTGTTCTGAGACTCAGACTCTCCCATGACCAACAACCAATAAGAGGGCAGCCTTCAGTGTGAGGTAACCTGAGACCTTCTAGAGACCAATCCCTCTCCTCAAGGATGAACAAGTCGATTTCAGTCGATACTCTGTGAGTCCCAACACTATCTAGTCGGGTCCTCTAGTTCAGGAGAGGACCAAGGAAATATCTGAACAGTCTGGGGAACTTGCAGCCAAGCTTATGAAATCCAGTCACCAGGTCTAAAGGAAGGAAAAATACTCCTTTACATTGAACCCTGAAGCCTATTTCCAAGAGGGAAATAACCCTCTGTAATGCCTCACTGCCGTTGCCTGAGGATTCAGGCAGGGATTTGAGGAAGGCAAGATGACACAACCATGGCAAACAAGGGAAGTCAAGGCAACATAACAGCCAAAGAGAGGGCATATAATTGTTGGGAAGTTAGGGGATTGGGAAGCATTTAAAACCAACAGAAGGCAACTAAAAAAGTCAGTAAAAAGAGTAAGATGGAATACTAAAGTTAGCTACCCAACAATATTAAAGAGAACAACAAATGTTGCTTCAGATACCTAAAGTGTAAAAGAGAGGCGAGAGTGGGTATCGGACCAGTGGAAAACAATGCTAGAGAGGTAATAATGGGAGACAAGAAAATGGTGGACACACTGAATAAATATCTTGCATCAGTGAGGAAGACACTAGCAGTCTGGTAGAAGTCCCAGGTGTCGGGGTCATAAAGTGTGTGAAGCTACCATGACTACAGAGAAGATTCTTGAGAAATTGAAAGGTCTGAATGTAGATAAGTCACGTGGACCAGACGGTGCACACCACAACATTCAGAAAGATATATCTTTTCACATTTTCTGATTTGGATGTTGGACTTGATGGCTTTGTTGGAAAGTTTGTAGACGATACAAAGATAGGTCGAGGGGCAGGTAGTTTTGAGGAAGTAGGTACGATACAGAAACAGTTAAATAGATTAGGAGAATGGGCAAAGACGAGGCAGATGGAATACAATGTTGGGAATTGTATGGTCATGCTCTTCGGTAGAAGAAATGAAACAGTTGACTCTTTTCTAAATGAATTGGGGATCATCCGGCGGTCCAACAGCCCATGGGCCTCCCCCCTGCACATGGTGCCCAAAGCGACAGGGGGCTGGAGACCATGCGGCGACTACTGCAGGCTGAACGAGGCTACCACACCGGACCGCTATCCTGTGCCGCACATTCAGGACTTTGCAGCAAACCTGCGCGGCGCACAGATCTTCTCCAAGGTAGACCTCATCCGAGGATACCATCAAATCCCGATGCATCCGGACGACATCCCCAAAACGGCTCTCATCACCCCGTTCGGCCTTTTCGAGTTCCTCCGCATGCCGTTCGGCCTGAAGAATGCCGCACAGATGTTCCAGCGATTAATGGACGGGGTGGGATGCGACCTGGACTTCGCATTCATCTATTTGGACGACATTCTCATAGCCAGCAGCAGTTGTCAGGAGCATCTGTCCCACCTCCGTCAACTCTATGCCCGGCTGAGTGACTACGGTCTAACAATCAACCCAGCCAAATGCCAGTTCGGGCTCGACACCATTGACTTCCTGGGCCACAGGATTACTAAAGATGGGGCAACCCCTCTGCCCGCTAAGGTAGATGTGGTCCGCCATTTCCCCCGACCCACCATGGTCAAAGGCCTTCAGGAATTCGTAGGTATGGTCAATTTCTACCACCGCTTCCTCCCTTCAGCTGCCCAGATCTTGCGCCCCCTGTTCGCCCTGCTGTCCGGTCCAGGCAAGGACCTGGGACGAGGAGTCCGCCACCGCTTTCATTCAAACGAAGGAAGCCTTGGCGAACACCGCGATGCTAGTGCACCCCAGAATGGACGTCCCTACCGCCCTCACAGTGGACGCTTCTAACACGGCAGTCGGTGGGGTACTGGAGCAGCTCATCGCGGGCCGCTGGCAACCCCTGGCGTTTTTCAGCAAACAACTGCGGCCATCCGAGCTCAAATACAGTGCTTTCGACCAGGAACTGTTGGCGCTATACCTGGCAATCCGGCATTTCAGGTACTTCTTAGAAGGTAGGCCCTTCACCGCGTTCACAGACCACAAGCCGCTTACCTTTACGTTCACGAAGGTGTCCGATCCCTGGTCATCCCGCCAGCAGCGCCATCTGTCCTACATCTCTGAATACACGACGGACATCTGGCACGTCTCGGGTAAGGACAATGTCGTGGCGGATGCGCTCTCTTGCCCTAACATTCACGCCCTTTCCCCAGGGGTAGATTTTGAGGTGCTGGCAGAGGCACAGCAGGCAGATGAGGAGATCCCGAGTTACGGAACCACAGTCTCCGGTTTGCAGCTCCAGGACCTCCCCGTAGGCCCAGGTGAGAGGACCCTACTCTGTGACGCCGCCACCGGCCAGCCCCGTCCCGTCGTCCCGGCACATTGGCGGCGACGTGTTTTTGACTCCATTCATAGCTTGGCGCACCCCTCCATCAGGACAACCGTCCGGATGGTCTCCAGCAGGTTTGTTTGGTACGGACTCCGCAAGCAGGTCAGTGAATGGGCCAGAACGTGCATGCGCTGCCAGACGGCCAAGGTGCAGCGGCACACCAAAGCTCCACTGCAGCAGTTCCACCCCACCCATCAGCGTTTCGACCACATTCATGTGGACATCGTGGGCCCCCTGTCAGTGTCGCGCGGAGCGTGGCACCTCCTGACTATTGTGGACCGGTTCACAAGATGGCCAGAGGTGATCCCGCTCACCGACACCACCTCCGAATCTTGCGCCCGGGCACTGATCGCCACCTGGGTGTCCCGCTTTGGTGTACCGGCCCACATTACCTCTGACAGAGGCGCCCAGTTCACCTCCGGCCTGTGGTCAGCTATAGCCAGCCTTTTGGGGACTCAGTTGCACCACACCACTGCCTACCACCCACAGTCGAACGGCCTGGTGGAGCGTTTCCACCGTCACCTAAAGTCGGCTCTCATGGCCCGCCTGAGAGGAGCTAACTGGGCGGACGAGCTTCCCTGGGTCCTACTCGGCATCCGCACGGCGCCCAAAGACGATCTGCACACCTCATCGGCCGAGTTGGTGTACGGCGCACCCCTGGTCGTCCCTGGGGAGTTCATACCAGCCCCAAGGGGGCGAGAGGAAGAATCCGCAGCAGTTCTGGGCAGACTACGCGAGAGGCTCGGTGACCTGGCCCCCATACCCACTTCACAGCATGGGCAGAACCCGACCTGCGTACCCAAAGACCTGCAGAACTGTAAGTTTGTGTTTGTACGAAGGGGCGGGCATCGGCCACCGCTACAAGGGCCCTACGAGGGGCCATTTACGGTGCTCCGGAACAACGGGTCCACGTTCGTACTGGACGTTGGGGAGAGAGAGGAGGTTTTCACGGTGGACGGACTCAAACCAGCCCACGTGGACCTGGCGCAACCGGTCGAGTTTCCGACACCGCGGCGCAGAGGCCGACCTCCCAAACAGGGTCCGGCCCAGACTGTGGACATTGGGGGGTGTATCGCCGGTTCTGGGGGGGGGGGGGGGGGGGGGAATTATGTGGCGACCCACTTACCAGCACACTCGAACCGGCTCACAATTAGCCAGCATGCAGGCACAAAGGCCAGGTCCGCAACAAAGGGAAAAAGCCTGCGGGGATCTGTGAGTACGTGTCTCTTGGACCATCCGCGCCCGGGGACGGTGGGATGAGGGAGGCTTTAAAGCAAGGCTGTGAAGTTCGAATAAAATATTCTTTAATTGCAGTTTACCGACTCCGTGTCATTATTTTAGCGCTGCGTGTAGCACACCGCTACAGCCCCTCAATTTTGAGGCAGTGCTCTCTTGTTCCAGATACCCCCACCAGAGGGAATATTGACTCCACATCCATCCTATCTATTCTGTTCAACATTCGGTAGGTTTCAATAAGATTGCCCCACATTCTCTAAATTCCAGTGAATACAGGCCCAAAGCTGCCATAGCGTCGCATATGTTAACCCCTTCATTCCTGGAATCATCCTCATGAACCTCCTCTGGACACTCTCCAATGAAAACACATCCTCTCTGGGATATTGGGTTCAAAACTGATGACAGTACTGCAAGTGTGTCCTGATTAGTGTCTTATGAAGCCTCAACATTATCTCCTTGCTTTTATACTCTATTCCCCTTGAAATAAATGCCAACATTCCATTTGCTTTCTTCACCACAGACTCGACCTGTAAATTAACCTTCTGTGAGTCTCACACAAGGACTCCTAAGTCACTTTGCACCTCTGATGTTTGATCCTTCTTCCCATTCCGATAATAGTCTGCATTATTGCTCCTTTTGCTAAAATGAATTATCTCACATTTCCCAAAACAGATGTAATTCATCTGCCACTTTTTACCCATCCTTCCAATTTGTCTAAGTCGTACTGCAATTGCATTGCTTCCACAGCACTACTTACTCCTCCACCTATCTTCATATCATCCACAAACTTTGCCACAAAGCCATTAATTCCATTATCTAATTCATAACCAAAGAATGTGAAAAGTAGCGATCTCAATACTGACCCCTGAGGAACATCACTAGTCAATCAATCAACCAGAGAAGGCCCCTTTTATTCCCACTCACTACCTGCTGCCTGTCAGCCATTCCTCAGTCCATGCCAGTATGTTTCCTGTAACATCATAGGAATTTATCTTGTCAAGCAGCCTCACGCCTTCTGAAAATCCAAGTATCTGACATCCACTGCCTCTCCTTAGTCCACCCTGCTTGGTACTTCCTTGAAGAAATCTAACAGATTTGTCAGGCAAGATTTCCCATTGTAGAAGCTATGATGACTTTGACTTATGCTATCATTAGTCTCCAAATACCCCAAAACCTCACCTTTAATAAGAGACTCCAACACTTTCCCAGCCACTGAGTCTTGGCTAACTGGCCTATAATTTCCTTTTTTTTTTGCCTTCCTCCTTTCTTAAAGAGTGGAGGGTGCATAAAGAGCAATTGCACAGAGTATGGGAAAGGTATGTACCTGTCAGAAGGAAGGATGGGGTTGGAAAGATAAGAGAACCTTGAATATCCAGAGAGGTGATGAATTTAGTCAAGAAGAAAAAGTATGTAAACCTTCAGAAGTTTGAATCAAATGAAACACATGAGGAGTATAAAGAAACTAAAGGGAATGAAGAAAGCCATGAGGGGCCATGAAATGTCCTTGGCAAGTAGGATTAAGGTGAATCTTAAGGCATTTTATACATACATCAGGAGAAGAGGATAACTCGGGAGAGGGTGGGACCACTCAAGGATGGGGGAAGGTAATAATTGCTTGGATGCAGAGAATATGAGGAAGGTGCCAAATGAGTACTTTGCTTCAGTATTTACTAAGGAAAAGGATATGGAGATCAGTGTGGAGTAAATAAATACATTTGGACATTCAGAGGTCAAGGTGGAGGAAGTGTCAGGCCTCTTGATCAGGATTAAGATGGATGTCCTACGGGCCAGATGGGATTTACTCCAGGTTATTGAAGGAGGCAAGAGATGAAATTGCTGGGCCCTTGACCAGTCTCATTGTGTCCTATCTTGCCACAGGTGAGTTCCCAGAGGACTGGCAAGTGGCTAATGTTGTACCCTGATACCCCATTTGGAAACTCATGGCCTGATTAGGGACAGCCAGCAGGCTTTATGCATGGCAGGTCGTACTTTACAACTTTTGAGTTTTTTGACAAGGTGACAAGACAGATTGTTAGGGCAGTGGTTGTTGTCTACATGGGATATAGTAAGGCATTTGACAAAGTCCCCCATGGGAGGCTAATTCGAAAGATTAAGATGCATGGGATCCGTGGCAAATTAGCTGTTCGGATTCAGAACTGGCTTGCGCATAGAAGACAGAGGGTAATACTTGAGGGGACTTGCTCAAGCTGGAGGTCTGTAATTAGTGGAGTTCCATAGGTATCTGTGCTGGGACTTCTGCTGTTTATAATGAATATAAATTATTTGGATGAAAATGCGGATGGGTGGGTTTGTAAACTTGTGAATGATACCAAGACTGGTGGAGTTATTGACAGTGTAGAAGACTGGCAAAGAATAGGGCACAACATTGATCAGCTGCAGATATGGACTGAGAAATGGCAGATGGAGATTAACCCAGATAAATGTGAGGTGTTACACCTCGGAAGGGCAAAGTACACCGTTAAGGGCAAGGTCTTTAACAGTGTTGTTAAGCAGGGAGATCATAGGATCAAAGTTCATACTCCTTGAAAGTGGCTACACAGGTCAATAAGTTGGTTAACAAGGTTTAAGGAAAGCTTACGTTTATTAATCGAGGCTCTGTGTTGAAGTCAGGAGGTTATGTTGCAACTTTATAAAACTCAGGTTACAGCACACTTAAGTATTGCAGACAATTCTGGTTGCCTCACTATTGAAAGGTTGTTGAGGTTTTGGAGAGGGTGCAGAAGAGGTATACCAGGATGCTACCTGGTTTCGAGGGAACATGCAATCTGGAGAGGCCACATAAACTTGGGTTGTTTTCTCCGGAGCATTAGAGGCTGAGGGAGGATCTACTCGAGGTTTAAAAGATTATGAGAGACAAACACAGAGTGGACAGAGAGTATCTCTTTCCCAGGTTTGAAATATGTGTTACCAGAGGGCATGAATTTTAGTTGAGAGGGGGTGGGTTCAAGGGGATATGAGGGATTAGTTTTATACTCAGAGAGTGGAGGATGCCTGGAATGCACTGTCTGATGTGATGGTAGAGGCAAATACATTAGAGATGTTTGGATAGGCAAGTGGATGTAGGGAAGAAGTGGGGATATGGACATGGTGTAGGTGACAGGGATTGGTGTTTGGGTGTTTTTGATTTGCTTTATACCTGGTTTGGTACAACAGCTGGACCATGCTATAGTAAATAATTTTGGTGCTGCATCGCAAGGGAAAGAATTTGTAGAATGCTTACAAGTTTTTTTTTTAGAGCAGCTGATGATTGAGCTAACTCGGCGATGAGCTATTCTCGATTAGGTGTTGTGCAATGAACTGGAGTGGAGAGTTTAAGGTAAGGGAACGCTCAGGAGCCAGTGATCAAAATATGATGTAATTCACCCTGCAATTAATTTGAGAAGGAGAAGCTAAAATCAGATGGATCAGAATTACAGTGGAGTAAAGGGAATTACAGAGGCATGAGAACAAAGCTGGTCAAAATTTATTGGACGGGGACACTAGCAGGGATGATGACAGAGCAGGAATAGCTGGAGATTCTGGGAGCAGTTTGAAAGGCACAAGATAGCTGCAACCCAAAGAAGAAACATTCTAATGGCAGGATGACGGCAGGCAGCATCTATGGAAAAGACTGAACAAATGATGCTTTAGGCCAAGACCCTTCATCTGTCTGAAAGTTTGAATGTTTAGTCTTTTTCATAGATGCTGCCAGGCTTGCTGAGCTCCTCCAGCATTGTGTGTGTGTTACCAAAGAACCCAAGGTACTACAGGAAATATACTAGCATGGATAGAACATTCTCTGATTGAGAGTAGGAATAAAGGGAGCCTTTTCTGGTTAGTTGCTGGTGACTCATAGTATTCCACAAAGGTCTGTGTTGGGACTGCTTCTTTTCATGTAAATATCAATGATTTAGATAATAGAATTGATGGCTTTTATGGCCAAGTTTGTGGATGATACAAAGTTAGTTGGAGGGGCTGGTAGAGTTGAGGAAGCAGAGATGCTACAAAAATACTTAGATTAAGAGAATGGGCAAAGAAGTGGCAGATGTGATAGTGCTGGGATGTGAATGGACAAAACTTTGGGAGAAGAAATAAAGGCAGAGGCTATTTCATAAATGGAGAGAAAATTCAAAAATCTGAGGTGCAGGGCTTTGGGAGTACTTGTGCAGGATTCCATTAAGGCTAGTTTGCAGGTTGAGTCTGTGGCATGAAAGGCAAATGCAATGTTTGAATTCATTTCAAAAGAACTAAAATATAGACAATGGACAGTAGGTGCAGGAGTAGGCCGTTCAGCCCTTCTAGCCAGCACCACCATTCATGTGACCATGGCTGATCATACACAATCAGTACCCCGTTCCTGTCCTCTCCCCATATCCCTTGACCCCGCTATCTATAAGAGCTCTATCTAACTCTCTCTTGAAAGCATCCACAGACTTGGCTTCCACTGCCTCTGGGGCTGGGCATTCCACATATCCACCACTCTCTGGGTGAAAAAGTTTTTCTGTATCTCTGTTCTAAATGGCCTACCCCTTATTCTTAAACTGTGGCCTCTAGTTCTGGACTCACCCATCAGCGGGAACATGCTTCCTGCCTCCAGCATGTCCAATCCCTTAATAATCTTATATGTTTCAATCAGATCCCCTCTCATTCTTCTAAATTCCAGTGTATACAAGCCCAGTCGCTCCAATCTTTCAACATATGACAGTCCCGCCATTCCGGGAATTAACCTTCTGAACCTACGCTGCACTCCCTCAATAGCAAGAATGTCCTTCCTCAAATATGGAGACCAAAACTGCACACAATACTCCAGGTGGGGTCTCACCAGGGCCCTGTACTGCTGCAGAAGGACCTCTTTACTCCTATACTCAATTCCTCTTGTTATAAAGGCCAGCATGCCATTAGCTTTCTTCACTGCCTGCTGTACCTGCATGCTTGCTTTCATTGACTGATGTACAAGAACACCTAGATCTCGTTGTACTTTGCTGTTTCCTAACTTGACTCGGTTTAGATATAATCTGCCTTCCTGTTCTTTCCACCAGTGGATAACCTCACATTTATCCACATTAAACTGCATCTGCCATACATTCGCCCACTCACCTAGCCTGTCCAAGTCACCCTGCATTCTCATAACATCCTCCTGACATTTCACACTGCCACCCAGCTTTGTGTCATTGGCAAATTTGCTAATATTACTTTTAATCCCTTCATCTAAATCATTAATGTATATTGTAAACAGCTGCGGTCCCAGCACCGAGCCTTGCGGTACCCCACTGGTCACAGTCTGCCATTCCAAAAGGGACCCATTAATCACTACTCTTTGTTTCCTGTCAGCCAGCCAATTTTCAATCCATGTCAGTACTCTGCCCCCAATACCATATGCCCTAATTTTGCCCACTAATCTCCTATGCAGGACTTTATCAAAGGCTTTCTGGAAGTCCAGGTACACTACATCCACTGGCTCTCGCTTGTCCATTTTCATAGTTACATCCTCAAAAAATTCCAGAAGATTAGTCAAGCATGATTTCCCCTTCATAATTCCATGCTGACTCGGACTGATCCTTCTACTGCTATCCAAATGCGTCGTAATTTCCTCTTTTATAATTTACTCCAGCATCTTTTCCCACCACTGACATAGGGCTAACCGGTCTATAATTCCCTGTTTTCTCTCTCCCTCCTTTCTTGAAAAGTGAGACAACATTAGCCACCTTCCGATCCACAGGAACTGTTCCTGAATCTATAGAACATTGGAAAATGATTACCAATATGTCCACGATTTCTAGAGCCACCTCCTTAAGTATCCTGGGATGCAGACCATCAGGTCCCGGGGACTTATCAGCCTTCAGACCCAACAGTCTATCCAACACCGTTTCTTGCCTAATATAAATTTCCTTCAGTTCATCCATTACCCTTGTTCCTTTTGCCACTATTACATCTGGGAGATCGCTTGTGTCTTCCTAGTGAAGACAGATCCAAAGTACCTGTTCAACTCATCTGCCATTTCCTTGTTCAATGCCTTTAATGGCCCAATTTTGGTCTTAACTATTTTTTTGCTATTCACATACCTAAAGAAGCTTTTACTATCCTCCTTTATATTCTTGGCTAGTTAACCTTTGTACCTCATTATTTCTCGACGTATTGCCTTTTTTGTTATCTTCTGTTGCTCTTTAAAAGCTTCCCAGTCCTCCGGTTTCCCACTCATCTTTGCTGTTATACTTCTCTTTTATTTTTATACTGTCCTTTACTTCCCTTGTGAGCCACAGCCTCCCCTTACTCCCCTTAGGATCTCTCTTCCTCTTTGGAATGAACCGATCCTGCACCTTCTGCATTATTCCCAGAAATACCTGCCATTGTTATTCCACTGTCTATAAAAGCAAGGATGTAATGTTGAGTATTTATAAGGCACTGGTGAGGTCTCACTTGTAGTATGTTGAGCAGTTCTGGGCACCTCAGTTAGGAAAGGACTTGCTGACATTGAAGAGGGTTCAGAGCAGGTTCACAAAAATGATTCAGGGATTGAAAGGCTTATCATATGACAAGTGTTTGATGGCTCAGTGTCTGTATTCACTGGAATTTACAAGGTTGAGGGGGGACCTCATTGAAACCTATCAAATGTTGAAACCTCAATAGATTTGACGTGGAGGGGAGTTTTCTGTGGTGGGAGAGACTAAGACTAGAGGACACAGCCTCAGAATAGAGGGCCATCCATTTAGAAGAGTGATGAAGAGGAATTTCTTTAACCATAGAACCACGAATTTAGCCAGAGAGTGGAAAATCTGTACAATTCATTGCCACAGGCAGCTGTGGTACCCAACTCATTAGGTACATTTAAGGAACAGGTTGATAGATCCTTGATCAGTCAAGGCATGAAGGGATACTGGGAAAAGGCAGGTAATTGGGGCTGAGAGGGAAATTGGATTAGCTGTGATGAAATGCTGGGGCAGACACGATGGCCCAAATAACCTAATTCTGCTCCTATATCTTATCTTATGGTTTTACTCAGGAACTGAAACATTAGCCCAACTGTGGATCACACTAAAGGGCTGAACTGGTATTCATATTTTTGTTTTGGGGTGACCTCGACCTCGGAGAATAATGACAGACCATCATCATCTTCATGGGGTTCCATCTCCTGCAATGAGGACAGACTGTCTATTATTTTGTTCACCTGTCCTCACAGGTTAAGGTCTGTGCTGCATCTTGTAACACACAATATCATACTCTCCTGTCTATATTTCAGGTTCAGCAGTGACCAGCAGACACATGTCCCACATTCAGACAAGAGATCCCCGTGTGGCTGTGATGTTTGCAAATGGAGTCTCCATTTCACTCACTCGGCAATCCGAGGCTACCGCACTGCAACTGCTCATTTCAGAATATAAACCTCTAAATGCACCGGGGATGCCAGATGGGAAATGGGGGCACAGAGCCGGTTAGGTGGGCGGAGGGACAGCAGTGGATGATACATTGGGAAAATGGCAGGATATGTGACACTGGAGGGGGTATATAAGAGGGGAGAGGAAGGCAGCATTAAGCCTTGGGAATGGGGAGCAGGGGATGGGAGTTTTGTTAGTGAAGGAGAAGAGGGAGGTGAGGAAATGGATATTATTGTTAAGGAGCAAGAAATTAATGTGGAGGGTGATTGTGGTGGAGGGTGGGCTCATGATCTTGTTCTGTCATATTTTGTAAATCAGACGTTACGGAAATCATTGCCTGTAGCTTTTCTTTCATTATTCCGCTGGAGTTTATTTCATGATTTGAAATTGTACTTATTAAAAAGAAACAAAATGAGAAAATGAAGTGTCTGGAGTTGATAAAACTGAGGGAAGCCATTCAGCCCATCTTAGTTCCCTCATCACTGCAGTGACTTCACCTGCCTACAAGTACAAAAAGTGGGTAATGCATCCCAGGACAAATATCAGAGAGATTTCCAGCCTGTAATATATGAGTGTAGCCCCACACATACTGTTCATGTTCTTAATGGATTTCCCACAGCAGGAATACCAAGGTACTGCACCCTGAGAAAGATATTCAGGAAAACACAGAGGCTCTTTGGAAGAGTTTCTCAGAATGCTGTTGCACATCCCAGAGATAGATATTGGTGGAGTGTCTCAATCCCATATTTTAACACATATCCTAATCTCCACACTCCATGTCCTTTAAAACTGTAGGTACAGGAGCTTCTCCATTGCACACACAATCTCCATTCAATGTCTCAGCTGAGAGGCAGCATCTTTGTCACTCTGTAGTACAGTGAACAGCCAAGTCACCCTGAATATTTGTTCTCAGGTCACTGAAAAGGCACGTTACAGTATCAATGCCTTGGAACAGAACTTACTGAGGGCACCAAAGCTTCTGGCCTGCTTGGTGCTTAGCTGAAGAAAACCCATCAGAGAGTGTGGAGGTATTGGTACAAGTATAGGTGAAACAGAACTGGATATCGACCAGGTACATGTTTTAATGGGATGTCAGCAAGAAAGAGCATTTTTTAAAAATTGCCAATGCAGGAAAATACAACACATACTGGAGTAAAACACACCAGGAGTAGAAAAGAATAACACACATGAAATTATTGCAAACAAAGAATAGAATACAACAGCTATTTGTGTGATGGACACCAGCACCTGATTTGAGCAGAGTAAGTCCAAGGAACAGACATTGGAGAAAGGCACACAGGACCAGATATTGAAGGAATATACCCAAGGGATAGACATTGGGGAAAACTATGGAAGATCAGACAATGGGAAAAATACCCCTCCACAGGACCAGAAATTGTGGTTAATTCTCAATGTCGTTCATGAGGAAGTATGACAAGAGCTTGGGAATACACAAATGATCTTCAGGAGGGGTGGTGATTCCCATATGTGAGAAGCAATTTAAAATCAGCTATTTGGAAGAATGAGAGAATCATATTCACAACCCCATATCTGAGGAATGCGCCACATTTAGACATTTGGGGAAATATATATGGAGCAGATTTTAGAGACTGCACCCACAATCATGTATTGGAGGAGATTCCCTGTGCCCATAACCTGGAGTGCAGAGCAGGTCCTGAGGGGGCATGGCGCTGAATCAAATACTGGGGAAGTTATTGCAGCTAAGGAGATGACTTGGGACCAGATCCTGTGGAGATTCCCCGTGCCCGTAACCTGGACTTACACTGGTCACTTATGTGTAAGCAGGACTGGCCAATCCAACTATTGACAAGAGTCGTTCCTAATGCTATATCTGCAATTTAATTTAAAATCAATCCCAATCTTATGGGATTGATCATTGATATAAAAACAATACATTGATGGATCCTCTGGCTTCCCTCTCATCTTTGCTACATTATACTTCTTCTCTTTTATTTTTATACTGTTCTTGACTTCCCTTGTCAGCCATGGTCGCCCCCTACTCCCCTTAGACTCGTTCTTCCTCTTTGGAATGAACTGATCCTGCACCTTCTGTATGATTCCCAGAAATACTGCAATTGTTGTTCCACTGTTATCCCTGCTAGGGTATCCTTCCAGTCAACCTTGGCCAGCAGCTCCTTCATGGCTCCATAGACCTCTTTGTTCAACTGTAATATTGACACATCCAAGTTTCCATTTTCCCTCTCAAATTGTAGATTAAAGCTTATCATATTATGGTCACTACCTCCTAATGGCTCCTTTACCTCAAGTTCCCTTATCAAATCTAGTTCATTACACAACACTAAATCCAGAATTGCCTTCAACCATGGATGACTTTTAGTAATTCATTCATGGAATATGAGTAGAACAACATTTCTTTCCCATCCCAAATGCTCTCGAACTGGGTGGATTACTGAGCCATTTCACAGGGTAGTTAAAGGACGGTTATATTACTGTGGGCCTGGAGACATATACAGGCCAGACCAGGTAAAGTCAGCAGATTCCCTTCCCTGAAACACCTCAGTCATGCATTTAGACACCAATCTGTTTCTCAAAGCCACAGTTACATGTTTAATGAACTGACTTTAAACATCCCAGCTGCTGTGATGTGATCTGAACTCGCATACGAACATCACACACTCAGCTTCATGATTCCATTCTCAGTAACTATCACTCACTCAATGCTATATCTGTTGTTCAGCAACCAGACTCACTCCCACTCTCACATTTTAGCCAACTACAAAGGCAGGATGTGCAACAACTGAGGACCTTACCTTGCCACTGGGCTCTGCTATCCTCTGGGAATGTCGGCTCCCGACCCTGGCCTGCCTCTCCTTCTTTCCTGCCATGAGAACATGCTGCCAGTCCTCCAGTATATTTTACACTCTTCACTGCTCACAGCAACCGCTTTGTCTTCTGCTTCCTGTTTGTGCGTCTCTCTCTCTCTCCCCCCCTCCCCCCCCACCCAATGGCTCCGACAGTCTGTTTGTACACAGTGCAGGCAGCTTGTCAGAGCCAGCTTCTGACCTCGTGCACTGTGGTGTGGGAGGGAGAAATGAGGCAGCAAATTGAAGGTCTGAAAAGTCTGAAATGAGCTTAGAGAAGGTGGAGAGAGAGAGAGAGAAAGATCAGGTAGAGAGAGAGAGAAGCAAGGAAGGGAATGGAGGGAGAGGTCACAGAGTAAAAGGGACAGACCTTCCATGACCAGTGTACTGGACTAATGTACAAATACAAGCTATGTTCCTCACTGTATTTTGGCACTGGGAATCTCCCCCACTATGTGAATGTGTGTGTCTCCAAAATCATATCCAATTATACTTTCACACAACACTGAATAAGGGGGCATTTCCCTGGAGACAGACTGAGAATTGCTCCTTTGAATTTTATCCTGGGTCTTTCTCCAATGATTGTTGATACCTGGATGAAGGAGTCCCCTCATTGATGGGAATCGATCCCATGTTCCCGAGTATTAGATGGCAGGTGACACTAAAATAGATGGTATTGTAGGGAGCGGACATATTGTACATTGCTGCAACCTTGCACATGGAGCAGGAACACACACAAAATGCTGGTGGAACGCAGCAGGCCAGACAGCATCTAAAGGAAGAAGTACAGTCTACGTTTCGGGCCGAGACCCTTCATGAGTCCTGACGAAGGGTCGACTGTACTTCTAACTATAGATGCCGCCTGGCCTGCTGTGTTCCACCAGCACTTTGTGTGTGTTGCTTGAATTTCCAGCATCTGCAAATTTCCTCATGTTTGTGTTTTTAAATTCACAAGGAGCAGGAATTCAGTTCTTTGGACCTTTCAGCCATTTTTTTGTGACAGACAGGATATATATGAATAATTTTGCACCTTTATTTAAGCAGGGCAGCAAATACAATTAAATGCTGGGAACTATAGACTGGTAAACCCAATATCTTTGTTATGAAGTTAATATAATAGAGCAAATATTGGTGGGAAGTTAGATTGGGAAGATTTTAAAAAACACCAGAAGGCAACAAAACAAATTTTAAAGAAGCAAAAGATGGAACATGATAGTTTTAAAGAGGATACTAAAAGTTTCTTCAGACACATAAAGTGTAAAGGAGAGGAGAGAGTGGATATCAGACCACTGGAAAACAATGCTGGAGAGGTAGTAATGGGGGACAAGGAAATGGTCGATAAACTGCATAACGATTCTGCATCAGTCTTCACTATGGAAGACACTAGCAGTATGCTGGAAGTTCAAGAGAGTCAGGGGGCAGAAGTGGGAGATGCTGCCATTACTAGGGAGGAGGTTCCTGAGAAACTGAAAGGTCTGAAGGTAGATAAATCACCTGGTCCAGGTGGTATACACCCAGGTTCTGAAAGAGGTGGCTGAAGGGATTGTGGAGACATTAGTAATGATCTTTCAAGAATCACTAGATTCTGGAATGGGTCCAGAAGACTGGAAAACTGCAAATGTCACTCCACTCTTCAAGAAGAGAGGCAGAAGAAAGAAAGTTATAGGCCAGTTAGTCTGACCTCAGTGATTTGGAAGATGTTGGAAACGATTGATAAGGATGTGTTTTTGGAGTACTTGGAGACACATGATAAAATCGGCCATGGTCAGCATGGTTTCTTCAAGTGAAAATCTCGCCTGATGAATGTATTGGAATTCTTCAACAAAATACAAAGCAGAATAGACAAAGGAGAATTGGTGGATGTTGTGTACTTGGATTTTCAGAAGGCCTCTGACAAGATGCCACACATGAGCCTGCTTTACTAGTTACAAGCCCATGGTATTACAGGAAAGATACTAGCATGTATAAAGTGGCTGACTGACAGGAGGCAAAGAGTAGGAAGAAAGGGAGCCTTTTCCAGTTGCTTGCCAGTGACTAGTGGTGTTCCACAGGGTTCTGTGTTGGGACTGTTTCTTTGAACATGTAATGTCAATGACATGGATGATGGAATTGATGGCTTTGTTGTAAAGTTTGCAGATGATCTGAAGATAAGTGGAGGGGCAGGTAGTTTTGAGGAAGTAGAGAGGCGACAGAAGGATTTAGACAGTTAGGAGAATGGGCAATGAAGTGGCAGATGGAATAGTGTCAGGAAGAGTTGGCCATACACTTTGGTAGATGAAATAAGAGGGTAGACTATTTTCTATATGGAGAGAAAATTCAAAAATATGAGGTGCAAAGGGTCTTGGGAGTCCTTGTGCAAGATTCTCTAAAGATTAATTTGCAGGCTGAGTCAGCGGTGAGGAAGGCAAACGCGCTATCAGCATTGATTTTAAGAGGACTGAAATATTGTACGTATTGAGAAATATACCTGACATAATCATTATATATACCTGAAATATAACCACTATGTACTAGCTATTTACTATACTATGTAATCACTATGTAATCACTTCTAGGTACTGAATATTACTATGTATTATTTTACTAGGCACATTTTGCTATGTATTGTTTTAACTAGATACTTTGTACTCTCTCAGCTGCATACTGTGGCAATTACAGAACACCTGTTTAGCTAGCAGTACTATTAGCTGAAATGTACTCCATGTATTACACTCAGCCTTTGTTCAGTAAGAGATAACGGTGGTGGACAGGATGGTACGAGCAAGAAATGTAACGTGAGGGAGGTTGTCTGGAAAACATAACCTTGGCCAGGAATGGGGCCCCAATGCGAACTGGTGAGAAATAATGGTGGCACACCGAGAGCTAGGCAAGAGTGATTGATTAATTAATGTATAGATGATATGCAACTAAAAATTGATTGGGTATGCTAATAAAAGCGAAAATGTAACTGAGATAAAAATTACTATAAAGAATGCTGTACACCGGAGCTCGGTGGGCTTTCGGTGACAAGTTCTTTGATTGCCTCAGCCTTTGTTTGCAAATAAAGGTTTAAACTTCTCGACGAATTGTCTGCGTCTCCCAGTCATTTCAAGTAACCATGACATACGCAGCCTATGAGCAGCGTCAACACAGCTCTACGAACTAAATAGAAGTACAGAAGGTATAAGCGGAGTGGCCATTGTCGGGAGTAGGCCAGTGGCAAGAGTAGAAGCAACAGGTTTTGGCTCAAAAGAGGCTTCAGCTCGGAAGAGGCATCGGCTCTGTGTAAAGCGTCTGTTAAGGTTTCCTTTTTATCTTTTTTCCCTCTCTTGCTGTACTATTTAAATGGCTGTGGTGTGTTCTTCGTGCTAGATGTTAGATCGTGGGAGACCCAGAGTCTCCTGGGGAACTACATCTGTGTGAAGTGCATCTGGTGCAGCTCCTTGAAGACCATGTTAGGGATCTGGAGCAGCAACTGGATGACCTTCAGCTTGTATGGGAGAATGAGGATATAATTGATCAAAGTTACAGAGAAGTAGTCACCCCGAAGTTGCAGGAGGCGAGTAGCTGGGTGACTGTCAGTAGAAATGGAAAAAGGCAGTTAGAGCAGAGCATCCCTGTGGCCATTCCCCTCAAATGTATCCGCTTTGGATACTTTTGTGTTGGATAACCTCCCGACAGAATGCTACGGTGACCATGGGTCCATGGTGCAGAAGTGAAAGAGACAGAAAAAGGGAGTGGTTGTGATAGAGGATTTGATAATGAGAACAGACAGGACATTCTGTGAGTGTGAACGGGACAGCCGGATGGTATGTTGCCTCCCAGGTGCCAGGGTGAGGGATGTCTTAGGTCACATCCACGAACACTTTGGAGAGGCCAAATGTCTTGGTACATATAGGTACCAATGACATAGATACGACCATTGCTGGTAGAATCTCAGGTGGTGACGAGAGGGCGCACAGGAGTGAGATATGCCAACTAGTGGAGAGGTGCCGCAGCAACAGCCTGGCACTCAACGTCAGTAAGACGAAAGAGCTCATTTTGGACCTCAGGAAGGGTAAGACAAAGGAACACATACCCATCCTCAGAGGGATTAGAAGTGGATAGAGTGAGCAGCTTCAAGTTCCTGGGTGTCAAGATGTCTGAGGATCTAACCTGGTCCCAACATATCGATGTATTTATAAAGGCAAGACAGCAGCTATATTTTATAGGAGTTTGAATAGATTAGATAAGTCAACAAATACACTTAAAGACTTTTATAGTTGTACTGTGGAGAGTAATCTGAAATGTGGCATCACTGTCTGGTATGGAGGGGCTACTGCACAGCACTGAAAGAAGCAGCAGAAGGTTGTAAATCTAGTCAGTTCCATCTTGGGTACCAGCCTACTGTTACGTATTCAGGCAACAATAAATATATATGAGTTAGGCAAGGGTTTTTATAACAAATAACACTTTTATTAAACACTGAAAACAAACCCCCCAAAAGTAAACAAACACTAGCTTAACCAGAATTCAGCTGCTGTGTGGCAGATCCACAGTTCTTAATAGTGTTGCAGCATAACAGTTCTTAAAGCAGTATTGGAAAAAAAAACCAGTTCTTTAAAGTGGTATGCCGAAAGTTCAAAAGCTCACAGTCCATTTAAAAGGAGAGACTTTTTAAAGCGATTTAAATTCTCTTCCATGGCGTTGTCCTTCGATTCCCCGGCGTCGAACTTTCCCACGAAGAATTTTATAAAATATAACGGCTTAAAGGCATTGACATTTCTTCCACACTATTCTCAATCTCCCGCTGTCCCAGCGGAGATTAACACGAGAACAGTCAACGAAATCCTTCCGAATGAGGATCAAATAAGGTCGAAACCAATCCACCATCGAAAATCGATTCTCCTCGATTTTTAACTTCCAAATTCTTATCTTCACTCTCCACCAGCAAAGAAACCGCTGGCAATGACCTTTTAAACTTTAGGCATTATATAAAACTTCATTTTTCAACTAAACTGCGTCATCACATTAAATCATGCAGGGACATGAAGTCAGCTTGGCAAATCCCGCCACCCACCTGACAGGGTGGGTCTTCCTTTTATACCCTGTAAAAGAAACCTGTCACATGACCTCTACTGGCGGGAAAATGACGTCACTCCACCATCACAAGACCATTACCTCAAGTCCAGTATAACTTCAACCCCAGTCACGTGACAAGGGTACCACTGTCACGTGTCACGAGTACGTAACACCTCCCTCAAAAAAAAAACATTTTCGGTCTGACAAGAACAAAAATTTTAACAATTACTTACAAGAAAAACAAATGTATAAATTATATTACATACACAATATACAATACAGTAGGAGTGTTACAATAAAAAACCACTCCAAAAAAAAATTACATTGTACATTCAACATCGAGATAGACAATCAGCAACCACATTATCTTTACCTTTAATATGAGTTATCACAATATTGTACTCTTGTAACATCAAACTCCAATTTAATAATCTTCTGTTTTTGTTTTTCATCTTACTCAGAAAAACTAACGGATTATGATCAGTGTAAACAATAAGTGGTTTTTGAGTTGTACCAACATATACCTCAAAATATTCCAAAGCCAAAACAAGAGATAACAATTCTTTCTCTATTGTTGAATAGTTTCTTGGATGCTTATTAAATTTCTTAGAAAAGTATGCTACTGGATGATCAACCTCATCACCCTCATTCCTTTGCATCAATACTGCTCCCGCAGCTTCATCACTAGCATCTACAGCTAATGAAAAAGGTTTTTCAAAGTCAGGTGCCTTAAGCACAGGTTGTTGACATATCATTGTTTTCAATTTTTCAAATGCTTACTGACAAGGCACTGTCCACACAAACTTCACATTCTTCTGCAGAAGGTTAGTTAATGGAAAGGCAACATTAGCAAAATTCTTACAAAAGTTCCGATAATATCCTACCATTCCCAAAAATCTTCTGAGAGTTTTTTTCCCCGTCGGAGTGGGAATCTCTAAAATTGCCTGAACTTTTGCCTGAACAGGAGCTACCTTACCTTGACCTACAACATAACCAAGGTAAGTCACAGTGGCATATCCAAATTCACTCTTGGCTAAATTAATAGTTAAGTTAGCTTTTGAAAGCTTTTCAAACAATTTCTCCACCGCAATTATGTGTGCTTCCCAAGTATCATTTCCTGTCACTAAATCATCAATATAAGCATCAGTATCTTCCAATCCCTGAATCACAGAGTTAATCATCCTCTGGAAAGTACCTGGGGCATTCTTCATCCCAAATGGAAGAACATTATACTCATATAACCCAGATGGAGTTACAAATGCAGAAATCTCTCTACCTCTGTCCGTTAATGGAACACACCAATACCCTTTCAATAAATCAATCTTTGTAAGGAACTTAGCTTTTCCAACTTTATCTACACAATCATCTACTCTAGGAATTGGATATGCATCTGTTTTCATTACAGCATTCACCTTCCTATAGTCCGTACAAAACCTAATACTACCATCAGGTTTTGGCACCATAACACATGGCGAAATCCAATTCGAGTTAGAATGTCTAATAATATCATTCTCTAACATGTATTCAATTTCTTTCTCAGCAAGTTCACATTTTTCCATGTTCATCCTATATGGATGTTGTTTAATAGGTTTGGCATCTCCAACATCTACATCATGTGAAGCTATAGTAGTCCTTCTCGGAACATCTGGAAACAAATCCTTATATTTAAAAATCAATTCCTTCATCTGTTGTTTCTGCTCTAGCTGTAAATGTGCTAATTTCTCATCCATATTTTCCAAAATGGTTGAGTTAGGTAACCTAACAGAAACAATGTTAGATTTAGAATGAATGTCAGATGAATCATCTATCATGTTCCCAGTTAAATCAAACTCATTCTCACTAGCCACAACAGTCACAGTATCAGATTGCTTCCCAAAATATGGTTTAATCATATTTATATGGCAAAGTTGTGTTGACCTTCTACGATCTGGAGTTTTTATTATGTAATCCACATCATTGATTCTAGACACAATTTCATAAGGACCATGAAATCTAGCTTGTAAAGGATTTGTCTGCACTGGGAAAAGAACCAACACCTTATCTCCAGGCTTAAACATCCTCATCCTAGCTTCTTTATCATACCAAGTTTTCATTTTCTCCTGAGACAACTTTAAATTTTCCTTGGCTAAACTACAAGCTTTATGTAACCTGTCCTTAAATTTCAAAACATAGTCCAACAAATTAGTGTGTACTTCCTTACTAATCCACTGTTCCTTCAATAAAGCTAAAGGTCCTCTAACTCTATGCCCAAACACAAGTTCAAATGGACTAAAACCTAAAGATTCCTGTACCGATTCCCTTACTGCAAATAAAAGTAAGTTTATACCCTCATCCCAGTCACTTTCATTTTCCACACAATATGTCCTAATCATATTCTTGAGGGTAGAATGAAACCTCTCCAAGGCACCTTGCGATTCTGGATGGTATGCAGACGAAGTGATTTGCTTAGCTCGCAATTTATAAACTATCTGTTGAAACAATCCAGACATAAAATTACTGCCTTGATCAGTTTGTATTTCCTTAGGCAATCCAAAATAAGTAAAGAATTTTATAAGAGCCTTCGTCACAGTTTTAGCTTTTATATTCCTAAGTGGTACTGCCTCTAGAAACCTAGACGAAGTACACATGATAGTCAACAAATACTGATAACCAGTTTTTGTCTTTGGTAATGGACCATCACAATCTACAATAACTTTAGAAAACGGTTCACCGAATGCTGGAATAGGTTGTAATGGAGCTACTGGTGTAACCTGATTTGGTTTACCCACAATTTGACAAGTATGGCACGTCTTTTAAAACATCGCCACATCTTTTCTTAGACCAGGCCAGTAAAAATGTTTTAAAATCTTGTCCACAGTTTTCCTTACCCCTTGATGTCCACCTAAAGGCACACTATGAGCTAAAGTCAAAATCTCATTTCGATAAACTTTAGGAACAACCACCTGATAAACAACATTCCATTCCTCACTTGCAGGAATTGTAGGCGACCTCCACTTCCTCATCAACACTCCTTTTTCCAAGTAATATCCTACTGACACCTTCTCAATTTCACTACCTAGTAAAGCTTGTTCCCTTAATTTTATAATCTCAGGATCTCTATTCTGCTCTGCTATCATCTCCTTCTGAGACAGAGATAAATCTTCATAGTCAGACTTACTCCCAGAATCTTGTTCAAACAACGAAGGTAAGAAAATCTCTGACACATCCTCAAAACTCAAATCCTGAGTTGAACAGTCATGAGTAACAACCTCATTCTGCACATCAATTTTTTTTAGCCATAGCTCTAGTCACAACACAGGAAGGATCTGTGTTAGAATTCATCTCTGGTTCCTCTGACTCCATTGTCAAATGCACTTCAGGAAAAACTTGTCCACCTGCCAAGTCATTACCCAACAATAAAGAAATACCCTTCACAGGTAAGCTATGCTGTAATCCTACTTTAACAAATCCTGTAACTAACCCTGACTTTAAATTTACTTCATGTAAATGTACAGGCATAAAATCACTTCCAACACCTCTTATGTAATTTACCTCACCAGTATCACTCTCTTCATTAAACTTCAACACACTATCTAACATCAGTGATTGAGAAGCTCCAGTATCCCTAAGAATTTTTATTGGCACCAGAGTAGATCCTTCTTTCAAGGATACAAACCCTTCAGTTATAAAATGATCATATCCCTTTCTAACTTGGTCAGACTCTAACAAATCCTCATTTGTGTTCACCAAACCCTGTAACTTTACAGGTGCTTCAGTATGTTGCACACAAGCATCTGGAACTGCTTCCTTCTCTTTCTTTTTCAATTTGAAACAGTTAGCTATTACATGGCCAGGCTTCTTACAATAGTTACAAATAAGACCAAACTGTCTTTCCTTCACAGGTTTTCCTTCCTCCTTACCTTTCTCATTAACCTCTGATTTAATTTCTGATTTACCTTGAGTCTCCATTTTATTTTTCCTCTTAAAAATTCTGCCCTGAGGAAATTTATTCTTATGGATTAAAACATACTCATCAGCTAATCTAGCACAGTCCTGCAATTTATCAGTATCCCTCTCATTTAAGTAGGTCCTTACTTCAACAGGAATGCTTCTTTTAAATTCCTCCATCAAAATCAGCTCTTTCAATGTATCATAGTCCTCATTTACATTTTTAGAAGAAACCCATCTCTCAAAACACATAGCTTTATCATAGGCAAATTCCACATAAGTCTTTTCCACAGACTTTTTCAAACTTCTGAATCTTTCCCTATATACTTCTGGGACTAATTCATATGCTTTGAGAATATTCGTTTTCACAATATCATAATCTAATGCTTGCGCAGCAGTTAAAGCTGTGTAAACTTGCTGTGCTTTGCCTTTAATCACACTCTGTAACAACACTGACCATTTATCTTTCGGCCAGTCTGACATCCGAGCAATAGTTTCAAAATGTTGAAAATATCTTTCCACTTCTGTTTCGCTAAATGGAGGGACCAATTTAATTTCTTGACTAGCAACAAACGGTTTTTTAGAATCAGAAGACTGATTCCCAGACCTTAATTTCACCATTGCATATTCAAAATCTCTCTGCTTCTGTTCAGCTTCCAATTTACACCTCTCTAACATCATTTGTTCGATTTGCAACTGCATCTCCAGATTACTTATTAGAAACGATTCTAAAATCGATTCATCAAAATCACCCGAAGCCACAAAATGTGATGCGATTTTTCTCTGTATTACAGCTTTTGATGTAGTCTTCAAAATACCTTTAAGTTGCAATCTATTAGCAATCTCAGATACTTCAGTTTTTTTCGCCTTCGCTAAAAAATCCACGTCGGGCGAATCCAGAAACTCATCAATATTCATCGTTGCCGAATACCACTCACAAGCCAATCAAACAAAAGAATCGAGTATTCCCCGTTACCAAAACACCGACTCAAAATTCAACAAGCATTTAAACTCAAACGATCCAATTCCGGACGCAGCCCCCATATTTATGTTACGTATTCAGGCAACAATAAATATATATGAGTTAGGCAAGGGTTTTTATAACAAATAACACTTTTATTAAACACTGAAAACAAACCCCCCAAAAGTAAACAAACACTAGCTTAACCGGAATTCAGCTGCTGTGCAGCAGATTCACAGTTCTTAATAGCGTTGCAGCATAACAGTTCTTAAAGCGGTATTGGAAAAAAAACAGTTCTTTAAAGCGGTATGCCGAAAGTTCAAAAGCTCACAGTCCATTTAAAAGGAGAGACTTTTTAAAGCGATTTAAATTCTCTTCCACGTCGTTGTCCTTCGATTCCCCGGCGTCAATCTTTCGCACGAAGAATTTTGTAAAATATAACGGCTTAAAGGCACTGACCTTTCTTCCACACTATTCTCAATCTCCCACTGTCCCAGCGGAGATTAACACGAGAACAGTCAATGAAATCCTTCCGAATGAGGATCAAATAAGGTCGAAACCAATCCACCGTCGAAAATCGATTCTCCTCAATTTTTAACTTCCAAATTCTTATCTTCACTCTCCACCAGCAAAGAAACCGCTGGCAATGACCTTTTAAACTTTAGGCATTATATAAAACTTCATTTTTCAACTAAACTGCGTCATCACATTAAATCACGCAGGGACATGAAGTCAGCTTGGCAAATCCCGCCACGAACTGCCCCACCTGACAGGGTGGGTCTTCCTTTTATACCCTGTAAAAAAAACCTGTCACATGACCTCTACTGGCGGGAAAATGACGTCACACCACCATCACAAGACCATTACCTCAAGTCCAGTATAACTTCAACCCCAGTCACGTGACAAGGGTACCACTGTCACGTGTCACGAGTACGTAACACTACAAAGTACCTAGGACATCTTCAGGGAGCAGTTTCTCAGAAAGGCAACGTCCATTATTAAGGACCCCCAGCACCCAGGGCATGCCTTTTTCTCATTGTTACCATCAGGCAGGAGGTACAGAAGCCTGAAGGCACACACTCAGCGACTCAGGAACAGCTTCTTCCCCTCTGCCATCCAATTCCTAAATGGACATGGAATTTTGGACACTACCTCACTTTTTTTGAAATATACAATAATTCTGTTTTTGCACATTTTAAAAAATCTATTCAATATACGTAATTGATTTACTTGTTTATTTATTATTTTTATTTTATTTATTATTATTATTTCTCTGCCAGATTATGTATTGCATTGAACTATTGCTGCAAAGTTAACAAATTTCACATCACATGCTGGTGAAAATAAACCCGATTCTGAAAAGAGAATTTAGAGAGCTGGGTAGAAAGCTGAGAAGCAGGAATTCCCGGGTAGTAATTTCTGGATTGCTGCCTGTGCTACGCATCAGTGAGGGTAGAAACAGGATGATCTGGCTGATAGATGCGTGGCTGATAATTGAATTGAATTCACTTTATTTCTTATATCCTTCACAGACATGAGGAGTAAAAATCTTCGTGTTACATCTCCATCTAAATGTGAAATGTGCAATCACAGTAATTTATAATAATCTATAATAAATAGAATAGTCAATGAAACATAGAAATACACTCAGATCAGTGTGACTTAATCAGTCTGATGGCCTGGTGGAAGAAGCTGTCCTGGAGCCTGTTGGTCCTTGCTTTTAATCTGCGGTACTATTCCCTGGGTGGTAGCAGCTGGAATAGATAGTGGTTGCGGTGACTCGGGTCCCAATGATCCTACAGGCCCTTTTCACACACCTGTCTTTGTAAATGTCCTGAATCATGGAAGTTCACAACTGCAGATGCACTGGGCTGTCAGCAGAGCCGTGCGATTAAGGGAGGTACAGTTCCCGTACAAGGCAGTGATGCAGACAGTCAGGATGCTCTCAATTGTGCCCCTGTAGAAGGTTCTGAGGATTTCAGGGCCCATACCAAACTTCCTCAATCGTCTGAGGTGAAAGAGGTGCTGTTGTGTCTTTTTCACCACAGAGCTGGTCTATGCAAACCAGGTGAGGTCCTCGGTGATGTGGATGCTGAGGAACTTAGTTGTTTACCCTCTCAATCCCATCCATTGATATCAATAGTGGTTACGCCGCCTCCATTCCTCCTGTAATCCTCAACCAGTAGGGGGCAGGGCTTCAGGTTCTTGGATCATTGGGATCTCTTCTGGGGTAGGAATGACCTGTTCAAAAGTGACGGGTTGCACCTGAGCCCGAGGGCGACCAATATTCTCTTGGGCAGGTTTGTTAGAGCTCTTGGGGAGGGTGGGAACCAGAGTGAAGGGACTCAGGATAGGACAGATGGTAAAAAAGTAAAGATAGCGTGCAGTCAGACTGTCAGGAAAGGCAAGAAGGTGATGGGATGTAGTTGCACCAAACAGTCTGAGTATCAAATCGTTAGGGATGCAGAATCAGAAAGGAGAGCAAATACAGTACTCAAGGTGTTGTATCTCAATATGCATAGTATAAGAAATAAGGTGGATGATCTTGTTGCAATATTACAGATGGCCAGGTATGATGTTGTGGCCATCACTGAATCGGGGCTGAAGGTTGGTTGTAGTTGGGAGTTGAATGTCCGAGGTAACACATTATATCGGAGGGATAGGAAGGTAGGCAGAAGGAGTGGTGTGGCTCTACTGGTAAAGAATGGCATCAAATCAATGTAAAGATGTGACATACGATTGAAATCCTTGTGCTTTGAGTTAAGAAACTGCAAGGATAAAAGGATGTTGATGACAGTTTTACACAGGCCTCCCAACAGTGGCTGAGAGGTAGTCCACAGGTTACAACAGGAACTAGTAAAGGTGAGTCAAAAGAGCAATATTATAATAGTCATGAGAGATTTTAACATGCAGGTTGATTGGGAAAATCAGGTTGGTAATGGATCACAAGAGAGTGTGTTTGTTGAATGCCTAGGATATAGTTTTTTTAGAGCAGCTGAGCTGACTAGGGGATCAACTATACTGGATTGGCTATTATGTAATGAACTGCAGGCAATTAGGGAGCTCTAGATAAAAGAAGCCCTTAGGAACCAGTGATCACAATATGATTGAGTTCAACTTGAAATTTGATATGGATAAAGTAAAGTCTGATGTAGCAGTATTTCAGTGGAGTAAAGGAAACTACAGTGGTATGAGACAGGAGTTGGCCAAAGTAAATTGGAAGGAGCTGCAGGTAGGGATGTCAGCAGAGTGGCAATGGTGTGCATTTCTGGGAAAAATGAGGAAGGTGCAGGACACGTGTATTCCAAAAATGAAGAAATAATCAAACAGTAAAATTGTACAACCATGGCTGACAAGGGAAGACAAAGCCATTGTAAAAGCAAAAATAAGGGTATACAACACAGCAAAAATTAGTGGGAAGATAGAGGATTGGCAAGTTTTTAAAAACCTACAGAGAGCAACTAAAAAAAACATCAGGAGGAAAAGATGAAATATGAAAGCAAGCTAGCAAATAATATCAAAGTGGATAGGAAAAGCTTTTCAAGTATGTTTAAATAAAAGAGAAATGAGAGTGGATTTAGGACTGTAAGATAATGAGGCAGGTGCAATAATTATGAGGACATAATTATTATTAATTCTTCATTATGCTGATGAAGTAGATACTTTGCATCAATCTCCACTGTAGAGGACAGTAGCAGTATGCTTTATGTTGTAGTGTGCAAAGGAAGAGAAGTGGGTGCAGTTACAGTTACAAGAGAGATGGTGCTCAAAAAGCTGAATGACCTAAAGGTACATAAGTCACCCGGACCAGATGAACTGCATCCTATGGTTCTGAAAGAGGTAGTGTTACAGATTGTGGTGGCATTAGAAATAATCTTTCAGAAATCATTGGACTCTGGCATGGTGCCAGAGAACTGGAAAACTTAAAATGTCTCTCCACTCTTTAAGAAAGGAGGAAGGCAGCAGAAAGGAAATTATAGACCTTAGTGGTTGGGAAGACGTTAGAGTCAATTGTTAAGGATGAAGTGACGGTGTGCTTGGCAACACAGACAAGATAGTGCAAAGTCAGCATGGTTTCCTTCAGGGAAAATCGTGCTTGACAATCCCTGTTGGAATTCTTTGAGCAGATTACAAGTAGGATAGATAAAGGGGATGATTTGGACTTTCAGAAGGAGTTTGACAAGGTGCCACATATGAGGCTGCTTACCAAATTAAGAGCCCATGTTATTACAGGAAAGTTACAAACATGGCTAGAGCATTGACTGATAGGTAGGAGGCAGCAAGTGGGAATAAAAGGATCCTTTCCTGGTTGGCTGCCAGCGACTAGTGGTGTTCCACAGGGGTCAGTGTTGGGAACACTTCTTTTTATGCTAATATATAAATGATTTAGATGATGAAATAGATGGATTTGTTACCAGGTTTACAGATGATATGAAGATTGGTGGAGGGTAGGTAGTGTTGAGGAAACAGGTAGGATGCTAGACTTGGACAGATTAGGAGAATGGGCAAGAAAGTGGCAAATGAAATACAATGTTGGAAAATGCATGGTCATGCATTTTGATAGTGGTGATAAATGTGTGGACTATTTTCACAATGAGGAGAAAATCCAGGGAACTACATGCAGAGGTTACTTGGGAGTCCTTGTGCAGAACACCCTGAAAGTTAAGTTGCAGGTTGAGATGGTGGTGAGGAAGGCAAATGCCATATTAGCAGTCATTTCAAGAAGTCTAGGGTACATGAGCAGGGGTGTGATGCTGAGGCTTTATAAGGCATTGGTGAGACCTCACCTTTAGTATTGTGAACAGTTTTCAGCCCCTCATCTTAGAAAAGATGTGTTGGCATTGGACAGGGTCCAGAGGAGGTTCACAAGGATGATTCCAGAAATGAAAGAATGGCCCATACAAGGAACGTTTGATGGCTCTGGGTCTGTACTTGCTGGAATTCAGAAGGATGAGGGAGGATCTCATTAAACCTGTTGGATGTTGAAAGGCCTAGACAGAGTAGATGTGGAAAGGATGTTTCCCATGGTGGGAGAGTCTAGGATAAGAGGGCACAGCCTCAGGATAGGGGGTGCTCTTTCAAAACAGTGTTGCAGAGAAATTTCTTTAGCCAAAGGGTGGTGAATTTGTGGAACTTGTTGCCATATGCAGCTCTGGAGGCCAGATTGTTGGATGTATTTTTGAGAGAGATTGATAGTTCTTGTTTGAACATGGCATCAAATATTACAGGGAGAAGGCGGGGAACTGGGGTTGAGCAGATGAAAAAAGATGATCATCCACGATTGAATGGCGGAGCACTCAATGAGCCAGATGGCCTAATTCTGCTCCCATGTCTTATGGTCTTAGAAAAGCAAAGATGTAATGTTGAGACTTCAGAAAGCACTGGTGAGATCATCTTGGAATATCGTGAGCAATTTTGGGCCTCTTATCCAAGAACTGACGTGGTGACATTGGAGAGGGTTCAAGGGAGATTCATGAAAATTATTCCGAGATTGAAAGGCTTGTCATTGGACCATTGGATGGCTTCAGGCCTGTGGTTAGTAGAATTCAGAAGAATGAGAGGTGACCTCATTGAAACAGGACTATTGTTGAAAAGCCTTGATGGAGTGGACGTGGAGGGGATATTTCCTGTGGTGGGAGAGTCTAAGAAAAGAGGACACAGCCTTTGAATAGAGGGGTATCCTTTTAGAATGGAGATGAGGGCAAATTTCTTTCAGCAGAGAATGGTGAATCTGTGGAATTAGCTGCCACAAGTGGATGTGAAGGCCAAGCCTTTAGGTATATTCAAGGCAGAGGTGATGGATTCTTGATCAGTCAGGGCCTGAAGGGATATGGGGAGAAGGCAGGAGATTGGGGCTGAGAGGGAAAATGGATCAACCAAGATGAAAAGGCGAAGCAGACTCTATGGGCCAAAATGGCATAATTCTACTGCTATATCTTATGGTTTCAATGGAGCAGTTCCGATGGTTAAGAGCAATTTCAAAAAAAAGGGGTAGATTAGGATTAGTCAACAAGGCTGTGTGTGTGGGAGATTATGTCTCATGAATTTCCTCCATTTTGTCCCTGTTCCAGCTTCCATAGGACCATACGGTTTCTCTCTTTCTGTTCTCATTTGTTCATTCCTCATCTATTAGGTCATGGTAGTTCAGTGAGAATGGCTCCAGGGGCAGTGTTTTTCACTCTGTGTGGGATGTGGGAAGTCTGGGAGACTCCAGTCTCCCAGGTGAACACACCAGTACCAGGTGCACCGAGTTGCAGCAACTGAGAGAATGTATTAAGGAACTGAAGATGCAGCTCGATGACCTTTGACTTCTACAGGAGAATGAGAAGGTGATAGGCAGGAGCTACAGAGAGGTAATTACCCCAAGGTTGCAGGAGACAGGTAACTGGGTGACTATCAGGAGAAGGAGGGGAAATGCACAGCCTGTGCAGAGAACACCTGTAGCTGTTCTCCTCAATAATAATTATATAACTTTAGATACCATTGACGGGGAATGACTTACCAAGGAGAGCCACAGTGACTGGGTCTCTGACATTGAGTCTGATATGTGGCTCAGAAGAGCAGAGGGGTGAAGAGGACTGCAGTGTTGATAGGAGGTTCCTTGGTCAGAGGAACAGAGGTGAGGTTCTATGGGAGCGATAGAGACACACAGATGGTATGTTGCATCCCTGCTGCCAGGATCAGGGACGTCTCAGATTGTGAACATGACAATCTCAAGGGTGAATGTGAGCAGCCAGAAGTCTTTGTTTGAGACACTCCCAACCACACCAGCTTCTGGGATTTAGATGCATGAACCCTCTGGAATACGGATAGCTGGCTCAGGTTCAGGATGGCCCTGCTAATTGGTAATCCTGGTTTTGGCACCAAGAATTGACTATTTAATGAACAGCTGAACAGATGTTTGGTGCTCAATCGTAAGCCTACTTGTGATGTCATCTGGAGGAACTCAGCAGGTAAAGCAGCATCTCTGGAAAGGATTATAGTCGGGAGGACAGAGCTACACCCAAAAAGGTCAAATTCCCTTCATTTTACAAGGACTTGGTCTTTGGCAAGAGAAAAGCCTCAAGTCTTCTCCTGCACTGACCCTACGACTGTACAATAGACCTGTTGCCTAGTAATTGTCCCACACAGGGTCAATTGTACGTGCTCTCAGGCCCAGAGAGAAGCGTAATGGAAGAGTATATTATGGAGGTTGTTGCCATGGGCTTCATTCAGCCCTCCATCTTCTCCGCCTGTGCAGTCTTCTCCTTCATACAAAAGAAGGATGGGAGCCTGCGGCCATGCATTGATTAAACCACATGATGGCCAAAAATCACTGCCCCCTACCTTTCATGATTATGGCCTTTGAGATGCTACAAGGAGCGAGAGTGTTCACAAAACTAAACCTACAGATGCATACAATCTGGTCCGTGTAGGGGAAGGCGATGAGTGAAAGACTACATTCAATACACTGATGGGGCACGACGAGTATCTGGTTTTTCCCTTCAGCCTTGTGAATGCTCCAGCCATTTTCCAGGCCATTATAAACAACATGCTCCAGGATACTCTCCATAAGTATGCCTTTGTCGACTTGGATGATAACCGAATCTTCTCAGATCCATAGAGGAGAATGTTTATGTCAGGGACATTTTAAAGAGTCTTCGAGAGCACATACCTTATGTCATGTCGGGGAAATCCGAGTTTCACATGATGACTATTTCATTTTTGGGGTTCATCATCTCCAATGGCAATCTCAAGATGGACTCCACCAAGATCCAGGGAGGGATTGGCCACCGTCACCTAGCATCAATCAAGTCCAACGATTTGTGGGGTTTGCAAACGTCAACTCAGTGGCAGCTCTGATGTCACTAATTAATAATTCCATGGACCCTTTCGTCTGGACTACTGATGCAGAGGCTACTTTTGTTGAGCTTAAACATCAGTTCACAACAGCTCCCATCTTGGTGTAACCCCCTGGGTTGCCTCAGGCTTGCTCAGCTCGTTCTCGTCTAGGGGGAGCAGCCTTCAGCCCCGCCAAACTGGGTAATCAGCTGGTTTGGATGCTGTGTGATGTCCTCGCCTTGCCCAAAAAACAGACAGTACACCATATGCGATTAAATGAGTACAATTTATAAAGATTACTATAACTAAGTGATTAATAACAATACAGTATACAGGAAGGAAAAGAAAATAAAGAAAAGGCGCCAAACTTATCAAAGTCCAAACCACTTCATGCACAACCATTGGAGCTCAATTACTGAAGTCTTCTGGCCACCATTCGATCCCCTCCGAACTCCTCGACTTGCAGATCAGGACCACCTGATGTGGTCAACCAAGCACATCTATCTTCATCTCCTCTCCTCGGGGTACCTCCTGGCCTCGGACCCCCGCTTGGGGTCCGTTCCTCGCCCAGTTTACAGCATCACGTCCTCTCTCTCTCACCCCCTCATGCCGAATCTCCCCAAAATGCCCGCCAACAATAGCTTACAGACTCAGAAGAAAGAACAACATTAATCCCAATTGGTTTACAAAGGAATACAATTCTCCTTATCAGTAAATTTTAACCCAAACACGTTTCCCGCACTCTCTCGCAACAAAGAAACATTCCTACTTTTAACAAACAAAGAAGCCATTTTGATTAACATACGCAGTAACAAAGAAAAAGAAGAAACCCCCTTTACATTGGTTTCTCCTAAGCCGGATTTAGCCTCCATCATGGAGGTGGACGCCTCAGACATTGGAGTGGGTGCCTTCTTGTCTCAACGCTCACCTTCGAACGGTAAACTGCACCCGTGTGCATTCTTCCCTAGGCGGCTATCCCTGGCAGAGAGGAGATATGACAACAGAAATCAGGAGCTCCTTCCAGTTAAGTTAGTTTTGGAGTAATGGCATCACTGATCTGAGAGAGCCAGGAACCCTTTTATCATTTGGACTGACCACAACAACCTGGCTTATATTCAGGAGGTCAATAGGCTGAATTCCAGGCAGGCCAGGTGGTCTTTGTTCTTTAACCACTTTGAATTCATTCTGACCTATCGGCCAAGGTCAAAGAACCAGAAGCCAGATGCCCTGTCCCATGAGTTTGATGAATCGGAACAAGAGGAACAGCCGAACACCATTTTGCCCCAAGTGGGGTGGTCACGGCAAATTTTTGGGGAATTGATACTTTTGTTCACAAGGCTCAAGCACAAGGGGGGATTTCTAAGAATGGCTCTCCGGGTCAGCTGTTTGTTCCAAGTTCCTTCTGGTCCCAGGTACTCCACTGGGAAAACGCGTTGAGAATGACCACACGCTAGGAATTGACAGGACCCTCAAGTTTATCAAGAGGAAGTATGGGTGGCCAGGAATGATGAAAGAGGTTTGGCAGCACATGTTGACAAGTGAGGTTTGTGCCCAGAACAAGGAGACTCATACCTGACCTCAAGAGCACCTCCACACACTACCTGTTCCGGAAAGATCTTGTGCACACATCTCCATGGACTTTGTCGTGGGTCTTCTGCTATCTGAGGGGAAGTCGGTCATCATAGTAATTGTCAATAGGTTTCCAAAAGCCTGCAAGTTCATTGCTTTAGAAAAGCTACCATCTGCAGTGGAGATGGCCAAATTGTCCTGGTCCAGGTCTTCAGGATCCACAGATTCCTGGTGGATGTTGTCAAGGATTGTGGTCCACAATACACCTCACTTTTCTGGTGGGCATTCTGTAAACTGATAGGGGCAACAGCAAGTCTTTCCTCTGGGCCAAAGGTCAGAGAGAGTGGACCAACCAAGATTTAGAACGTACCCTAATGCGCCTGGCCTCGGAAAGACCTAATAAGTGGTGTGATCATTTGATGTGGGCAGAGTTTACCCAGAACACCTTACAGTATTCGGCACATGGGATTTCATAGTATGCAGACCAGTTTGGTTATCCTCTGCCTCTCTTTCTAGAACAGGAGGTCGAGGTTGGGGTCCCTGTGGCCAAAGATTTCATCCAATGCTGCAAGCAGAAATGGATTAGGGCAAGAAAAATTTTCTGGCCTCTACCCAGAGAGCGGAGACCAAGGCAACCTGAAGAAGGAGACAGGGTCCCACTTTACACCTGGGCAACAGGTTTGACTGTCCACTCATGATTTGCATCTCTGGGTGGAATCTGGAAAGTTGGCGAGCAAGTTCACTGGACCCATTGAAGTCCTGAGGAAAGTAAACCCAGTGGCTTATACCTTGCAGCTCCCCAAGACCCTAAAGATCAATCCCACCTTCCACACCACCCAGGTTTATTGAAGGGGAACAGGTGTTCATGCTGAAAAGATATTTGGACTCGGGTACTGTTCAGGGTGCTTGGCAATATCTCTTGGGCTGAGAAGGATTCAGACCTGATGCAAGGTGCTAGGTGCCTGAAGGATATATTTTAGATCCAGCCCTCATCCACGACCATCATCACTATTATCACAGTCTTGGTACATATTGGCACCAATGACACAGGTAGAGAAGGGGAAATGATCCTGAGGAAAGTAAACCCAGTGGCCATTCAACAGATGACGTCATTGCCATCACCCTCCTCTTGGCCCTATCCCACCTGGACAAAAAAGACACGTACGTTCAAATGCTGTTCATAGACTTCAGTTCAGCGTTCAAGACAATCATTCCTCAGAAACTGATTGGAAAGCTGAGCCGACTGGGCCTGAACACCTCCCTCTGCAACTGGATCCTAGACGGCCTGACTGGGAGACCTCAGTCAGTCCAGATTGGGAGTAGTATCAACATCATCACACTGAGCATGGGGTCCCACAGGGCTGTGTGCTCAGTCCACTGCTGTTCACTCTGCTGACCCACGACTGTGCTGCAACACACAGCTCGAACCACAGCATCAAGTTCACCAATGACATGACCATGGTGGGTCTCATCAGCAAGAACGATGAGTCAGCATACAGAGAGCAGATGCAGCGGCTAAAGGACTGGTGCAGAGCCAACAACCTGTCTCTGAATGAGAACAAAACAGAAGAGATGGTTGTTGACTTCAGGTGGGCACAGAATGTCCACTCTCCACTGAACATCGACGGCTGCTTGGTAGAGATCATTAAGAACACCAAGTTTCTTGGTGTTCCCCTGGTGGAGAATCTCACCTGGTTCCTCAACACCAACTCCATAGCAAAGAAAGTACAGCAGCGACTCTACTTTCTGTGAAGGCAGAAGAAAGTCCATCTCCCACCCCCATCCTCACCACATTCTACAGAGGTTGTATTGAGAGTATCCTGAGCAGCTGCAACACTGCCTGGTTCAGAAATTGCAACATCTCAGATTGCAAGACCCTGCAGCGGATAGTGAGGTCAGCTGAGAAGATCATCAAGGTCTCTCTTCCTGCCATTTACATACATTTACACCAGAAACTGCATCCACAAAGCAAACAGCATTATGAAAGCCCTTCGTACCCCTCATACAAACTCTTCTCCCTCCTGCCATCTGGGAATAAGCACTGAAGCATTCGGGCTCTCACCACCAGACTATGCAACAGTTTCTTCGCCCAAGCTATCAGACTCCTCATTACCCAGAGTCTGGACTGACACCAACCTACTGCCCTCTACTGTGCCTATTGTCTTGTTCACTATTTATTGTAATGCCTGCACTATTTTGTGCACTTTATGCAGTCCCGGGTAGGTCTGTAGTCTAGTGTAGTTTTTGTGTTATTTCATGTAGTTCAATGCAGTTTTTGTATTGTTTCATGTAGCACCATGATCCTGAAAAATGTTGTCTCATTTTCACTGTGGACTGTACCAGCAGTTATGGTGGAAATAACTATAAAAATGACTTGACTTGACTTGAGACTGTTTCATTAAAATGGGTCCTTTTCTTTTTGCTTTACAGCCTGGGCAACAGGTCTGACTGTCTACTCATGATTTGCGTCTCCAGGTGGAATCTAGAAAGATGGTGCCCAAGTTCACTGGACCCTTCAAAGTCCTGAGGAAAGTAAACCCATTGGATTATACCTTGCACCGAGTCTCAAGATGGCGCTCATGGAGTAAACCGCATCTAGGCTTTGCTCCAAACCTTTTACGTTTTTTTTAACCTACAAACACCCCTTAAACTTATTTTAAAGGGGTCTAAACATATAGATTTTTTTTTTTTAAAAACTATTTGAATTACTCTCAACCCGCTGAAATGTCTAGAGCAAAAGAACCGAAACAGACGAAAGAACCGTTAACTTTAGAAGTTGTTGTGAAGTTTATAGACGCTAGATTTGATGAATGGGAGAAAAAATTACTTGGAAGATTTGCACAGTATGACAATCGATTGAGATCACTCGAAGAAAAGTTCCTGACCTTTTCACGGGAATCAAATGAACAACAAGCAAGCATTTTGGCTCTTGAAGAAGCTGCTCGTAAGAAGGATCGTATAATCGAAAAAATGCAAGAAGAGCAAACTTCGACGACCCAACAGATGGAACGCTATAAAGCTAAAATTACTGATTTGGAAAATCGTTCTCGAAGACAAAATCTTCGGTTAATTGGAATCCCGGAAAAATTTGAAAGCGGTGATCTGACCGTTTTCTTCTCCAAATTTCTAGTGGATGTCCTGGGCGAAGATGTCCTGGATAACCCCCCATTAATCGATCGGGCTCACAGAGTCTCTAGATATCGGGCAGATTCAAGTCTGAAACCACGGCACATAATTCTCAGGATCCATTATCCTCACATCAAAGAACGACTGATTCGTGCGGCTCGTAAAAAAGGTATGATAACCTATCAAAATTTTAATTTTCGCATTCTGGAGGACTATAGCCCCGAAGTACTACGGGCTAGGCTGGCTTTCAGATCGGTTATGTCGAATTTTCACCAGAAAGGCTACAAGCAAGCGTTGCTGTTTCCAGCACACCTGAGAGTCACCCTTCAAGATGGATCTTTTCGGCTGTTTAAATCGCCAGCGGATGCTCAAGGTTTCCTGGAACAATGACATTTGATCGGGCTGATCAATGTAATCTAGCCTATAGATTTGGATCTGGTATAGATTGATGTTTGGGTTCTTTTTTGATACGGTTCATATATATTTCTTTTATACGATTAAAGCTCTCTTTTTTCTATCGGGTTTATTCCGATTTCATATTTTTATATATTACTAACCGATTAATGTTGAAGATGACCTATTAGGGTTATTTTTTTTTTTCTTTTTTTTTAATCGATATACACTCTTTTTTTATATTTTTAGCATTTGAATATTAAGATTTGGAAGAATAAAATGGCGTTTCTTCTTCCCGACAGACTCCAGTGTCTGTAGCGTCATAACTGTTTTGATCTGTTCGAAAGTGTTAAACCTTCATTTATTGTTTTAATTTTTTTAACCCTTTTGATAATATACATTTATAACACTAATTTTATATTTTAATTTTTCCTATATCAACCCTTTTTTTATAATGTGGGTTGTTTGTATTTTTTTTTAACTTTGTTACGTCTGAGTTGCCGTCTTGAGACAAGGGGGTAATTTTAGTATTAGATTGCTCGCTTGCCTCTGTTTGGCTTTTTTCCTGGGGTTTTGAGGGTGGTGGGAGGGAGATTTTTCTTTTTTTTCTTTTTTCTGCTTGCTTTTTGCTTAGTTTTACTTCATGGGCTTATATGAAACTACTAAAATGGCTGCGGTGCTGTGACTTCCGGCTTCCCTTTGAACTTACTTTCCCCTTCCGAGTTCATGAGTTCACTTTTCTTTTAAACCTATATGTTAACTGTAATATATATTGTCAATATGGATAAGACTATTAACTTTGTTTCTTGGAATACTAATGGTTTAAATCATCCGATTAAACGGAAAAAAGTATTCAAAGTATTCCATAGAATGAATGCGAATGTTATTTTTGTACAAGAGACTCATGTTAGGAAGGTGGATAGTCAGAGGTTGTTTAGGTTTTGGAAGGGCCAACAGTATCACTCAAATTCGCAAGCCAAAGTGAGAGGTGTTTCTATTTTTATAGACTCATCAACTGCTTTTATACATTATGAAACAATTTCAGACCCGCAAGGTAGATTTTTGCTTATTACTGGGTTGCTTTTTAATCAAAAAGTTGTTTTAGTTAATGTTTATGCTCCAAATACTGACTGTCCTGAATTTTTTAAATGTTTATTTACATCCTTTCCTAATTTGAATCAATACAGATTGATAATGGGCGGGGATTTCAATTGTTGTTTAAACCCTTTGATGGATAGATCCAAACCCATTCAAACTTTTCCGAACAAATCGGCTTCTCTTATTAATTCTTTCATGATTGATTCAGCTATCTGTGAAATCTGGCATTTTCTACACCCTAATGATAAAGAGTTCTCATACTTTTCCCATGTGCATTATAATTACTCAAGGATTGACTACTTTTTCATTGATCAGCACTTCCTTACAGATGTCATGGATTGCAAATACGACTCTATTGTTATATCTGATCATGCACCTTTGAAGTTATCTATTAAGGTGACGGATTCACATATTAGTACTAAAAGTTGGAGGTTTAATTCTGTTTTACTGCAGGACTCTGACTTTATTAACTTTATTAAACAGCAAATTGATTTGTTTTTCTCAATAAATTCCACAGCAGACATCTCTAGTGGAACTCTCTGGGATACTTTTAAGGCATATATTCGTGGACAGATTATTTCATATTCTGCCGGAGTTAGGAAACGAACTAACTCTAAAATATCAACATTAGTTGATAAAATTAAGGCAACTGATAAGATTTATGCATTGACCCCTAGTAAAGAACTTTATAAAGAAAGGGTGGAACTTCAAATGGAGCATAGTTTATTGTTAACCTCTTCGATTGAAAGTCAGTTAATTAAATCGAAAGCTCAATTTTATACATATGGAGATAAGTCTGGTAAATTACTAGCTAACCAATTGAAAATTGTTTCGGATAAGCGACAAATTACTAAGATTCGTAAACAAGATGGTACTCTGACGATTGATCACAAAGAGATAAATACAGCCTTTCAAGATTTTTATAATTCTTTATATCAATCAGAATGTACTAAAGACTCTTCTATAATGAGTGAATTTTTAAGGAAATTGAATATTCCAAAAGTAACTGCTGAGGATAGTGTAATTTTGGATACACCTATTACGGAGTCTGAAATAGAAAAGGCCATTTTCTTAATGAACTCGGGTAAAGCTTCGGGCCCAGATGGTTTTTCTGCAGAATTTTTTAAATCCTTTTCTTCTATACTTTCTCCTTGGCTTTGTAAAATTTTTAAAGATGCATTAAGTATAGGTAAACTACCACAATCTTTTTATGAAGCTTCTATTTCTTTAATTCTTAAAAAAGATAAAGATCCCACTGAATGTGCATCTTATCGGCCTATATCTTTGCTGAATATGGACTTTAAGATTTTTAGTAAAATCCTGGCTGTTAGATTAGAAAATATATTGCCTCGGATTATTTCTGAGGATCAGACTGGATTTATTAAAAATCGTTATTCATCTTTTAATATTAGAAAATTAATTAATATTGCTTATACTTCTTCATCTAAAATCCCAGAATGTGTCATCTCCTTAGATGCCGAAAAAGCATTTGATAGAGTCGAATGGTCATATTTATTTAATACTTTGCAACATTTTAATTTTAGTTCAAAATTTATATCATGGATTAAATTAATATATCAGAAACCTTTAGCTTCGGTTTTCACTAATAATCAAAGATCCCCTTCTTTTCAACTATTTCGGGGTACAAGGCAAGGTTGTCCTTTAAGCCCTTTATTATTTGACATTGCTTTGGAACCCTTGGCTATAGCTATTCGTGAATCACCCAATATTTTAGGTATTACCCGCGGGGAGACGATGTATAAGGTATCATTATATGCAGATGATTTGTTATTATATATATCTGATCCTGAAAGATCTATTCCTGCTATTTCTTCTTTGCTTGCTCAATTTAGTAACTTCTCTGGGTATAAATTGAATTTTAATAAGAGTGAACTTTTTCCATTAAATATGCATACTCCAATTTATAATCGGGTACCATATAGAATTGTTACAGACTATTTTACTTATTTAGGTATTAAAATTACTAAAAAACATAAAGATTTATTTAAAACTAATTTTTTGCCTTTAATAGATCAAATTAAGCAACTTGCTAATAGGTGGTCCCCACTATCTATGTCTTTGGTAGGTAGAATTAATGCCATTAAGATGATGATACTACCTAAATTTTTATACCTATTTCAAGCATTACCAACTTTTATTCCTAAATCTTTTTTTGATACAGTTGATTCTAAAATATCGTCGTATTTGTGGCAGAACAAAAATCCTAGGTTAGCTAAAAAATATTTACAGAAGCCTAAGAAGGAGGGCGGTTTGGCTCTACCAAACTTAAGATTTTACTATTGGGCAGTTAATATACGGTATTTGATATTTTGGACACAAGAATCGACTACAGTTGCTGGCCCACAATGGGTAAATTTGGAATGTAAATCTGTGCAAGATTTCTCATTGATTTCAATCTTAGGATCTTCACTTCCCTTTTCGTTATTTAAAATGAATAAACAGATAACTAATCCTATAGTCAAGTATACATTACGAATCTGGTTTCAATTTCGTAAATTTTTTGGTTTGAATAAGTTTATACTGTCAAGCCCTATAACAGCTAATTACTTTTTTCGACCATCTTCCATAGATCAAGCCTTTTATTTATGGAAAACAAAAGGTATAACATGTTTTCGTGATCTGTTTTTGGATGATAACATTATGTCCTTCGAACAATTATCTAATAAATATAATTTATCTAAAACCCATTTTTTTAGATATCTACAAATTAGAAATTTTTTATATAATGAACTAAAGTCTTTTTCGAAAGAATGTCCATTGGACATTACAGAAAGAATTTTAGCTCTTAATCCTTGTCAAAAGGGTCTTGTTGCTATCATTTATAATATGATTATGAATCTACAACCAGATATATCTGAAAAAATTAAGAAGGAATGGCAGGAAGAACTGCATTGCCCTATTTCTACTGAGCAATGGGAAAAAATTTTATTATTGGTAAACTCATCCTCTATATGTGCTAAACATACTCTAATACAATTTAAGGTCGTACACAGAGCTCATATGTCTAAAGATAAACTTGCTCGATTTTACTCGTATGTTAATCCAACCTGTGATAGATGTCATTCTGATATAGCTTCGTTGACTCATATGTTTTGGTCCTGTCCTTGCTTACATAACTATTGGAAAGATATTTTTAATATTATTTCAAGAGTTTTAAATATTAATCTCCAACCACACCCTTTTACTGCAATTTTTGGCCTACCAATGATGGATAATAAGTGTTTATCCGCTTCATTCCAACAAATGATTGCATTTATTACACTAATGGCTAGAAGATCCATTTTACTGAATTGGAAAGAAGCCAATCCTCCAACAGTATCTCAGTGGTTTTCCCAAACTATTTCCTGTTTAAGTTTAGAAAAAATTAGAAGTGTGGTTTTCGATCCTTCAGTTAAATTTGAGGAAACTTGGAGACCATTTATCCAGCATTTTCATATGAATTAAACGGTCTGATCCTGAACCTTATTGTCACTATCCTGAATTGTGTGGATGGAGGTTGGGAGTCATAGGCACTACTGTATATATATAACATTATGCGATTGCCCATGTTGGTTAGTTTTCTTTTTCTATTTAGTTGTTGTTTTTTTTTTGTTTTGGGGGGGGGGTTTTCTTAATCATTTATATTATTATATGAGTTTGAGAGATTCTATGTATGGATTAATATATATTTGAATGTTTATCAATCTATTATGTACTCTCAAATGTCTTGTAACAATATTTTTCTTCTGTTTTTTTTCAAAAAACTAATAAAAAGATTTGAAAAGAAAGGATTATACCTTGCAGCTCCCCAAGACTCTTAAGATCAATCCCACCTTCTACATCTTTAAATTAAAACCGGTCTGCATCAACCCCTTATTCCCAGCATCATCAGCCCTGCCACCACTTACGTTTATTGAAGGGGAACAGGTCTTCAAGGTGAAAAGATATTTGCACTCGCATACTCTTCAGAGTGTTCGGCAATATCTCATGGGCTAGGAAGTATTCGGACCTGAGGCAAGGTGCTAGGTGCCTGAAAGATACATCTTAGATCCAGCCCTCATCTACGACCATCATCACAGTCTTGGTACATATTGGAACCAATGACATAGGCACATAAGGGGAAATGATCCTGAGGAGAGATTTTAGGATTCAAGGTAGAAACTGAGAAACAGGACCTCCAGGGTAGTAATCTTTGGATTGCCTACTGTGCCAGATGGCAATGAAGATCAGAATCAGCTGACCTGGATAGTGAATGCCTGGCTGAGGAACTGATGCAGGGGGCAGAGGTTTAGATATATGGATCATTGGGTCTCTTCTGGAGAAGGTATAACCTGTACAAAAGGGAAAAGTTACACCTGAACCTGAGGAGGTCCAATAGCCTTGCAGGCAGATTGGCTATTCTGGATTGGGTGTTGTACAATGAACTGGAATTGTTTAGACAGCTTAAGGTAAAAGAATCCTTCAGAGTAAGTGATCACAATGATCAAATTCAGCTTGGGATTGGGAAGCTTCTATAAACCAACAGAAGGTAACTAAAAATGTCAGTAAGAAGATTAAGATGGAATACAAAAGTAAGCTTGCCAACAATACTAAAGAGGACATCAAAAGTGTCTTCTGAAACATGAAGTGTAAAAGAGAGGAGAGAGTAGATATCGGACCACTGGAAAATGATGCTGGGAAGGTAGAAATGGGGGACAAGGTAATGGTGGATGAACTGAATAAATATTTTTCATCAGTCTTCACTGGGGAAAACACCAGCAGTTTGGTAGAAGCTCCAGATTTCAGGGGTCATGAAATGTGTGAAGCTACCATTACTATGGAGAAGATTCTTGAGAAACTGAAAGGTCTGAAAGTAGATAAGTCACTGAAGCTGAAGTCACCTTCCATGTCTCTCCGGTGACTTGGTTCACAGTCACAACAAGGGTTTTACCTGTGATGGACTGGTCTATAACCATCACTTTTTGTAAACTTTTCCATTCAAAGGTGCTTCCATACCAGTCCATGAAACAATCCACACCCTCCCAGTGGTTCCTGTCCCCACTACTCTCCTCCGCCCTCCGCAACTCTCAACCTTTAGTTCATGCTCCACCTTTCTCTCCTATCAGATTCCATGATCGGGCAATCCTTACGATGGCTCTGCGCGCACACCAATAGAGATAAAAGAGAGGGTGAGAACATGCAGACCTCTAACCAATAGAGACCAACTGTCTGCATGTTTTTCTATCGATTGATGGATGGGCGGGAGGACCGTCAGGCCTTTTGACCAATGGCGGCAGGGATTGAAACTGGTAGGTGGGAGGTTTGGTTCAGTGTCTGCCTGACCCTGATCTGGTGTTTTCCTTCTCTGACTTCCTTCAGCAAACAGCCTACGGTGGAAATGGCCTGTCCATGTTTACATCCCTACACTCTCAAAAACATCCTCTCCACATCTTCTGGGCCTTTCATGCCCTGTAATAGATTAGAGAGTTTAAGGTAAAGGAGCCAGTGATCATAAATATGATGGAATTCACTCTGCAATTTGAGAAGGAGAAGCTAAAGTCAGATGTCTATGTATTACAGTGGAGTGAAGGGAATTACAGAGGCATGAGAGATGAGCTGCCCAAAATTAATTGGAAAGTGACATTCTCAGGACTGACGGTAGAGCAGCAATGACTGGAGTTTTTGGGAACAAATTGGAAGGCACAAGACAGATGCATTCCAAAGAGGAAGTATTCTAAAGACAGGATGATGCCAGGCAGCATCTATGAAAAAGAGTAAACAAACAATGTTTGGGGCCAAGACACTTCATCAGTCTGATGACGGGTCTCGGCCCGAAAAGTTGACTGTTTACTCTTTTCCATAGATGTTGCCTGGACCACTGAGCTCCTCCAGTATTTTTTTGTGTGTTACCCAAGAGCCCATGGTTACGACAGCAAAAGCTACAAGCATGGATAGAACGTTGGCTGATTGGCAGGAGGCAAAGAGAAGGAACAAAGGGATCTTTTACTGGTTGGCTGCCGGTGAATAGTGGTGTTCCAGTAAGGTCTGTGTTGCAACTGTTTCTTTTCATGTAAAATGTCAATGATTTCGATAACAGAATTGATGGCTTTTTTGCCCAAATTTGCGGATGATACAAAAATTGGTGGTGGGGCTGGCAGAGTTGGGGAATCAGCGAGGCTACAGAAAAACTTAAAACAGATTTGGAGAATAGGAAAAGAAGTGGCAGATAGAACAAAGTGTTGATAATTGTATGGTAATGCAATGCACTTTGGTAGAAGAAACAAGTGGAGACTATTTTCTAAATGGAAAGAAAATTCAAAAATCTGAGATGCAAAGGAACTTGGGAGTCCTTCTGCAGGATTCTATTAAGGTAAATTTGCAGGTTGAATTGGTGGTGAGGAAGGCAAATGCAAAGTTTGCCTTCATCTCGAGAGGACATAAGAACATAAGAAGCAGGAGTCGGCCATCAGGCCTGTCGAGCCTGCTCTGCCATTCAATAAGATCATGGCTGATCTGGCCATGGACTCATCTCCATCTACCTGTCTTTTCCTCAGAACCCTTAATCTCCTATCTCTGCACAAATAGAAACAGAGAAACATAGAAAACCTACAGTACAATACAGTCCCTTCAGCCCACAAAGCTGTGCTGGTCATGTCCTTACTTTGGTAATTACCTAGGGTTTCCCATAGCCCTCTGTTTTTCTAAGCTCCATGCACCTATGCAGGAGTCTCTTAAAATACCCTATCATATCTGCCTCCAACACCATTGCTGACAGCTCATTCCATGCAATCACCATTCTCTGCATAAAAAGCACTTACCCCTCACATCTTCTCTGCACCTACTTCCAAGCACCTTAAAACTGTGCCATCTTGCACTAGCTATTTCAGCCCTGGGAAAGAGCCTCTGACTATCCACATGATCAATGCCTCTCATCATCTTATACATCTCTATCAGATCACCTCTCATCCTCCGTCGCTCCAAGGAAGAAAGGCCGAGTTCACTCAACCTATTCTCATAAGGCATGCTCCCCAACCCAGGCAACATCCTTGTAAATCTCCTCTGCAGCCTTTCTATGGTTTCCACATCCTTCCTGTAGTGAGGCGACCAGAACTGAGCACGGTACTCCAGGTGGGCTCTGACCAGGGTCCAATATAACTGCAACATTACCTTTCAACTCCTAAATTCAATCCCATGATTGATGAAGCCCAACGCCTTCTTAACCCCAGAGTTAAACTGTGCAGCAGCTTTGAATGACCTATGGACTCAGACCCAAAGATCCCTCTGATCCTCCACACTACCAAAGGTCTTACCATTAATACTATATTCTGCCATTATATTTGACCTACTAAAGTGAACCACTTCATATTTATCTGGGTCTAACTCTATCTGCCACTTCTCAGCCCAATTTTGCATCCTATCAATGTCCCATTGTAACCTCTGACAGCCCTCCACACTATCGACAACACCCCCGACCTTTGTGTCATCAGCAAATTTACTAACCCATCCCTCCACTTCCTCATCCGGGTCATTTATAAAAAATCACCAAGAGTAGAGGTCCCATAACAGATCCCTGAGGCACACCACTGGTCACTGACCTCCATGTAGAATATGACCCATCTACAGCCACTCTTTGCCTTCTGTTGGCAAGATAGTTCTGGATCCACAAAACAATGTGCCCTTGGATCCAATGCCTTCTTACTTTCTGAATAAGCCTTGCATGGGGTACCTTATCAAATGTCTTGCTGAAATCCATATGCACGACATCTACTGCTCTACTTTCAATAATGCGTTTAGACACATCCTCAAAAAATACAATCAAAAAAATGTATCCAAGCTTGTCTTAAATATATTTACTGATGTAGCCTCCATTGCTTCATTGGGCAGAGAATTCCACAGATTCACCACTCTCTGGGAAAAGCAGTTCCTCCTCATCTTCATCTTATATCTACTTCCCCGAATCTTGAGGCCATATCCCTTTGTTCTAGTCTCACCTACCAGTGGAAACAACTTTCCTGCCTCTATCTTATCAATCCCTTTCATAATTTTATACATTTCTATAAGATTTCCTCTCATTCCTCTGAATTCTAGTGAGTGCAGTCTCTGGCAACTCTCCTCATAGTCGAATCCCTTATCTTTTGAATCAACCTGGTGAAACTTCACTGCACCGCCTTCAAAGCCAGTATATCCTCCTTCAAGTAAGAAGACCATAACTGCACCATGTGCAGTCTCACCAGTACCCTGTACAGTTGCAGCATAACCTCTCTGCTCTTAAATTCAATTCCTCCAGCAATGAAGGCCAACATTCCATTTGCCTTCTTGATAGCCGGCTGAACTTGCAAATTGATCTTTTGTGATTCATGCACAAGTACTCCCAAGTCCCTCCGCACAGTGAAAGAACGTGTACTTACGAACATTGAATTCCATCTGCCAGACCTTTGCCCACTCACGGAACCTATTTATATCTCTTTTCAGACTCTCCGTATCTTCTGCACAATTTGCTTTTCCACTCAATTTAGTATCATCAGCAAACTTAGATATACTATACTCATCCTCCTCTTCCAGATTGTTAATGTAGATCGTGAACAGTTGCGGGCCCAACACCAACCCATGCCACACACCACTCACCACTGATTACCAACCAGAGTAACACCCACGAATCTCAACTTTCTGCTTTCTATTAGTTAACCAATCCTCTATCCATGCTAATACATCACCCCAACTCTATGCATCCTGATCTTATGGATAAGACTTTTATGCGGCACGTTATCCAATGCCTACTGGAAATCCAAGTAAATAAAGTTCATCTGTTCCACTCTATCCACTGCACTCATTATATCCTCAAAGAACTCTATTAAAATTGTCAAACAGGACCTGCCTTTGCTGAATCCATGCTGTGTCTGCCGAATGGATCCATTTCTTCTTTAATGATAGCTTTAAGCATTTTCCCAACTATAGATGTTAAATAACTGGCCTGTAGTTACCTGCCTTTTGCCTACATCTTTTTTTGAAGTGTGGTGTGAAGTTTGCCATCTTCCAATCCGTCAGGTCCAGCTCAGAGTCCAGGGAATATTGCTAAATCATCACCAAAGCCTCTACTATAACTTCTGCCATATTTTTCAGTACCCTGGGATGCATTCTATCAGGACCAGAAGACTTAACTATCTTCAGGCCCACAAGTTGGCTCAGCACTACCTCATTAGTGATAGCTATTGTATCAAGGTCCTTAGCTCCCATTGCACCACAACATCTCTCTTTGACATGTTCGATATGTATTCCACTGTGAAGACTGACACAAAAATATAAAACCTAGGATGTAATGTTGGGGATTTACAAGGCACTGGTACGGCCTCATTTGGAGTATGGTGAGCAGTTTTCGGCACCTTATCTAAGAAAGGATGTGCTGATATTGATGAAGTTTCAAAGGAGGCTCACAAAAATGTTTATGGGATTGAAAGGCTTATCATATTAGAAGTGTTTAGTGGCTGTGGGCCTGTATTCACTGGAATTCAGAATGAGGGAGAGATCTCATTGAAACCTACCGAATGATGAAAGGCATTGATAGAGTGGATGTGGAGAGGATGTTTCCTATGTTTCCTCTGGTGGGGGAGTCTAAGACCAGAGCACACAGCCTCAGAATAGAAGATCGCCCACTTAGAACACAAATGAGGGGGGATTTCTTTAGTCAGAGAGTGGAGAATCTGTGTATTTTGTTGCCACAGGCAGCTGTGGTGCCCAAGTCATTGGATGTATTTAAGGAAGAGGTTGATATATACTTGATTCGTCAGGGCATGAAGGGATACTGGGAAAAGGCGCATGATCAGGGCAGAGAGGGAAATTGGATCAGCCATGATGAAATCCTGGAGCAGACACGATGGGTCAAATGGCCTAATTCTGCCCCTATTTCTTATCTTATGGTTTTACTCAGGACCCAAAACATTAGCTAAACTATGGACCACCCTGAGGCTCTGAATTGGTATTCAGATTCTTGTTCTGGAGTGACCTCAGAGAATAGTGAGAGACACCACTTCATGGGGTTCCATGTCCTGGAATGAGGACTGACCATCTGTTATTTCATTCACCTGTCTTCACAGGTTAAGGTCTGTGCTGCACCTTGTCACACACAATATCATACTCTCCTGTCCATATTTCAGGTTCAGCAGTGACCAGCAGATACACACCCCACATTCAGTCAAGAGATCCTCGTGTAACTGCAATGTTTGGAAATAGAGTCTTCATCTCACTCACTTGGCAATCTAAGGCTTCTGCACTGCAACTGCTCATTTCAGAAGGTAAATTTCTAAATGCACAGGGGATGCCAGATGGGAAATGGGGGCACAGAGCCAGTTAGGTGGGCGGAGGGACAGCAGTGGATGAAACTTTGGGAAAATGGCAGAATATGTGACAATGGAGGGGGTATACAGGAGTGGAGAGGAAGGCAGTGTTAAGGCTTGGGAATGGGGAGAAGGGGATGGGGTGTGGTCAGTGAAGGAGAAGAGGGAGGTGAGGAAGTGGGTATTATTGTTATGGAGCTCAAAGGTGACATGGGGAAGGGGAGTGGGCCTTTTGGATCTTGCTCTGTCAAATTTTATAAATTAAAAGTTGTGGAAACATTGCCTATAGCTTTTCTTTCAGTTTTCCACTGGAGTTTATGTCACAATTTGAAATTGTATTAATTGAAAACAAAGAAAAGGAGAAAATAAAATGACTGAGTTGATAAAACCGAGGGAAGTCATTCATCCCATCTTAGTTCCCTCATCACTGCAGTGACTTCACCTGCCTACAAGTACAACAAGTGGGTAATGCATCCTGGAACAAATATCGGAGAGATTCCCAGCCTGTAATATATGAGTGTAGCCCCACACATACTGATCATGTTAATGAGGGATTTCCCACAGTGGGAATACTGGGGTGCTGCACCCCGAGAAAGATATTCAGGAAAATACAGAGACTCATTGGGAGAGTTTCTCAGAACTCCCAGAGCCAGATTTTCATGGAACGTTTCATAGTGAGTATCTCAATCCCATAGTTCAACACATTATCCTAATTCTCCACACTCCATGTTCCATAACGCTGTGGGGACTGGAGCTTCTCCGTTCCACACACAATCTCCCTTCAATGTCTCAGCTGAAAGGCAGCACCTCTGTCCCTCTGTACTACAGTGAACAGCCTGAATTTTTTTATCTCAGGTCACTGAAAAGGGAATTAACAGCATCAGTGCCCTGAAACAGAACTCAATCTGGGGACCAAACCTTTTGAGAAACTGTTTTGACCAAACTGTTGAGATAAAAGCCTTTGGTCTTCCCAGTGTTTAGCTGAAGGAAACTTTGTGCATCCTGTAGCATCCAACATCGGAGAGTGTGGAGGTGTTGGTACAAGTACGGGTGACACAGAACTGGATATCGACCATGTAAATGTTTTAATGTTATGTCAGCAAGAGATCACTTTGAGAAAATATTCCAATACAGGCAAATACACCAGATACTGGGGTAAAACAGACCAGTAGAAAACATAAATGGGTACTAGATTAATGCAAACCAAGAACAGAATAGAATACAACAGCTATTTATGTGACGGACACCAACACCTGATTTGAGCAGAGTAAGTCCAAGGAACAGACACTGGAGAAAGCCACACAGGACCAGATATTGAAGGAATATACCCTAGGGATAGACTTTGGGGAAAACCATGAAAGACCAGACAATGGGAAAAATACCCCTTCACAGGACCAGAAATTGTGGTAAATTGAAGAAAATCAATTGTGATTGATCTTCGGGAAGGTTGTGATTCCCATGTGTGAGAAAAAAAAATTAAAATCAGTTATTTGGAAGAATCCAAGAATCAGATTCCCAACTCCACATCTCAGGAAATGCACCACATTCAGTCATATGGGAAAATATATATGGATCAGATTTTCAAGACTGCACCCAAAATCGTGTACTTGCCTGTGCCCATAACCTGGAGTGCAGAGCAGGTCGTGAGGGGAATGACACTGAATCAGATACTGGGGAAGTTATTGGAGGAACAAGTGATGACTTGGGACCAGATCCTGTGGAGATTCCCCATGCCCATAACCTGGAGTGCTCGTCTAAGCAGGACTGACCAATACAATTATTGACAGAGTCATTCCCAATGCCATATCTGAGGGAATTCTATCACATGCAGTTTTATACAAACAGAAACAATTTATCAATGGAATTTCCATGGAAGCTACTCAATACACTATCATGATGTAACTACATTAAATAATGAACAGTAAAATAGTGAATTAATTTCATTGACATTTCAGCCATCTGCAAATCCAGGATGTGCAACAACTGAGGACCTTACCTTGCCACTGGAATCTGCTCCCTTCCAGAAATGTCGCCTCCTGACACTGGCCTGCCCTCTCCTTTCCCTCTGTGAGTACATGCTGCCAGTCCTCCAGTATATTTTACGCTCTCCATTGCTCACAGTAACAGCTTTGCCTTCTGCTTCCTGTTTGTGTCTCTGCTACTCTCTCCCTCTCTCAGCTAATGGCTCTGGCAGTCTGTACAAGGTGCAGGCAGCTTGTCAGAGCCAACTTCTGACTCCATGTACTTTTGGGTGGGAGGGAGAAATGAGGCAGCAAATTGTAATTCAAAAAGTCTGAAATGAGCACAGAGAAGCTGGAAGGAGAGAGAGGACAGGTAGAGAGAGAGAAGCAAGGAAGCACAAGGAGGGAGCGATCACAGAGTAAGAGGGAGAGAAGGGGAAAGGAAGGAGACTCTGCCATATCTAAGGCCAGGCAAATGTACAAATGTCCAAATCCGTGCAAAGACCTTCACTTCCTGCTCTGCAACCTGTGTTTTGGCACGAGAAAGCTCCTCCACTATTTGAATGCGTGAGTCTCCAAATCCTGATCCAATTGTATTTTCACACAACACAGAATTAGCGGGTATTCCCACAGAGACGGACTGAGAATTGTTCCTTTGAATCTTATCCTGGGGCTTTATCCAAATGACTGCTGATACCTGGATGAAGGAGCCCTCTCATTGATGGGAATCAATCCCATATTCCCGATTATTAGATGACAAGTGACACTAAAATAAATGGTATTGTGGGGAGTGAAGAGGGTTAGCAACAATTACACTGGGATCTTGATCAGCTGGGTGGGTGGGCTGAGGAATTACAAATTGAGTATAATTCAGATGAGGATGTCTCTGAGCGACTGCAGAACATTCTCAGTGGGGAGGGTGAGCAGACAGAAGTGGATGCACACATTGGCTCAAATGACAATAGGCAGAAAAATGGATGTGCTGCTGTGAAGTGAATAAAGGGAGTTAGAAAAGAGTTAAGATGTAAGAACCCAAATATGGTAATCTCCAGATTATTCCCAGTGCCATGTCCTGGTGAGGCTAACAATTGAACATGTTGTATACCCTATCCTCGTTATATGCCGGGGATACGTTTCTTGCACTCAGCACATAATGTGAAAATAGGGATGCGTTCCAGAGGGCTTCCTAAATATGTTTTATCTGTAACTTATTCACATTTCCATACCAATACAACACAAAAAGCAGTACCAAAAGGCTACATTCATATTATATTTCATCAATTTAAGGTAATAGTCAAAGTAATAAATCATAGAAAGTTAACATACTAGGGTGTATAGTACTCACCAACAGTGGCAGGTGTGTTTGCTCCGGGAGATGAGTGGGTGTTGTGGTATCGGGATCATATCAAACACAGCAAGGGGTGAGGGAAGACTCACAGAACTCCCGGCAGCAGGAGATGACACCGGTTTGAATAAAGTGGTGAGGGTTGTTTGCTTGGCAGCATTTTGTTTTTCAGCATAAATTTGCCTGTAGGGAAGAAGGGTTGACGGCAGGGAATGATGGAGATGCTGACTCCGTTCTAAACTTGCATCCATGTCCATCGCCGTTTGTGCCAAGTGTTCCGACTTCCACCATTCCCTCACCATTGGTAAACTCCCGGGATTTTCAAAATCGTCTGTTGCTTGCAGTATCTGAGAGATAGTTCATCCTAAAAAAAAAATACGCCTTGAATGTGGATCACATCTTGGTCCAGTGGCTGAATCAGCGATGTTGTGTCAGGTGGCAAGAAACGCACTGTTACGTTAGAAAGAATGCTGTCCAAATGTTCAGGATGGGCTGACGCATTGTCAAGCATCAAAAGAACTTTAAAGGCAAGATTCTGTTCCCGGCAGTAGCATCCCACAGCTGTGTTACTTTCACCTGATGCTGCTGTTCATAATTTCCAACTTCTTTTCAAGTGTTAAAGCAGTTCTCTGCCGCTAGGCTGATGGCCAAGGACATGACATCGGACGCTTAGGAGGCATAGTTAAATATTTCAAGGACAAAATCACTGCACCATAGGTAAAACCAGCAAAAGTTTAAGAGCACAAGATCACACATCTACACCTTACCAAAACCAATGCGAGACTGGCAGGAGTGAGACTGTGACGCACGCACACCTGACATGTATTGGCGGGAAAGCGGTGCTCCTCGCATAACTGAGTTTTGGATGCATATAAGGGGAAGTTGGTAGAAATAGGTTCCTCGCATAGCTGTGAATCCGTATAGTCTGAATCCGCATATAACGAGGATAAGGTGTACATTGCTGAAACCTTGCATAGGGTGCAGGAATTCAGTTCTCTGGACTTTCAGATGCTTTTTGGGACAGACATGATACATATGAATAATTTTGCCCCTTAATTTAAGAAGGGCTGTAAATAAAAATAAAATGCTGGGAACTATGGACTAGTGAACCCAATATAGAAACATAGAAAATAGGTGCAGGAGTAGGCCATTCAGCCCTTTGAGCCTGCACCGCCATTCAGTATGATCATGGCTGATCATCCAACTCAGAACCTTGTACCTGCTTTCTCTCCATACCCCCGATCCCTTTAGCCACAAGGGCCATATCTAACTTCCTCTTAAATATAACCAATGAACCGGCCTCAACTGTTTCCTGTGGCAGAGAATTCCACAGATTCACCACTCTCTGTGTGAAGAAATTTTTCCTCATCTTGGTCCTAAAAGGATTCACCTTTATCCTTAAACTGTAACCCCTCATTCTGGACTTCCCCAACATTGGAAACAATCTTCCTGCATCTAGCCTGTCCAATCCCTTTAGAATTTTATATGTTTCAGTAAGATCCCCCCTCAATATTCTAAATTCCAGTGAGTAAATCTGTGGATTTAAGTAATATCTGTGGAAGGAATTTACTATAATAGAGCAAAAATCAGTGGGAAGCTAGAATGGGAAGATTTTAAAAACCACCAGAAGGCAATTAAAAAAGTCTTAAAGAAGCAGTAGATGGAATACAGAAATAAGCTAGCCAAGCTTAAGGAATCCAGCCACCAGATCCAAAGGAAGGGAAAAGTCTCCTCTTCACCGAACCTTGAAGCCTATTTCCAAGGGGGAATAACTCTTTGTAAAGCCTCGCTGCCATCATCTGAGGATGCAGATAGGGATTTGGACTCTAATTTGCCCCATTTCAATGAATGAGCTTTGTGAGCCGAGGGAGTGGACTCTGAGGTCTGCAATCCAGCCCTTTCAAAAGTTGATACATTTCAATGAGATTCTCCCTCTTTCTTGAAAATTCCAGTGAGTACAGGCCTAGAGCATACAAATTCTCCTCATACGACAACACTTTCATTCCCAAAATTTTTCTTGTGAACCTCTTCTGAACATCCTCCAACATTAGCACACCTTTTCTTAAGCAAAGGACCCAATACGGCTCTAAGAGTTCACCAATGCCTGGCCTGACAAAGCCTCAGAATTACCACCAACTCAACCTGCATGAGAATTCAAAAGTCCCTTTGTACCTCAGAATTTTGAATTTTCTGCCCATTTCTAAAATAGTCCTGAATTATGTTACTTCTACCAAAGTGCATGGTCATACATTTCCTGACACTGTATTCCACTGGCCAATTCTTTGCCCATTATCTTAATCTGTCTAAGTCCTACTGCAACCTGGCTACTTCCTCAACCCTACCAGCCCCTCTACCTATCTTCGTATCATCTTCAAACTTGGCCATGAAGTCATTCAATCCATCATCCAAATCATGAACATGTAATGCAAAAAGAAGCAGTCCCAACACTGACCCCGTGGAACATTTCTCACCAGCAGCCAACCAGAAAAGACTCCCTTCATTGCCACCCTTTGCCTCCTGCCACTCAGTCAATCCGCTGTCCATGCTAGTATCTTTACGATAGAAGGTTATCTTTTTAAATCAGCCTCATGTGCGGCACCTTTTTAATTCAATTTTTTTATTATTATTTATTCTTATTTTACAAAGCAGCACAGCATATCATAGAGCAGATACAGTACAGCATATTTATACAGCCATCCCATGACAGGAAAACATATAAAACTAAGAAACAGAAAAAAAAACTTCTAATTTAAGTTCAAATTTACATACAACCAAAACTGATCCCACCCGTCTTGCACTTTTCCCTCACTGTTGTTATTTCCACAAATCATTGTCAGGCATGATTTTCCTGTAAGTAAACCATGCTGAAGTTGGCCTATTTTATCATGTGCCTCTAAATAGCCTGAAAAATCATCCTTGACAAACAACTTCTTCCCAACTGAGGTCAGGCTAACTGTCCGATAATTTCCTTTCTACTGCCTCCCTGCCTTCTTGAAGAGTGAAGTGATATTTGCAATCTCCTAGTCCTCCAGAACCATGCCAGAATCTAGTGATTTTTAAGAGATCATTATCAATGCCTCCACACTCTCCCCAGCCACCTCTTTCAGAACCCTGGTATGTGGTCCAGATGACATCCACCTTCAGAGCTTTCAGCTTCCCAAACACCTTCTATAGAAACAGCAGTTGCACTCACTTCATCCTCTGATACTCTTGAACTTCCATCATATGTCAGTGTTTTCCATGGTGAAGAAAGATGCAAATACTCATTTAGTTCATCGGCCATTTCTTTGTCCTCCAGCACCATCTCTCCAGCATTATTTTTCAGTGGTATAATATCTATTCTTGCCTCTCTTTTACTCTTTATTTATCTGAAAATCTTTCTGTATCCCACTTGATATTAAACACCAGCTTACCTTCATATTTCCCTCCTTATGGTCTTTTTAGTTGCTACTGTTGGTTTTTAAAAGCTTCCCGATCCTCTAACTTCCCACTCATTTTTTGCTCTATTATATGCCCTGTGTTTTGCTTTCATGTTGTTTTGGACTTCCCTTGTCAGCCATGGATACATCATTCTGCCTTTAGAATACATATTTTTCTTTGGGATGTATCCATCCTGCACCTTCCAAATTTCTCCCAGAATCTCCAGCAATTGCTGTTCCGTCATCATCCTTGTTAGTATCCCCTTCTAATCAACATTAGCCAGCTCCTCTATCATGCCTCTGTAATTCCCCTTACTCCAGTGTAAAACTGACTTCAGCTTTTCCCTCTCAAATTGCAGGGTGAAGCCTGTCATATTATGATCACTGGCTCCTTAGGGTTCCTTTACCTTAAGCTCCCTAATCATATCTAATTCCTTGCACAGCATGAATCCAGAATAGCCTTTCCCCAAGTGGGCTCAATCACAATCTGCTCTAAAAAGCCATCTTGTATGGATTCTACAAATTTTCTCTCTTGGAATCCAGCACCAATTTGATTTTTCCAATCTTCCTGCATATTGAAATCCTTCATGGCCATCATAACATTGCCCTTTGGATACATGTTTTCTACCTCCAGTTGTAATTTATAGCCCACATCTTGGCTACTGTTCACAGGCTTGTATATAACTCCCACCAGGGTCATTTTACCTTTGCAGTTTCTTAAGTCCACTCACAAGGATTCTACATCATGCAATCCTAAATCACCTATTTTCAAAGATTTGATTTTTTTTTTAAACCAACAGAGCCACCCCACTCCCTCTGCCTACCTACCTGTCCTTTCAAAACCATGTGTATTCTTGGATGTTAAACTCCCAAACATTATCATCTTCCAGCCATGAAACAGCAATGCCCACAACATCACACCTACCAATCTCTAACTGTGCTTCAGGATCATCTACCTTATTCCATATAACACCTGCAGTCCTGAATTCATCACTTTTTTAAAATTTTGGCCCCGTTACACTGACTGCAATTTTGCCTTTCATCTGCCTGTCCTTCCTCACAGTCTCACTACACACTGCATCCAGTTATATAACAACTGCCCACACTCAGCCCTATCACTCAGCTTCCCATTCCCCTGCTAAATTAGTTCAAAACCTGCCTGCAAGGATATTGGTCCCCTTCGGGTTCAGACGTAAGCTGTCCTTCATGTACAAATCACTCCTTCCCCAGAAGAGATCCCAATGATCCAGAAATCTAAAACCCTGCCCCCTGTATCAATTCCACAGCTGTACATTCATCAGCCATATCATTTTCTTACCCTCACTGGTGCATGGCATAGGCAGCAGTCCAGAGATTACCACCCTGGAGGTCCTGCTTTTCAGCTTCCTGTATTCTCTATTCCAAACCTCCTTCCTTTTCCGCCCTGTCATTGGTACCAATATGTATCACATCTTCCAGCTGTTCACCCTTCCCCTGTAGAATGCTGTGAACCTGATCTGAGACATCCCCGACTCTGGCAGCTGTAAGACAACATACCATCTTCATGTCTGCAGAATCTGCTGTCTGGTCCCCTAATTATGGAATCCTCAATTACTACTGTACTCCTCTTCCCCCCAAACCCTGTCCTTTCCTGAGCCACTGAAACACATTTAGTGGCAGAAATCAGGTTACCATTTTCCCAACAGTATCCAAAGCATTTTAATTATTACAGGGGTACTCTGCACTGGCTGTCTGTTTCCTTTCCCTCTACTGACAGTCACCAGGTACCCATCTCCTGTAACTTAGGGGTGACTAAAACTTACCTGAAACTTCCTTAAAGCATCCACCTGTGCTTGCCCACACCTGATTACAGGGAAGCCTTTTGAGCTAAACCTGACCACTCTCACACTGTCCACTCACTCAATGGCTGCCCCACTTACAGCTCACTTCTCTTTATTGGCCCCTGACGAGTGCTATCGAAGCAGACTGAATCGCTATGATTGCAGCCCACTGAAAAGTCCTGAACACACCCAAACTCTTTTTAAACCGTGTGCTGCAACACCAATGGATGACCTCTCTCTCACGAATTGCAGCCTGACAAAAAAAAAAAGCAGTAAAGCGAAGAGCAAAGGAGGTTATCAAAGCTACAGTGGCTCTTCGTTCAGCTCGGTAAGAGGGCTGAAGTGTGGCAGATGGAGTTCCATTCAGGGAAGTGCAAGGTGCAATACTTTGGAAAGTTAAACCAAGATAGGAATTTCACAGTGAATGAAAGGTCCCCCAAAAGTGCTGTGGAACAGAGGGACTTTGGAGTTTAAGTACATGGTTCACTGACAGTGGAGTCACAGGTAGACAGGGTGGTGAAGGAGTCTTTTGTAATGTTGGTCTTCATCAATCAGAACTTTGTGTATCGAAGTTTGTAGCACATATTGTGATTGTAGAAGGTGCTGGTGAGGTTGTATTGGGAGTATTGTGCTCAGTTTTTATTCATTCTCCAGGTGAAAAGATGTTATTAATCAGAAAAGAGTACAAAAATGATGTACAAGGATGTTGCCATGTCTCAGTTGAATGGAGACATTGTCTATGCTAGGACTTATTTGGAGTGAAAATACAAATTACAGAAAATATGATTTGTATCTTGGAGTCACGGACACTGTGGAGAGTCAACGTTACAGTGAGATGAGATTTTTTTTGTTACTGTGCTTGTTTATTAAATCTCTAACAATCTCTAACTTCCTCAGCTCTGGTGAAAGAAAACCTTTGATTTGTAGGAGACTGAGTGGAGATTTTGTAGAGATGCATAAAATCAAGAGGGCAATGGATAGGAAAAGTTCCCACAAAATTCTGTCTTGCTGATGAGCTTGAATAGGAATCTTGGTCGGCATTGACGAGTTGGGCTAAGGGGCAGTTTCCACGCTCTTTGACTCTCTGACTCTACAAATGCAAGTGCAATTTAAAGTAGTCAATTAACCTACAACAAGCATGCATTTAGGATATAGAAGGATGTCATATCTCAATGTGATGTATTCATCTGAAGAGCTCCTGCAGACTCAGGTACTCCTGATGCTCTGGAATCCTCCTGTGCTCTTTCACCCACATCCTCCACCCTCTCTGTCTGGCTGATACACTGACACCCAGACTGAGGCCCCCAGTTTATCACTGGTGGGTAACAAATGCCTCTGGTCAAATTGACTTCAATTAAGAACAAGAGTCTGTAGATCCTGGGACTTGGGAGCTGCACACAACCTAAGGATGATTTAAATATCTCTGGGATTTGACAGTTTCAACAGGGTTACAAAAGGACAGAATGAAATTAATGAAGTAAAGAAAACCTGCTCATATTGCAAATCAAGAGAAAAACTCTTGCCAGCACTGGACAGACAATATACGTTGTACATCAGTCGTGGAGGGAATGAAATGGAGTGCTGGTGACTGGACCATATAAATCTCCAAATGTGCCCACTCATGGATGTCAATGATCAAACCAACAAAACTGTAAAATAGCACAAGCAGAGTCCAATGAACAAGAGCTCAGATCATTGCTCTATTGAAGAAGCCCTATCAATGCAAATCATTGCAGAGAAATGATGCATTTACAGAGAAAGACAGTGACAGTGAGAGAAAGCAGGGAATGTACAAAATAGTAAACACAAAGTACACTGCAGATGTTGTGGTCAATTAACATGTACAAACACGTCGGGCAGCATCCATTGCAATGAGCAGTCAATGTTTCGGGCCGAGACCCTTTGTCAGGACTGAAGGAGGAGGGGGCAGGAGCCCCATAAAGAAGGTGGGAGGAGGGTGGAAAACCAATCAGAGGAAAGATCAAGGGGTGTGGGAAGGGAAGCAGCGAGGGGATAGGCAGGAGAGGTGAATAAGGAATGTAAGGGGAAAGCAATATGAGTAGTAGAAGAAGGCAGAATCATGAGAGAGGTGATAGGCAGCTGGAAGAGGAGGCAGAGTGAAAGTGGGATGGGGGAAGTGAGAGCAAGGGAATTACCGGAAGTTGGAGAATTCGATGTTCATACCAAGAGGCTGGAGACTACCCAGACGGTATATGAATGTACAAAATTTCCCATCAGTGAGATGTTAACTGATGAACGGAACCCCTGCTATTTCCGTGTCTGTCACTATCAATGTGATATATTCATCTGAAGAGTTCCTGTATTACCAGGACCTCCTGTGTGCTGTTTCACCCACACCATCCAGCAGTGTTTCCGTGCCTGACTGTTATACTGACACCCAGAGACTGTCGGTTACTATTACAGCAGTCAGTTTAACTGAAGGCTCAATATCTGGAGTAGTTCCTCTGACCCCTAGTGGTTGCAGGTATTATTGCAGGGTAATAATTTGATGGAATCAAATCAGCTTCAGACAAAATTGGCATCTGAACTCCAACAGAAGAATGAAATCATGACTGAGGGACAAATAACTACACATGTTGCAAATAAGAGATAAAAATTACTGAAATTACAGGACACTCAGTATATGTGGAGATTGAAACAAACTAGTATCACAATTACTTCACCAGAGCTGAGAAAATCAGACACTTGATTGAAAACCAAGTAGAGTTGCAGAGAAAAAAAATCCATCTCACTCTGTCCTCTACTCACTCTCCGTGGTGACCAAGGGACCTTGTCAATAAATTCACACAGGCACTGTTACTCCTTTTTCCTTAAAATTTGCTTGGCAGAAATAAATTCCCTCGTTGGTGTTGGGGAGTTTTGAATGAAAGTTATGTATGAGTGGAGAGAGAAAAGGGGACAGTGGGGGAAATGTTTACCTCAAATTGCAGAATTCAATATTCATGCCACTGGATTGTAGATAACCAAACTGGAATATGAGGTTCTGTCCCTCACGCTTGTGTTTGGCCTCACCATGACAATGAATGATGTGAAAGCCAGACAGGTTGATGTGGCAATGGGGAAAGGAATTAAAATGGCCTCGAAGTGGGAGCTATCGTTGGCCATGTTGCCTGGAGTGCAGATCTCCCTTAAAATGATTCCCTTGTCGGCACTTAGGTCACCTTGAGAGCACTGAATGCAATAGTCAACAAAGGATGAGGTGCACGGAAAACTGAGCCTCACTGGGAAAACTGTTTAGGAGATTGGATGGTGGCGAGGAGACAAGGGGACGGGTATTACACCATTGCCGACTGCAGGGGAAAATCTGGCCTATTTTCCAATTTTCTTTACATGTATTTTTATTGAAGGAATGACACAATACAGAATACATAATGCATTACATTTTCCTCCATTTTGCTTTTACATCTTACCCCTAAACAAACCTCCCCTCACCTTCCCTCCCCGAACATACCATGGCAGCTAATGTATTTAAAATAGTTCACAAATACAAGTCCAGACATTTCACAGCCATACCCCCACACTACTTCAAGACAAAGGCCCACACACATCCACAACATGTTAGATGATCCAGAATACACTCATATTACAATTCACCAACCACCCCGTGAGGTAAGCCAGATGCGTGTTAAAAGGGACGAGCAACTTCCCAAGTACAATCAAATGCCCTCAACTAGTAGGTAATTCCTTAAGACTCCTAAAATATGACAAGAAAGGTTCCCATTTCGAATAGAACTTTTTCACAGACCCCCTCAAAGTGAATTTAATCTTCTCTAATTTCAGAAAAAAACATTACGTCCTCTAACCAAGCACCAGCAGATGGGGGAGCAGCAGATTTCCAAACCAACAATATTCTCCTACCAGCCAAAAGTGATGTAAATGCAACAATATCTGACTGGTTTGCATTTAAACACAAAGCATCATCCGCCACACCAAATACAGCTATAAGCGGGCAAGGTTTCAGTGTCACCCCCAAAACCTCACTAAATTTCAAAAACCAGTGCCCAATGGCCATCAGTCCGAGGGCAAGACCAAAATGTATGCACTATACCAGCCGGAGAGAAGGAACACCTGTCACAGCCAGCGTCTGTCCCAGGATATATGTCAGCAAGCCTGGCTTTACTTCAATGTACCCTGTGTAAAATTTAAGTTGTATGAGCCCCAGTCTAACACATGATGATGAGGAATGAACCCTATTCAATGCTTTTGCCCAATATTCCTCAGCCAGATCCATACCAAATTTCATCCTCCCACCTAGTCTTAGTTTTGTTTAAATCTTGAACTCCCAAAGACATCAGCTGAGAGTATAGTACAGAAATCAGCCCTTTATTATTAAAGCTAAGGGTGAGATTTTCCCACAACATAGCAGGTGGTAGATCAGGAAAAGAGGGAAATTTTTCCTTGACAAAGTGGCGAATCTGCAGGTATTTTAAAAAATGATTATGTGGAAGACCATATTTACTGCACAGGTTATCGAAACTATCAAATATATTATCAGTGTACAAATCCTTAATGTGCATAAGACCATTCAAACTCCAATGTCTAAAAACTGAATCGGGTGTGCAGGGAAGAAATAGATGGTTTCTATGAATGGGACCCAAAACTGAAGCTGATGTGAACTTATAGTGGCAGAGAAATAGATTAAAAATTTTGAGGGTGGAGAGCACGACCTGGTTAGATGTGAATTGAGAGGATTTCAATGGCAAGGAAGAATACACTAAAGCTGGGAGAGATGAGGAGAGGCAAGACCATGTCTCAAGCAGGCACCAGCTTATATCTGGCCGGTGAAGCCAAAATAAAACCTTTTGAATGTTCGATGCCCAGCAATAATGAATAAAGCTCGGAAGGCCCATTCCACCTACATCACGACCTCTTTGGATAGTGCGCTTATTAACTTTTGGGACCTTATTTTCCCAAATAAAGGAGGTTATAGCTTGGTCGACTGATTTGAAAAATAACTTAGATAAGAAAACTGGCAAGCACTGGAACAAATAAAGAAATCTGGGAAGTGTAGTCATTTTCACTGATTGAATTCTCCCAGCTATAGTAAGGGGTAAGCTGCACCATCTCTCAAAATCAGCCTTCATTTGGCTAACCTGAGGCCTGTAGTTAGCTTCAAACAGAGATGTAAACTAGCAGGTAATGTGTATTCCTAGGTATACAAAACCATCTTGAGATAAAGGAAAAGGCAAAGATTCCTGAAACTCTTCTAGAAGAATCGGTACGAGTTTATCCTTAAATTTCTTATAAAATTCAATTGGATTACCATTAGGACCTGGGGACTTACCACTCTGCATAGCCATAATGGCATTATTAATCTCTTCCCGCCCAAGAGTCTGATCTAAGTTCTCCACCTCTTCTAGTTCAAGAATTGGTATTTCCAAATTATCTGAAAAATGTTCCATATTTGTTATATCTGAGGGAAACTCTGAGGTATACAGAGAGGAATAAAAAGTTGTAAAGATGTTATTAATCTCTTTTGGATTGCTTGTCAAGTTTTGGTGTGTGTCTTTTATCTGGGGAATAAGTCATGATGCAACGACACTTCAACTGATGAGCCATAAGCCGGCTCGCCTTGTCACCATATTAATAATAGAGGCCATGTGTCTCAAGAATTAATTATTCTGATAGGTTTGTAGATAGAAAATTAAACTTCGCTTGCAAATCAGCCCAGCTTTTATATAATTCCACAGTGGGTGCCTAAGAATATTGCCTATCCAGGTTCAAAATAGATTGCAATAACACTTGCATTTCCTTCTTACGCTTTTTATTGGCATGTGAAGTATAAGATATTATTTGACCCCTGAAGTAAGCTTTTAAAGTTTCCCAAGGTAAAGAGTATAATACCGACTCAGTTTTGTTAGCCGATATATATCTACAAAATTTCTCATTGGAAAGCAAAAGTGGATTAAGTCTCCGCAGAAGCTGATCTCTAATGTTTAAAGGAAAACAAAGGTCCAGTTTCATGGGTGTGTGATCAGATATAACTATAGCAGTGTACTCAATTTGTCTGATCATTGATATCAAGGAGCTATCTATGAAGAAAGTCTAGCCTGGAATAGGAGTGGTGAACATGAGAAAAGAAAGAGAATTGCCTAATTGATGGATTCAAATATCTCCAAGGATCTATATAACCATTTTGTTGCATAAACATCGAGAAGGCCTTTGCCATACCAGAAGATGTTCCCCTAGAGCTAGACCTATCAAGCAGTGGGTCAATGGCACAGTTCAGATCTCCTGAAAAGATTAGCTTGTGTGTATTGAGGTTAGGTATTAATGACAAACCCTTATTTGCAAAGTGGACATCATCCCAATTAGGGCCAAAAACATTAACCAAAATGACAGGTATCTGGAAAGAGAGATCCAGAAACTATAATAAAGTGACCATTAGGGTCACTGATTATATCAGATGGTGTAAACTGCATTCTTTTGGTGATTAATATCACCATCTCCCTGGACCTACTGTTAAATCTGGAATGAAAAACCTGACTAATCCATGCTTTACGGAGTCTATTATGGTCTTCCACTCTTAAATGTGTCTCTTGTAGAAATAGTATATGTTTTTAATTGTTTCATATGAGAGAAAACTTTAGCTCTTTTAACAGGACCACTGAACCCCCATACATTCCAAGAAATAAACCACACAGGGTGGCCTCCATCAGCAGCACTCATGTTGACCATATCAAAAGACACACAGGGCCCACAATCCAAAGCAATGCGACGGCACAAGCTGCACACAATGGAAACACACAATGGAAAGAAAGTCTGGCCAATCCGTAACACACAAAAAAAATTGTCATGTTAATCCCCCAAAACACTCCCCCACCCCTTTACACAAACACGAAAAAAACAATTAACCCCTGAAACCTAGATCTACCTCCCCAACTGAGGATGATCACAGGCATTACCAAACCAAAAACTTCCAAAGCGTTCCCCATACAACCAAACCTTCAATCTAATCTAGGGTGGCTTCCTTCCTTAAAATACATAAATTTATACCAACAGTTATTCTATCTTTAAAATGTATATATATAGAGAGAGAGAGGTTAAAGATAACACAGGTCAAGCAAAGCATTAAAAACAAAAAAAAACTAGGAAACTAAACGACAGAGATACAAATCCCAATTATTTACATTTTGCTGGTTAGATTTCGCAGCACAGCAGTTCGACCCGATCGCGTTCCACAAATTAAACTGGAAAAAGCAAACAAAGAAGTGAATTGCAAAAATTAACAGTTTGCCTCGGCAGGAGGTCCCTTCAATGTTGCATGACTAACCTAAAAAAAAGTCGTTGCTTTTCTCCTTCTTCTTCTCCCCAGCGCGAATGGTAAAACTCTTTGGCTGCCTCTGGTGTATCGAAATAATGCTTTTTACCTTCACGGATGACCCGGACAGGATGCAAGAGGCCGAACCTGACCCCTTTCCCATAAAGCAGGGATTTCTCCTCATTGAACGCTGCTCGTTTTTGCCCCAGCTCCGCACTAAAATCTTCATGAAAAGACACGCGATGTCCATGGAAATACAGCTCCTGCTTCCGTCTAAAGACGATACGTTGCTTAGCTTGAAAGAAGTGAAAGAGAACCAGGAACGTTCTCGGTCTCATTTGCTTGGCTTCAGAGACACCGGATAGTTTAGGCCCGACTTGGTGAGCGCGCGAAAGTACGAGAGGCCTTGCAAAGAAATTTGTCCCCAGCACTTCATCAAAAAACTCGGTCATAAATTTAACAGGGTCCGAACCTTCCAAATTTTCAGGAAGGCCGACCACTCTCAAATTGGATCTACGCAACCGATTTTCGAGGCCATCTAGCTTCCCCTTCAGAAATGCGTTTTCGCTCTGCAGCGCTGCAATGGCGGCTTCGGCGCTCGCCAGTCGGTCACTATAATCGTTCAGGCCATCTTCAACCTCACGAATGCGTTCGTCGTGCGACTCGTAATAAGACATAATTTGTTCCATAGTAGCATTCACTGGTGACAAAACATCTTCAAGTTCTCTTTTTAAGGCAGAATGCACTGCTTGCTTCATGTCAGTACTAAGCGAAGCCTCTCCAAGTCATCGGGTAGCGCAGGTCCAGGTCCAGCAGCGTGCAACGGCGCCATTGCCGTAACATCAGCTTTCTCACTCGAGGCTTCGCTATCTTCTTCCGCAGTTTTACTTCGAAGGTGCATTTTATTTGCCACGTCAGTGTCCAGCAACATCCCAAGTTGTTCACAATGTTAAATATTCAGTTATCTCGAGTATATGGTAAATATAAACAGGTAGATTTTCAATAAAAATCGGGAGCCACACTTACACGCACCAACTCACTCCATGCTCAGCCCGGAAGTCCTCCCTATTTTCCAATTTTTGTGCTAATCAGCATCATGTGTAATCCAGTGATCATTCCCCTTGAGGACTTGTGTTTTAATTTCATAACTGACTCCCTGTTCGCATTTTGCAAGACCTCAGCCATTGTCCCATCAATGTTGTTTATCCCAATATACACCTGTTAGTGAGGGGAATGGCCACAGGGGACCCCTGTACTGACTGTCTTCTCCCTTTACTTCCCCATCTATCTGAAGTGTGTACTTGAGGTCTGACCACCTCTGTGAATGTCTCCTCTCTGTAGCACCCGGTTTCCCAGATGATCCTGAGTACCTGCTGATCCAGCCTCGAACAACAAAATAAACGTCTATTTACTGTCTAAACACCCAGCATATAATCTGAGTTCCGTCACCAACCTAACTGTGTATTCACACTCCATCTGTCACACAATGACCTCTCCCATCTCCACCCACCAAGTGTTTATAGATCAATCAAAACTTCTTCCAACACCACACCACTGTCCTTCCTGCACTGCCCGGTCCTAGACACCAGGAAATAAATGTTTCCCGAACTTGCCTCTCTCCTTACCCTGCAATGCGTTGTCTCGTTAGCTTTTGTGCACCCCTCCGGCGAGGGGCTTCTTCAGTCACCAACGATGTGCTACCGGACACGACAACTCGGCGCTGGCGTCTCCTCTCTCCCGCCGCTGCGGTTGTGCCGTTGGAGGGATTCGCGCTCTCGGCTCCTCTTCACACGTCTTTCCCCCTGAACCAATCGGACCCTCGCTTCCTCCCGCGCTTTATCCATTTGCCGCGTGCTCATTTCCTCCCAGTTCGCGCGGACACCGGGAGTTTGAATCTTCAATCGGCGGTTAAAGCAGCGGTAACCGAAAACAGGTCATACGTCGTCATACGTCACCTCCAGGCCGATCCTCCAATCAGAGCTTGCCGCTACCCGCGCTCCCCAACCCGACTCTCTTCTCGAATCTTCCTTTTTTTGCCGGCAACCAAACATGTCTCCCCGTCCTCTAGTGAGAATCTCGACAACCCAAGCTCGAGCTCTCGTCCAATAGACACCCCACGTGACGGCCGAACATCCAATCACTGCTTAAGGAACGACCCGTCTGAGCTTCGGTGGTTGGGTTTCGAACACACAGTCACGTTCCGGGACGTTGATAAGACCCATCGGATCTGCAGAGGAGATGTTCATTAAGTCACAAAGAAGTCATGAAGTGAAGTTCAGTAGTCGGAACGTGAGAATCCGGTAAGTCTGGTTGTCCCAATGTTGTTTCAGTCTCGAATAAAGAAGGTTGGACGTTGATGTTGCCAGCCCGTGCGGGGTTCAGGCGAAAGTCAGCTGAAGGAACATGTACACATTCCGGAAGGATCCTCATGAAGGAGAACCTCTTCTATTTCGGTTGGATTGGCTGTGAAAATGAGCTGGATGTCTCTACCAAAGGTTGTTTTGGAAAAAAATTAAAGTCTCATGGCCGTGTGCCCGATTGTAAGATGGAGCCAGCGTGTTCCTGACACCTGATAGTTATCATTGTCTTTTGGGCAGGTAACATTAAGGATGTTGAAATGATAGAAGGTGATAGCAGCTGGACAGATGGCTGAAGCACAGAGAATCACTGACAGAATAGTGTGGAAGAAAGATGATGCACCTATTAAGTCTGAGCTGGTGGTAATCAGGAGCAAACCTGTCTTATCTCCCATTATTCTGCATTTTGTCTTCTGTCAATTTTCCATTTCCTTTTGAATGTCACAATTGAATGAGCTTCCTCTACCAGGCACATCAGTGGTTTCTAGACACGTTCCTGTCACTGCATAAATCATTCCTTCCTCATGTAACTCTGATCGTTTTGTCAACCCCACTCATTCTACACCCTCTACATTCACCAATGACAACAATTTCTCTCTTCATCCATTTTGAGCCCCTGTGATTATAAAATACCTTCATGGATGTCCTTCCTCATTGTCCTTTCCGAATAAAACAATTTCAGCTGTTCCATTTTCCACATAAGTCATGTCCATCATCCCAGGAATCACTCAAATATTTTCTAATTTTTTTTCATTGTCCCACTGATATTCTAATCAGTTTTCAACACACAAACACACACACACACAGAGTACACATATGAATAAAAATTATATATGTGTGAGTGAATATATAAAATTTTATTTTTTGTTGTTTCCTTCCCTCTTTCATCCTGATTATTTAGGCTGCAAAGGGATCAATAACAAATGAGCTAATGCCATCAACAGATCAGCAGGTTACCTGTACATTTTGACTGTTCCTGCTGTGGAGATGGTGTGAATACTAAATACTGTGTCACGAGTATAATTTTCACATCCCTGTGTCTGTCAGTGATACAGAAATAATGTTAATACTCCAGATTGTTGTCAGTGATAATGATACTTGCAAACCCAGACTGTTAGTTGTTTAAGGGTGGGGCTTACACCATCATTTATGTCTATGACAATGACAATGTGGGAGCAGACATTTGCTTCCAAGTCCAAGTGGTGCATATCGTGCAGACTGTAGCATTCCCAATGTCCTGAGTATAGTTGGCCTCCATTGTGCCAGAAATTACAGTTTGGAGGTTGCTGTGACAGGGACACACTCCCTGTACACCCAAAACTGTGTGGCCAGGTACAGCTCCATTAATGAGTTGGTGCTGTACCTGGCCACACAGTTACGGGTGAACAGGGGATACATCTGTGGCAAGTAGGTGTATCTCAGGGGTCAGTGCTTGGCCATTTCTTGTTTGTCATCTGCATCAAAGTTTTGGATATGAGTGTACAAAACATGGTTAGTACATTCACAGATGACGTTAACGCAGGTGGGAAGGTGAAGTTTCAAGAAGATTATCAAGCATTACAGGTGTCTGTTGATTAGCTGAGTAAATGAGCAGAGGAGGACAACTGGATTTTATTTCAGATAAGTGTGAAATGTTGCATTTTGTAAAGTCAAACCAAGGTGGGACTTTCACAGTAAACGGTGGGGACCTGGACAATGTTGTGGAACAGAGGGACCTTGGACTGAAAGGACATGGTTCACCGAAAGTGGAATCAGAAGTAGATAGGATGGTGAAAGGCTTTTGGTATGCTGGTTGTCAGTGAACAGAACATTGAGTGTGAATGTTGGGAGGTCACAATGCACTTGTACAAGGTATCTGTGAGGCTGCAATTGTGTTCATTTTCAATCAGCAAGCTGCAGGCAAATGTCATTAAACTGAAGGCATGCACAAAAGATTTATAAGAATGTTGCCATAACTCAAGGTTCTGCATTTTAGTGAGAGGTTCGACAGATTAAGGCTATAGTGCTTGGAATGCAGGAAACTCAGAAGCACTTTTATAAAAATGCATAAAATCCGGAGGGGCACAGCTGTGGTAAATGTACACAGTCTTTTACCTAAGATTGGGGGATCAAGAACTAGACGGCATAGGCTTCAGTTGAGAGGGGAAAGATTAATAGGAACAAAGGATTTGTTAAACAGAAATTGTGGAAGTATGGAATATGTTACCAGAGGAAGTGGTTGAGTTAAGTAAATAACTTTTGAAAGGCAGTTGGACAGATACATGGAGAGGAACATTTTGTAAGGTTATGGGTCAAACTCTGGGAAGTCGGTTGTGCTTAGATTGTCACCTTGAATGGCATGGACAACTTGTGCCAATGGCCTGTTTCCATGCTGTAGGACACATCAATCTACACTGAGGGCAATTTACAGTCGCCAATTAACCTACCAACAAGCATGTCTTTGGCGTGTAGGAGGAAGCCACATTGAAATGTCACGTACTTACCTGAAGTACTCCTGTAATCTAAGAACCTCCTAGCACAATGGACTCCACCAGTGCACCGTTTCACCCGAACATTCCAGTAACCCTCTCTCTCTGGCTGTAACACTGACACCCGCTGGCTCGAGGTTGCTATTGCTGTTTGACTGAAATCTCAATACTGTTCTGTACCTGATTTCAGAGATGTTCCTCTGACACCCAGTGGTTGCAGGTTGCCACTACAAGGTACCAAATGCTTTCCGTCAAATTGATTTCAATCCAGACACAAGAGACTGCAGATGCTGGAATCCAGAGCAACGCACAATCTGCTGGAGAAACACAGCGATTTCAGCAGCAGTGATGGCTGGAAAGAAACTGTTGAATCACTGCATCAAGTCAGTACAAATTAGTATCTGCGCTACCACAGGCAGAAAGCAACCATCACCAAAGCAAAATAAAACCTGCTCCGGTTACATTGTAGAGAAAAATACTCTTGAAAGCTCCATACAGATAATATCTGTAGTGCATCAGTCGTAGAGGGAATGAAATGGAATGTGGCTGGGCAGACATACACATCAGCAAGTGTGCCAACTCACGAGATGCTTCTGATAATGTCAACACAGATGTGAAAAATCAAAAGCAACAAAACAGAATTGCTGAAGGTGAGACCCATGAAAGAGAGTTCAGGTCAAATCCATATTGAAGCTACTGTGTAAAAGCACGAGGTTGCTGCTGGCTGACTTTGTCCAATTATTTATCATTGAAGGCTCTTCATTGACACAAATGAGCCACTGTAATCTTTAATGAAGAACAGGGGCTGATTCAACAACCAATAGAAATATCTCCAGTACGATTCTAAAGTTTTCAATTCCTAATCCCCAGTATTGTTTGACTTTATTTAAAATCCTGACAGCCTCTACCTCAGGAAGAGACCAAGAACAGGAAAATGGCTCAACAGACCTGCAATCCCTCACAATGATGTGCCGGCTATTTTAGGGGCTGTGGGAGATTTCAGCGATCATTTTGGTAGTGGTGTACATTCCACCTCAGGCCAGTATAAAACAGGCTCCAGATGAGCTGAGCAATGTAATTGACAGGCATGAAACAGCACATCCTGATGCCTTCCCCATCATTTTGGGGGATTTTAACCAGGCCAGCTTAATCACATCTTGAAATAATTATTATCAACAAATCATCTGTAGTACTAGAGGAAACAACACTGGACCACTGTTACACTAAGTTCAAGAATGCCTACATGCCCACATTTTGGTAAATCTGATCATCTGGCTGTATTCTACTCCCCGAATATAAGCAGAGACTGAAGACTGCAGCAACAGTAGTGAGGACCAAGAAGGTCTGGACCTGGAAAGCGCAGGAGTGCTTTAAATGGATGGACTGGACTGTGTTCAGGAAGTCATCTATGAGTCTGGATGAGTTTGCTGCAGTTGTCACTGACTTCATTAAAATCTGGATGGATGAGTGTGTGGCTACGGAAAATTATTGTACGTTCCCAAACCAAAAGTGGTGGATGAACCAGGAGGTACGCCATCTTCTGAAGGCTAGGTCAGTGGAATTCAAGGCTGGCAACCCAAGTCTGTACCAGAAAATCATGCATGACTTGTGGAACGCTATTTCAAGGATGAAGAGACAATTTCAAATGAGGCTGGAGAAAATAGCAGATGTACGACAACTCTGGCACGGTTTTCAAGCCATTCCTTCTCGCAAATCAAACCCCAATATCATGAATGGTAGTTATGTTTCACTCCCAGAGGAGCTGAGCACCTTTTATGCTTGCTTTGAAAAGGGGAATAAAAGCACAGCTATGCGAATCCCCACAGCACCCGGTGACTCTGTGATCCGCCCTTCTAGCAGTCCTACGAGCAGTTCTCTCAGAAAGTTTTCTTGCTCTTCCAGACCTCAACTTGACCTCCACCGTTCCTGTTAACTGCCATTTCTTAATTACATTACAAACTGATGAAACAGCTACCTGAAAGCGCTTTTCTATCTTCTTATAGCCTCCTGCTTTGAGGGAATCATTTATGTTAATTTTCAGAGTGTTAGGCAGCTGCTTAGAGGAGCCCATGTCTGCTGATTGTTGGGACAAAGTTTGAGGAGACAAGGTATTTATAAAGCTTTGAAATTTGCATCACCTGGCCTTTCCTAACTATGACTGTGAACAAGCCATAGCCCTAACAAGCTAATTAAGGTCCGAGACCTTGGTAATAGTTATCTGAGAGCTCAAATCTCTTGGTGTGCCCAAACTTTTGCATAGTGCTCCTTTCCTTGTTTCACTCTAAAATTGTACAAAACAAAAATAATATACTAATCTTGCATAAAATGTTGAAAAGAATGTTCCGTCTTTAACTTTATGACTTTAATGGAAGGATGTTGCTCCACCTACTCATACTCAATGCTTATGTGATGTTATGTCATGATTAAATTTAGAGAAGATCCATTGTTCAATTTCTGATTCTGAGACTTTCAAACTTTGTGGGGACCATTCTTGAACTACTTTCAAACCCTTTGAATTGATGTTAAAGTACAGATGTTCGCTAATGACAAAAATCACTATGTGATAAGGATTTTTTTCTGTCTTTCTTTACCATACAGCTTCAATTTCGGTAGTGGGTTTAGATTATTTTTTTTATAATAAAATTACTACAATTTAGTTAATGTACGTGTTTGATTATGAATATAGGGTACTGCGATTGCAAGTGTGATTTAAGTATAATGTATTCTGTACTATTCTATCTTTTTTTGATTCATAATATATACCCTCATGTATTCTGTATTCTTCTTTGTGAAAAAAAATTGAAAAGAAAAGAACTTTATGACTTTTGGAGATCAGTTCATCTTCTACTCACTTAACTATTCACAGTAACAGAAATTTTGACCAGGGGTGTCCAAACTTTTGCATGCCACTTCAAGGGCCAATCTTGTTCATTTACATTCCCTCAGGGTGTTTACCCTGTCTGCTCAATAGGGGAGATTCCTTTCTTCACCTGTGTAGATTGGTCTCATCTCATCTTGAAGGGACTGCCAAATCATTGACCAGAGATGAACAGAAATGCTGGTCTTGTCAGTGTCAAACTCATCTACTGGGGAATGGTGAACTAATAATTGTTATGTTTCTCCCAGATGACTGTTCAGATACCCACCCCTCAGTCACTTTAAACAAACCTTCCTCTGATGAGATCTGGACGAAGAGGATAGTGAAAATTCTGTGTGAGGTGGTTCACAGTGATTTACAGGGATTCAGTGTAACCTGGCAGGTGGATGGAAGGAAGGCAAGATGGGGTGAGGAGTGGACTCTGGGTCCAGACAGATGTTTGGAGATAGGAAATAAAGAACATTTGACAAAAGGTTTCGTCGGTGATCACACTCTGAGAGAAATAGTTATTTTTGTATCTCTGGTTTCTAAACCCTTCCTGCCATTGGGTGTTCCAATGATCAGCTATCGACTAATGTTCAGATAAATTAGAATAATTGGCATTCTGACAAAGACATGGCAGTGCTAACCATTGATCAGACATGATATCTGTGCCAAAGAAGTTGGATCACTGTTTGAGGGCTCCTTGCCCCACTAAGAATGCTGCTCCTCATCCGGTGCATGTGTGATGCTAAATGAATGGAATGTAACATTGTTGGGAAATGGCAGCATCTATGGAAATGAATAAAGAGCCAACATTTCAGGCCAAGACCCTTCTTCAGGACTGAAAAGGAAGAGGTAGGGGAGAGATGCCAGAATAACAATGAGGAGGTAGGGGAAGGAGGCTAGCTGGTAGGTGATAGTTGAAGCCAAATGGGTGGGAAAAGTAAAGGGATGGAAAAGAAGGAATCTAATAGGAGAGAAGAGTGGACCAATAGAGAAAGGGAGGTAGTAGGGTGCTCAGGGGAAAGTGATAGGCAGATGAGAAGAGGTAAAAGGCCAGAGTGGAGAATAGAGGAAGAGTGGAGGAGGATAATTTTTTTCTTTACCAGAAGGAGAAATGGATATCATGTCATCAGTTTGGAGGTCACCTAGATAAATCCTCCACCTTGAGGGTTGCCTTATTTGGCAGATGGAATAGAGGCGCTTGATGAAACGGTTTCCCAATTGATGACGGATCTCACCAATGTAGAGGAAGCCACCTGAGGAGCAGTGGACACAATAGATAACCCAGCAGATTTGCCGGTGAAGTGTTGCCTCACCTGGAAGCCCTCAATGGAGATGAGGGAGGAAGTGAAAGCACAGGTGAAGCACTTTGTCTGCTTGCAGGGGTAACTGCTGAGAGAGAGATTAGTGGGGAAGGACGAATAAACAGCGGAGGCACATTGGAAGATATCCATGCAGAAAATGGAGGGGGTGGTGGGGGAGATAAATATATATTTGGTGACAGGATCCCTTTGGAGATGGCGGAAGTTGCAGAGGATGATGAGAGAGATGTGGAAGCTCATGGGGTGCTAGGTAATGACAAAAGGATCTCTATCACTGATAAGGCAGTGGGATGATGGGGTGAGCACAGATGTTTAGGAAATGGAAGAGATGCAGGTGAGGGCAGCATCAATGGTGGAGGAAGGGAAATTCCATTCTTTGAAGAAGGACATATTTCTGATGTCCTGGAAAGGAAAGCCACATCTTGAGGACAGATGCGCTGGAGACAAAGGAAATGAGAAAAGGAAATAGCATTTATGCAGGAGACAATGAGGGAAGAAGTATAGTTAAGATACCTGTGGGAATTGATAGGTTTATATAATAAGTTTGTTGACAGTTTGTCTCCAAAGATGTAGACAGAGAGATCGAGTGAAGGGAGTTGTCAGAAATAGACCAAGTGATTTTAAGGGCAGGGTGGAAGCTACAGGTAAACTTGATGAAATTGCTGAGCTCAGCACGGGTGCATGAAGCAGCACCAATGCAGTTGTCATGTAGCAGAGGAAGTATGGAGCATCACCTGAGAATGCATAGAACATAGACTATTCTACACAGCCAATGAAAATGCAGGCATAGCTGGGGCCCATGAGGGTGCCCATGGCTACCCCAGAGTATGGAGAAACTGTGAGGTGCCAAAGAAAATTTTGATGAGGATGAGGACCAGTTCTGCCAGATGGAGGACATTCTGGTGGAGGGGAACTGGCTGGTTCTTTTATTGAGAAAGAAGTGGGGAGATTTAAGGCCTTCTTGATGGGAGATTTAGGAGCTGACCACCTGTGGGGAAAATGAGGTAGTCAGGGCCAGGGAATTGAAAGCTACTGAGGAGATTGGGAGCATGAGAAGTGTAGCTGATGGAGGTGGGAAGGGACTGAATCAAAGCGATAGAATGGAGTCAAGGTATGAGGACACAAGTTCAGTGGGATGGTAGCAGGCCGAGACAATAGGCCTGCCCAGATGGTCATGTTTGTGGATCTTGGGTAGGAGGTGGAAGTGAGCATTGTGTGGTAACAGAACGATGAGTATGGAGGCAGTGGATGGGAGTTCTTCAGAAATAATGAGGTCAGTGATGGTATTGGAGACAGTTTTCTGATGGTCTGGAGTGGGACCCTCTTCAAGGGGTATGTATGAGGAGGTGCCTCAGAATTGCTGCCTGGCCTCAGCAAGGTAGAGGTCAGTCCACCACACTACAACAGCACTCCCTTCGTCCATGGCTTTGATGATAAGTTTGGGATTGGTCAGAGAGAGTGGAGGGCAGTGCATTCAGAGGGGGTAAGTTTCGAGGATGAGAGGGGTGTGTGCTGAATTTGAGAATGTTCATGTCTCGTTAGAGGACTGTCAAGCCTTTTAACCCACGGTGGCAGGAAGAGGGTTAGGTCAGGCACAGGCTGGTTCACTGTGTCTGCCCTTTATTCTGATTGCTCGCCTCTCTTCCCTTGGCAAAAACCCTGTGGTGGGTTTGGCCTTTGTATGTTTGACATTGTTGCACTCTGGGAAATGCCACTGTGCTGTTTGAAGGACAATTTACATTCCAGGTCCATTTTAGTTTGAGTTCCCTGCTCCATTTACTCACTGCCCGTTACGCCACTTGTGTTTGGGGCAGCAATGAAGGCCTTCCATCTCTGTCTGTCCTTGACCATCTTCTCTACTGTGCCCAGGTGTAGTTCAGTTCAGGGTCCTCATTTCTGTCTCTATGGTATGGTGCCAAGTTGTCTTTGGTCTCTTTTGTTTCTTCTAGTCATCAGGGATCCAATGAAGTCTTGATGATGGAGTTGGCCTCATCACTTTCCCAAGCCATCTGCAATTTTTCATCAAGGTGATTGTGGCCATGTCCACTTGATGACACTGAAGGAGCAGGATGTGGTTGGAGATCTTTCTTGCCCAGAAAATACAGATTTTTTTTTTCTGGAGGCTCATGGTGTGAAAAGAATTTGGTAGCTTACATTGATAACCTGCAACCACTGGGTGTCAGAAGAACACCTCAGGAGATTCATTCACCATTTGGTATCTCATGGACAGCGCAGGGCTCAAAACAGGGTTTTCTGTACAATCCATGCTTTCTCCTGGCATATTTTTCCATTGGACATCATTCCATTTCCCACTCATTCTCCTTATCTCTTTCCATTTCCATCTCCAAACAGACTGTCTTTTGAATCAACCCCTGTTCAGCGTTGAGGATTATAGTGGCTCATTTGTGCATGGGTAGACCTCATGATGAACAATTGGATGATGTTAGCCAGCAGGAACCTCAATGCTTTTAGACAGCAGCTTCAATATGGATTTGATATGAACTATTCTTCATCAGACTCATCTTAAGCATTTTTTGTTGCTATTTTTGCTATTTTACAGCTGTATCAACATGATCATTGACATCTCATGAGTTTGCATCCTTGGTGATGTATATGGTCTGCCCAGCAACACTCCACATCATTCCCTCCAGCACACTGACACACCGTGAATATTGTCTGTCTGGTGTTTCAAGTGTATTTTTTCTCTGTAATGTAACCTAAGCAGGTTTTATTTTGCTTTGGTGATGATTACATTCTGCCTGTGGTAGCCCAGATGCTAATTTGAACTGACCTGATTCAGGGATTCAACAGTTTCTTTCCAGCCATCAATGCTGCTGAAATCATTGTGTTTCTCCAGCAGATTGTGTGTTGCTCTGGATTCCAGCATCTGCAGTCTCTTGTGTGTGGATTGAAGTTGATTTGATGGAAAGCAAAGGTGTCAAACTCATTTTAGGTCACGGGCCGGATTGGGAAAAATGCAACTTCATGCAGGCAACTTGTGCAAGTGCGCATGCTCCCACAGCATTCATTGCCTTCATTTTTCAACTTGCTCTCACGTTTCTCAGTCTCTGCTTAACTACAAAGTGTTTCACTTTACGAATTTTGTTTCTTATGAAGAAGATTGTCTAGTAAGCATTATTTTTATGATTGGCATTAACTTACAGTAGTAGGCTACAATAAAGTTGTGATGAGAGAGAGAAAAAAAACAATGCTATTTTGGATAAGATTATTTAGGGAGCCACACCCTTTCCATTAATAAACCATTTGAAATCGAATGTTAGCAGACACAAATGTAGACCTAATGAAACAAATTGTAATGTAGGCTATACAAGTGCACCTAATTTTCATTAGCCTGCTTCCAGCAATCAAACTCAGACAATGAGCACAATTAGCCTCTCAATTTTATTCACATGATTACATTTACAATAATAGAATAGGCAGAAAATGAATGGATCACAATATTATGACACTCAATGTTTTATAGTACATTTTGCTTACATGTCGCAGTGCATCGAACAGTGTCACTCATTTTTCACTTGCTGCTTCCAGACACCTGATATCTCTTGCCTTTAACCAGCCTATCAACATCAAGGACGAGTTTCTGGGCAGTTGTGATTTTCATAATGTCATTTAGATGTCTGTGTGTCAGCTGCAAGCGCAGTTTGGATTTGTTAATATTCATTATGGAGAACGCCAGCTCACAGAGATATGTTGTCCCGAACATGCAAATGATCTTTGAGGCAAAGTCTGTCTTCTTGGGGTACATCAGTCAGAGGTATTGATAGAAAAAGTCCAGACCCATAGTCTCAAATTTATATTTCAAAGTCGAGTTACACTGAATTTCAATTAGTTCCATTTGGAGTTCCTCCGGCACATCTGAGGCTGCATTGACGGCAACCGGTGAGCAAAATAGTGAGAATTCCTTCTCAAGCTGAGTGAAGACTTGGAAACGATTCTAAAACTCACCTTTCAGCCATCAAATTTGTCCTTGTACTTGTCCATGTTGTTATTATTCCCATGAGAGACATGCACAGACTGCAAAGAGGGGAAATGAGCTGGGTTGCTCTGGGACAGTTGCATCTCCCACAGGTCTAATCTAATTTGAAAGGCAAGAATGCTGTCGCAGTATTCCTTAACAAGTTTGTTGTGGCCTTGCATGTTAACATTAAGCACATTTGAGTGCTCTGTTATATCCACCAAAAATGCAAGATCATGAAGCCAGTCTGGGTCATCCAACTCTGCCACTGGCTTCCCTTTCTCATTCATGAATAGTCCAATTTCCACACGCAATTTAAATTTGAGCAGAACCCCTCTGCTCAACCGGCAGACTTCAGTGTGGTAGGGTAGGCCGTGTCCAATATTACTTTCGGACGAAGGAGTGTCAAATTGCCGATGGTTGAGTCTCTGGCTCTAATAAATTTAACCGCTGTGATTACTACATCCATGACATTGGCCATTTTCAGGCTCCTGCTACATAACGCCTCTTGGTGTATAATACAATGAAAATTCCAGAATTCCTGCTTTGGACTCTTTGTCTGAACTTTCTCTCTTAGTTTCACAAAAACACCTGCCTTTTTCCCAACCATGGACAGTGCGCCATCTGTTGCCACACTGACAGCGTGACTCCAGTCAACTCCCAGTCTACCCAAGGCCTCAACGAGGCTGGAGAAAATGTTGTTCGCCGTTGTGGTGTTTGTCATGGGCACCATCACCACAAACTCCTCGGTGGCAGTCAAAGATGCATCGATACCACAAATAATAAATATTATTATTTATATATAATAAATTATAGTTAATAATTATAATTTATATATAATAAATATTCCCAATTGAGCTACATCAGTCACGTCAGTGCTCTCATCAATTGCAATAGAGAAGGCAATAAATGACTTCACTTTGTCTTTTAGTTGACTGTTCAAATCTCCAATAAGGTCCCTGATTCTCACTGCCACAGTATTTCTTGACAAGTTGATATTACCAAAAGCCTGTCTCTTCTCAGGGAACATCAGCATGAATGCTTTGATGAATTCCCCTTCTGAGTATGGCTTCGACGCAGCCGCTATATTGTTGGCAATAATATAGCTGGCCTTGACAGCTCCATCACGAGTCTCTTGACTTTTGGTGAACACTGATTGCTGTTTTTTCAGAGCTGCTTCAAGCTCGTTTACCTTTTACGTTGTGAGTCATCCTGCATACTTTTCATATTTTCTCCATGTGACGTCTCATAGTGCCGTTTGATATTGTACTCTTTTGCCACAGCCACTTGTTGCGAGCATACCAGACACATAGGTTTGCCTTTGACCGCACAGAAGGAAAAACGATCTTTCCAATTATCGTTGAATATCCGACCTTCGATGTCAACTTTTCTTTTCTTGGAAAGTATTTTGAACCACAGCAGCAAACAGTCTCAGTCTTGCTACAGGTGTTACTTACCTGAGTACTCTGCGTGTTTATACTGTGTCTGACGACGTAAGTGGGGCCGATAGTGGTCTTCAGTGCAGGGTGGTAGCTGCTTATATACAGCGGGTGATTAACTGCCGCCTTGTGCAGCTGCCGTACTGCTACATAATAAATGGTCATGAATATACTTCCCCCCCCCCCCCAATCCATCCCGCGGGCCGGATTGGACCCCTTCGCTTGACACCTCTGACGGAAAGCATTTGGCACATTGCAGTAACAATCTGTAACCACTGGGGGTCAGAGGAACACCTCTGAAAGAAGGTATCGAGGCTTCAGTCAAACTGGCTGCAGTAACAGCAACCTCAAGCCACTGGGTGTCTGTGTAACAGTCAGACAGGTGTTGCTGGACAGTTGTGGTGAAACAGTGCACAGGAGGAGTCCATTGTGCCGAAAGGCCCTGAAGCTACAGGAGCTCTTCAGGTGAATATGTCACACTGCAACTTCTGATGGTAGTTGCATGACTTCCATGAGTTCTTGTAATAGTTCACCATTTCTGATTGGGGTTCCCATGGCTGTAAAAAATCCTCTTTGTTTCCAAAATTTCCAAAGTCTTGAACAACTCAGAAAGCATATCGAGAATTGGTTTGCATATTAGCTTATCTTTCTGCTAGCTTACATGCTTCAATTAAAGCTTTCATGTGCTGAGATACCGGGAACCATATTTCCTGAGGCTATCACTTCATTTTCTATGACAACAGCTCAAGTAGTCATTCGAATCCCTCCCTCAATGGTTGAGCAGCCATCAGTGAACAGAACCACATCTGTGTTCAACAAAAGCACTTCTTAATAATAATTAGCATCTTCTTGGCATGTTATTGTTCTTGCACAGTCATGGTCATCGTAGTCTTCCATGTCCACTAAGTCATCTGATTTTTGTTCTGCCACTGCAGCTGACAGCTGTTGGGTCAGGCCTAGTCATTTTGGCAACTTTAACAACATACCCATTACATCCAAATTTGTAGCCTAAAGTTGTGCTGTCCAATCAATGTTTTCCTTCCCTTGTGAGGCTGGGGTTGAGCTTGCTGTCAAAGTTGATATTGTCCTTGTGGTGAAGTTGATTTCTTATGGCAACAGGATCTCGCCTAATGTCCTCTTCTACCATATAACTTACATTTCCAATTCCACTCGTTCTGTTGGTTAGCAGATGGAGATCATTGATCCATTTGTATCGATCTTATTTGATGTGAATATCTCGCTCCACTTGTTTATCAGCTTGTACCAGTTCACTGTAGGAAACAACAGTTTCACTCCAATTCGCTTTTATTAGCTTTGCCATTTTGGCAACATCTGTCTTCAAATTATCCTTGAAAATCGACTTGAAAGGGGCGTATGTGGTGTCTTCAATATGATCTTTGTTTGTTCCTGGGACTCCTGAGTATCTGAACCCAACTGTCCCAGAACAGTCTTCATATTCAGAAACATCCTCTGGAGGCCTTTGTTTGCAATCAACCACTTTCTTCCAATCAATCTGCTCTGGGGCATGTCTCTAACCATGCCTTAATTGCTTCCCAACCAGCTGATAAATTCTGTTTATCCTCTCCTATACGATCTTCAACTCACCATGACAAATGATTTATTTGCTGAGTTATTAGCATAGTAACTAAAATTTGAATGTCAACGTATGGATGCAATTTGTATATTTTCTTATTCATTGAAGTTCAGCCCAACAACTTCCCTAGATCATTCATCATTTTTTTCTGTTTCTTTTCATATTCTCCATCATCAGTCTTGTGTGGTTTCACTCTGAATTTTTACTGGGGCAAGTCCTGCCATGACTACCAGACAAATTACTTCATTACTGTCATCATCACTTCAGCCACTAGAGGTCGCTGTCGTATCAGTATCACTTTGCAGTTCCTTGGAGTTCCTGAGGTGCTGCTGTCAACGTTTCTCCCTATAGATGCTGCCTGGCCTGCTGTGTTCCACCAGTATTTTGTGTGTGCTGCTGTTTCAGAGTTGGCTGCCTATCAACATGATTGACATCACTGTTAACACCGCCCACTGGGACAAATATCACATTGTTCAGAGCTAATCCAACCTGATGTAGAAAAGGTTTCCCTTCCATAATGTGTCCTTGTTACTTGTTCGTTCAGCTGACTTTCTTCTGAACCCCTCAACATCCAACCCGTCCATGTTCGAGACTAAAATAACTCTAGGACACCCATATCTTTCACTGTTGGAGATTCCACAGGTTCTCACATTCCAGCGACTCAACTTTGCTTCATCAAGTTTATTGTCATTGAACTATATACATGTATAACATATATTACCATATAATGTATATTGAAATAGGACAACGTTTCTCCAAACCAGGGTGTAAATCACGGTAGTGCACATAACACACGATAATTTATGAAGGTAAAAATAAAATCTGCAGATGAATCACACATAAATAACAAACAAAAGTGCATTCATATTAAATACTGTACTGGAACAGATTAACCAGTGACATTTTGAATTCGATGCGACAGGGAGCTCAGAAGCCAAATGGCCTGGGGAAAAACTGTTTCAGATCCTGACCGTTCTTGTTTTTATGCATTGTCTCCTGCCTGATGATAGAAAGTCAAAGAGAATGCTGGATGGATGGATGGGATCCTTAATAATATTAAGGGCTCTGTATATGCAGTGCTCCTTATAAATTCCCCTGATGGATGGTTGGGAGACCCCTTTGATCCGCTCAGTGGTTCTCACAGTTTTTTTGTAGGGAATTCCTGTCCAATGCTCGACTGCTCCCATACCAGATACAATTGCAACTTGTCAGGATGCTCTCAATGGTGCTCCTGTAAAATCAGCTAAGATGTGGGGGAGTCTGGTTGCTTCAATCTGCTTAGGAAGTGGAGGCACTGCTGTGCATTCTTGCTCAGGGAAGTGATATTAAAGGACCAGATGAGGTCACCCATGATGTGAGCTTCCAGGAACTTTGTTCACTTAATTCTCTCTACGGAGGTACCATGTATTCTGGGGGGGGGGGGGGGGGGGGGTGGAGGAAGGTGTTTGTCTGCACCTTCCTGGTCCACAATGATTTCCTTTGTCTTCTCCACATTCTCACACCAATCCACCAGCCAGTCCACTTCCTCTCTATACTCTGTCTTGTTATTGTTCGCTGAGGATAAACTGGTTTGGCCCGGTTGTATGCTGAAACTCAACATGGTAGTGGAATTCAGGCAGGACTGTTTTTAGGTTCGCATGGTTAAATTCGCCAGGGTGTTTGACGAATTATTGCAGCTGTTCCGGTAAATCAATTGGAAAAGCTGTGAGTATCAGGGCTAGTGACACTGCCTGACCTGTCAGCACAGTCTCTGCGGCACCACCCAACTACCAACCGATCCTTTCAAAGGTCTTGGATATAATTGCGCGTTCAAAAACCTAAGAGCTGAAACGCGGCGGGAAGAATGGCAAGCCGTGATTGGAGGATCGGTCATCATATGATTGGGGGGGGGGGGGTGGTCGGGAGCTGTCGGAGCCGCAAATTTGATTCTCAGTGGTCGGTGCCCGAGTGTGGGCTGGTCGAGGTTCCCACTGGAGGTCGGGGGCAGCCGGCAGGAGGTGATTCGGGGAGAGAGTGGGGTTGTGGAACACGAGATACGGTAAAAGCTCTGACTGGAGGAACGGCCAGAAGGTGACATATGGCCTCCCCCGACTCGCACTTGTCAAAGGCTTTGAGCGCTGATTAGTCTCCCGGTGTCCGCGCGACTGGCGACGGGTGAGCGCGCGGCAAAGGCTCCGGTCGCGGGAGGAGAGCGCGAGAAAATGAGGCGCCGACTGGTTGACGGGTGAGCGCACGTGACGAGGAGTCGAGCGCGCGCGCGCATTCCGCCAACAGCACAATCGCGAGCGGCGGGAGTTAGACGAGAAGCTAGACTGGACTGCCAACACAGATGCCTTGTGCAGGAAGGCACAGAGTCGACTGTACTTCCTAAGAAGGTTGGCGTCATTCAATGTCTGTAGTGAGATGCTGAAGATGTTCTATAGGTCAGTTGTGGAGAGCGCCCTCTTCTTTGTGGTGGCGTGTTGGGGAGGAAGCATTAAGAAGAGGGACGCCTCACGTCTTAATAAGCTGGTAAGGAAGGCGGGCTCTGTCGTGGGCAAAGTACTGGAGAGTTTAACATCGGTAGCTGAGCGAAGGGCGCTGAGTAGGCTACGGTCAATTATGGAAAACCCTGAACATCCTCTACATAGCACCATCCAGAGACAGAGAAGCAGTTTCAGCGACAGGTTACTATCGATGCAATGCTCCTCAGACAGGATGAAGAGGTCAATACTCCCCAATGCCATTAGGCTTTACAATTCTACCGCCAGGACTTAAGAACTTTTTAAAAGCTATTATTAATGCTTTTTGAGATAGTGATTTAGATGCATATCATATTTTTTACTGAGTTAAGTATTGTATGTAATTAGTTTTGCTACAACAAGTGTATGGGACATTGGAAAAAAAGTTGAATTTCCCCATGGGGATGAATAAAGTATCTATCTATCTATCTATCTAAGAGGCGCCAGCGCTCAGCTTTCGTGTCCGGTAGTCCGCAGTCCGTGAATGGAGGAGTCTGAGGGTGGGCCTCACCGGAGGGGAGCTCAACGGCCAACGGGACAACATGTCAAAAGTTTCAAACGTATATTTAATGTCAGAGAAATGTATACAATATACATCCTGAACTGCTTTTTCTTTTCAACCATCCATGAAAAACAGAGTGCCCCAAAGAATTATTTACTAGAATGTTACCTGGGTTTCAGCACCTAAGTTTCAGGGAAAGATTGAACAAGTTAGGTCTTTATTTTTTGGAACATAGAAGGTTGAGGGGGGTCTTGATAGAGGTATTTAAAATTATGAGGGGGATAGATAGAGTTGACGTGGATAAGCTTTTTCCATTGAGAGAAGGGGAGATTCAAACAAGAGGACGTGACTGGAGACTTAGGGGGCAAACGTTTAAGGGTAAAATGAGGGGGAAATTCTTTACTCAGAGAGTGGTAGCTGTGTGGAATGAGCTTCCAGTAGGAATGGTAGAGGCAGTTTTGGTATTGTAATTTAAATCAAAATTTTATAGGTATATGGACAGGAAAGGAATGGAGGGTTATGGGCTGAGTGCGTGTCAGTGGGATAAGGTGAGATTAAGCGTTCGGCACGGACTAGAAGGGCCGAGATGGCGTGTGTCCATGCTGTAATCGTTATATGGTTATAAGAATGAACAACAGTTGAATGTGAGAACCTCAAAGTCCCCTCCAGCTCCCCTCCCGCGCGTAAGTGGCAGCAAGCAACGATCCTCCCTTCCACCACCAACAAAAAAAGCATCGGCACCCACCATCAAGCACTCAAGTGTGAGTAGAGCAGACTTGAAACACAGTTACAGTACTCCAAAGACTGAATTGTTCACCCGTCATTCAACATACCACAAGCTCTCTCTCTCTCTCCCTAATGATGGAGAAAGAGGTGTCTGCATTTCACAGCGAGAGGGGAGACATAACAACTCGCTGGTTTAGGATGTTAAAAATCTGTGCGTCGCTTTTTTCGAGTTTTTGTGTCCAAAGATCTCAGGTCTCTGGGCACACAGCCGTGATCATCCGACTCCCCCAACGATACACAGATCTCCTCCTGTGACAATGCCCTATGATCTGCCTGTCTCCAAAGCCCTGAGATACTCGGCCTCAAAAGGCGAGCCGAAATCTTAGGCCGAGCCCTGTTTGTTGCGCCAAACAGTGATCAGATGTGAAACCCCAAGAACAAGTCCTATTACCACAAATAATACAGTCAGCATATAACTCCAGGTCAGGGTCTTCAAAAGAACCCTGAAAGGGAACATTAGAGATATTAAAGATGAAAATAGAGCTGTTTCTGAAGGTGCAAGCAATGCAGTCACCATTAGGCACCACTAACCCTCCTAAACTCCACTGCAGGATAAGCGTAGACATAGGACTGTGAAACTCGTTGGTTTCCTCGTGTATCAGACCAATATTTCAACGGTTCCATTTAATATTAGAGAATGTATACATGTAAAACCTGAAATCCTTACTCTCCACAGACATCCTCGAAACAGAAGAAGCCCCCCCAAAGAATGAGTGAAAAAACATATGAAATCTGAAGCCACTTGCCCCTCCCATACACAAGCAGCATCCACCCTCCCAACCCCCTCCCCACTTATTCCAGCATAAAGCATCAGCATTCCCACCACCCACCATGCAAACAAAAACAAAGCCCCCAAAGAGAGATCATGGTCTTACAGTCCATCAAAAACTAACTGTTCACACCAACACAGACTCCAGCCAAACACGAGAGCAGGAAAAGAGGAATCACTCATCATAAGGGTGAGCAGGAGACATGGGAGACTGCAGGTGCTGGAATCTGGGGCAATAAACAGTCTGCTGGATAAACTCAGTGGCTTGAACAGTGATTGTGAGTGGAGGGATATGGTGCAGGCACAGAGCGCATATGAGCATAGAGAAAATGGATTTATATTACATTTTGGTGAATCTTCTTTATCAAAGCTAGACACTTTTTTTACAAACTGGAATGGCTGGTTATCTGAAATTGTGATGATATCTCTGAGACCCAGGGGCTGAAATGTGCCTAATTGGGAGATATGATGTTGTTTCTCAAGCTTCACCTTGAGATGTCCAAGTGAGGATGATCAGAGTGGGGTGTTAGATTCACGTGAGAGCGGTGGAATCTGGCAGATTGAAGAATTCTTGAAAGCAGCTATTAGGTTTGTGGTTTTAGGATGTAGAGGAAGCCACATCCTAAGCAGAGCATCAACTACTGTAATTCTGAGATGTGCAAAGGAAGCACCTGAAAGGAGCCTTTGCATCTCTGGGAGTTGGGATGGGAACATATTAAAGAGACAGTTGTTTGATCTCCTGCAGTTGTGAAAAGCACAGCAAATGTTACACAGTCACAACTGATCAATGCAGAAGAGTGAATTGAGGAGTTGTGGAGAAAAGAATCTTATTTGATTATGACATAGAAACTGGGGGGGGGGGGGAGATTTGTCTATCAATAACATTACCTCAGAGGGGTGGAAATGACAGAGAATGATTAATGAATTGTGGGTGCTTGTGGGCCCACTGATGAGTGGGAGGTGATAATGGAGAGAGAGCTGAAGTGCTGTAAGTGGAAAAGAGGCGGTTGAGAGTTTGGCCAACTATGGTGGAGGAGAAGCCATGTTTTACAGAATTTCTTGATGTATGGTTTAGGAGACTTACACGGTGAGTGGAAATGGGAAAGATCATTGTATGACTAGTGGACTAGAGTGGAGTATAACGAGTCTGTAAAGCTGGTGACAAGACCTTGATTACATGGTAGGTGGCTAGACATTAAATGGAGTTTATCTGATGTTTTCTGCTGCAAAAATGAACACCTGTGAATGGGCATCCTAAACCTCTGGCCAAGGTGGTTCACAACCATCTCAGCAAAACCAAACACTGAGAATATACATGTGTTCCCAGTACAGCATCCATTCATTTCAGACTCTTGGTGGAAAGGTGACACCAGGGAAGTGCATAAACTGTCCCTCCCAAATTCGAACATCTCTCTCACCATGTTTTGATGTGCAGTTCCTCTTGTTTTATTTTACATTTTTGTTAATTCAGTACAGAAAATATGATATTGTCTTATTGTTTTCTGTTGTTCATTCTTACATTCTTAGAAATTGGGGGATACAATCATCTTTCTCTTCCTCAAACTCAATGGCTCTGTCCTACAATTCATCTGTAGCATTTATGTAAACCTGCTCTTCCTGGGTATACAGATCACAGAGGAGCACTCAGTTATCATTAGTGATCAAAATGCAGAAAAGAATTGAGTGAGTTTCACTTGCCAGAAGCTGGGACTTGGCGCAAGATGCCTGAGAGTCCAAAGGAGTTTGGTCCCGGGACTTGCTGGTGAGTTTCATTAACAGGCTCCAGAAGTGAAACGTTTGCAATTTGTGAGTTAATAGTTCATTAGTTATTTGCTAATTAACAGCAGCCAATACAAGAAGTTAGTGTCAAGCAGAGTGGCCATTGTGACAATGGGCCAGTACACTGGAGGAGAGCAGAGGCTTGGACTCAAGAGCCTTTGATGTGAAGAGGTGGAGAAAGTGGCTCAGATTTGGGGAAAAAGAACAGATTTCTAAAAAGGCTTCACTAAGAAGTCAAAGGTAAGGTTTCATTTTATTGTGATTCTTCAGTCCTTGATTCAGTCATTGCAGGATAGTGGTTAGGCAGTGGAATGCTCTTCCTAAAAGTCATGGGAATTCAGGGAACCTCATGGTTACATTTTTGGGCAGTTGACCCTTGCATACTGGGTCAAGGAGCTGGAGCTGGACCTGCAGGTGTCGGTATCATCTGGGAAGCTGAGGGCTTCAGAGATGATACTTTTACTGATGTGGTCACATCTAAAGTACACACCTCAGATAGATGGGGAAGGAAGGGGAGAATGCATCAGTACAAAGGACTCCTGTGGCCATTCCCCTGACTAACAGGAACATGTCTTTGGATACTGTTGAGGGAGATGACCTTTCAAGTGCCAGCAGAAATGGTCAGGTCTTTGGCTCTGTCACTAGCTCTGACAGTGAGCATGCAGGCATATTGTGCTTTATGACAGAAGATGGAATGGACTTAGAAGTTTGTGAAAATTCAGTGTCCTCTGAAACAGTGTCAAACTTCTATAGCTGCACTGTGGAGACAAAACTGATTAGTTGCATTATAGTTTGTGAACACCAATACCTTTGAACAGAAAAGCCTGCAAAATGTAGTGGAAACAACCAGGTCCACTGTGGGTAAAGCCCTCCCCAACACTGAGCACATCTACAAGGTGTGCTGTCATAGGAAATCAGCTCGATCATCAAGGATCTACTCCATCCCGGCCATGGTCTGTTCTTTGGAAGGAGGTACAGGAGCCTCAGGACCCAAACCACTAGGTTCAGGAACAGTTATTACCCTTCAACCATTAGGCTCTTGAACAAGATGAGATAACTTCACTCACCCCAACAATGACCTCTTCCCACAACCTATGCTCTAAGTTTCAAAGATTCTTGATCTCATGTTCTTGATATTTGTTGTTTGCTTGTTTGTTTGTTTATTTATTTTGTTAGTTTCTTTTTTCACTTTATATTTGCTTCTTTTCATTTTTCTTTTCTTTTTGTATTTGTTGTCTTTTCTTCATTGGTTGCTTGTCGGGCATGTATACGTTTTTCATTGATATGATTGTGTTTCTTCGTATCTCAAAGTAAATCTCAAGGTAGTATATGGCGGCAAATACATACTTCGATATTAAATTTACTTTCAACTTTGAACTTTTCAAGACAGGAAATTCTGTGGCTGCCGATGCAATGTCAGGATGGTGTGTTGTTTCCTGTATGCCAGAGTGAAGGATATTCCTGAGCATTTGCAAAAAAATCTTGAAAGATATGGCAAACAGTGAAGATCATTGTGCACTTTGGGAAAAAGGGCATCAGTAGGAAAATGGATGAGTTCCTGTAAATTGAGAATTGGAAGTTACATAAGACATTAAGATGTAGGACCTCAAGGGTATTGATCACCACATTACTCCTGGTGCTATATGCTGGTTAGTCGCTTGATAGGAAGATGGGCCAGATTATTGTATGGCTGAAGAGTTGGTGCAAGGGACAGGGCTTCATGTTCTTGGATAGTTGAAATCTCTTCTGGGGTAGAGGCAACCTGTACAAGATAGACTGTTTGCACGCAAACTGGCAAGGTACCAATGTTATAGAAGAGAAATCTATTTTTTCCACAAGAGAGGTTTTAAACTAGATTGTGGAGTCAGCAAGAAGACAGGACTATATTCAGCAACCAAAGAGTGTTCACCCGGCAATCAGGATAACATGTTTACAATGGCAGATGAGACCACTGAGTTAAATGCATGTATTGAGTTCCATGCATTTATCATAACAGGTAAGATGGAAGAAATGAGTGGAGCGTCAATTACTTCTAGTAACTGGGATATTGTGGCAATAACAGAATTGTGGCCAAGAGAAGGGCAGCCCAGTGTTCACACACAAAATGCTGGAGGAACTCAGCAGGCCAGGTAGCATTTATGGAAAAAAATGTTGTCAATGTTTCAGGTCAAGACCGTTTGCCCGGACTGAGTTTCAGCCCAAAACATAAACCATACCTTTTCCCATGGATGCTGCCTGGCCTGCTGAGTTTCTCCAGCATTTTATGTGTGTTGCTCGGATTTCCAGCATCTGCACATTTCCTCTTTTGTATCAATCAGCAGTGCCATGGCCTCTTGGTCATCATGGAGAGTGGAGGTTAAAGTGAGATTTTTTTCTTCTCTGCATTCAATTTTGAACTTTCAAATGTCTAATATCCACAGCTCTGGTGAAAGGTTTGCGATATTTGATTATTTCTCTCTCCATAGTTACTGCCTGTCCTGTAACTTCAGTAGGATTTATCTCTTATTTGCAACATGTGTAGTTAATTGTCCCTCAGTGATGACTTCATTCTTCCTGTTTCAATTCTGAAGCCAATTATGTCTGAAACTGATTTGATTTGAACTCTTTGTTACCCTGAAATACTGACTGCAACCACTAGGGGACAGAGGCTCACCTCCAAGTATTGAGCCTTGAGTTAAACTGACTGCTGTAATAGTAACCGACAGTCTCTCGGTGTCAGTGTAACAGTCAGGCACAGCCATACTGCTGGACGGTGTGGGTGAAAAAGTGCACAGGAAGATTCCATTGTTCTAGCTGTTCCTGAGTCTGCAGGAGCTCTTCACATGACATCGCCACGTCATGTGAAGGATATCCCAAGTACATGCTCGTCCATGGGTTAATTGGCCACTGTAAATTGCACGTGTTTGTAGAATCACAGAATCAAGGATCATACAAGCATAATCAGACTCAGGTTTAATATCACCAGCATGTGTTGTGGCATTTGTTAACTTTACAGCAACAGAGCAATGCAATGCATGATAATAATAAAAAAATGCAGTAAATACATATAATAGTTAAATTAAAAAAGTGCAAAAACAGAAATAAAAAAAGGAGTAAGATAGCGTTCATGGGTTTAATGTCCATTTAGGAATTGGATGGCATAGGGGAAGAAATTTCTGTACCTCCTTCCTGATGGTAACAACGAGAAGAGGACATAACCTTGATGCTGAACGTCCTTAATGATGGATGCCGCCTTTCAGAGGGACTGCTCCTTGAAGATGTTTTGGATGCTACAGAGGCTAGTACCCATGATGGAGCTGGCTAATTTTACCACTTTCTGTAGCTTGCTTCGATCCTATGCAGTAGCCTCCCCACACCAGACAGTGATGCAATATACTCTCCACGTTACATCTGTAGCAGTTTTTGAGTGTTTACATGACAGACCAAATCTCCTCAAACTCTGAGTGAAACATAGCCACTGTCTTGACTTCTTTATAGCTGCATCAATATATTAGGACCAGGTTAGATCCTCAGAAATCTTGACACCCGGGAATTTGAAATTGCTCACTCTCTCTACTTCTGATTCCTCTCTGAGAATTGGTTCATATTCCCTCGTCTTACCCTTTCTAAAGTTCATAATCAGCTCTTTTGTGCAAGGTTGTTGCTGAGACACCATTCAACTAGCTGGAATATCTCACTTCTGTACACCCTCTCGGCTCCATCTGAGATTCTGCCAACAATGGTTGTAACATCAGCAAATTTATAGATGGCATTTGAGCTATGTCTAAATACAGAGTCATGGGCATAGAGAGAGTAGAGCAGTTGGTTAAGCACACATCCCTGTGGTGTGCCAGTGTTGTGTTCTGTGGTTGGCAACAATGAATATAGAATTGAGTCAGGTTTTATAAACAAACATAAATATTTATTAAACTCTGCTCAACAGAAGTGGAAAGTAAACAAATGACTAACTTAACCGGAAGTTAACTGCTATACGGCAATTTAACAAAGAGCCAAACTCTGTAATAGTTCTTAAAGTGGTAAATTCAAACACAATCTTAAAGTGGTAAATTTGAAGGTCCAAATGATTTATACAGACAGTGAGGAGAGACTTCCCTGAAAACTGATTTCTTCGCAGTATCAACGTAACATTACAGCTGATGTCAGCCGAGGGATGCCTTGTCCAAAGGATTCACGACGAAGGAAATAAAATGGCTTAAAGGAACTGACCTTTTTTTCTGCTGGAGGGTGAACACTGCACAAACCTTTCTTATCTTGCAGGGGTTTTCTCAGATGCAGGCCACTATTCCTGAATGAAGATTCAATAAGGTCGATCCTTTACAGAACTGCTGAACAACACCAACTTTACTCAATCCTTCAGGTTCCGGTACTACTAGACTGTAGAGGTAACAAAGCTGGACAAACAGAAACTGGCAGAAATTAGCGAAACTGCCAACAATAATGTTTCCACCTTAAAATAGAAACTAAAACTCCACTTTAAAAAGCAACTGCGCCATGAGACAAATACGCAGCAAAACAAACCAACGAACTAACTACGTCACAACAGGAGTCTTCCCTTATATACCTGTTGGAAAATGCCATCACATGACCTCACCCCGGCGGGAAAATTACATCACCCCCACCATCTCAAGACAATTACATCATGGTTATAAGACAGCCACAAGATACCCACGGGGTATGTAACAGTTGATTGTCAGCAAGTAGGAGATGTTATTACCAATCCACACAGTTTGTGGATTGCTGGTTAGGAAGTCAAGGATCCATGAACCCCCATGTTTTGGAACTTTTCATTCAGAACTGGAAGAATGATGGTATTAAACGCGAAGCCATAGTTAATGAACAGCATCCTGACATAGTTATTTCTATTGTCCAGGTGATCTAAGGCCACGTGGAGAGCCATTGAGATCACATCCACTGTAGACCTATTGTGGCAATAGGCAAATTGCAGTGGGTCCAGGTCTTTGCTGAGACAGGAGTTGATTCTAGCCATGACCAAACTCTCAAAGCATTTCATCACCATAGATGTGAGTGCGACTGGACGATAGTCATTAAGGCAGCTCATGCTGCTCTTCTTGGGCACTGATATAATCGTTGCCCTTTTGAAGCAGGTGGGAACTTACAGCCATAGCAGTGAGAGATCGAAAATGTGTTTGAATACATCCACTAGTTAGTTGGCACAAGTTTTCAGACCCTTACCAGGTACTCAATCAGGGCCTGCCACCTTCTGAGGGTTCACCCTCCTGAAATACAGCCTGATGTTGCCTCTGAGACAAAGATCACTGTGTCGCCAGGTGTAGCAGGTCCTTCTGCCCAATTTGTCAATGCCAAACAAGATGCCCATCCAAGCTAGTCACCTTGACAGCATTTTGAGGGAACTTTTCTTCTCCATGTCCCTCTTCATTTTAGGTGATAAAATCACCAATCAATCTCCTGCAAGTCAGAACTTTACACCAGAGCTGACAAAGTTTCAGATTGTTAGAGATTTAATAAACAAATACAGTAGCAGGTAAACATCCCATCTCACTGCTACGTTGACTGTCCACAGTGACTGTGACTCTGATACAAATTATATTTCCTGTAATGTGTGTATTCACTCCAAGGAAAGCCCTAGCCTGGACAAACTTTCCATTTTAACTCAATCACGGCAACATCCTTGTAAGTCTTTTCTGCACTCTTTCCAGATCAATAACATAATTTCACCCAGGGGATGAATAAAAAATTAAACACAATACACAAATGCTATGTATAAATTTGGTGATGGTACAACCATTGTTGGTAGAATTGAGATGAGAGGGCGTACAGGAGCAAGATATGCCAGCTAGTTGAGTGGTGTCATATTGACAAAGTTGCACTCAATGTAAGTAAGATGAAAGAACTGATTGTGGACTTCAGGAAGGGAAAGACAAGGGAACACGAATCAATCCTCATAGAGGGATCAGAAGTGGAGAGAGTGAGCAGCTTCAAGTTCCTGGGTGTCAAGATCTCTGAGGATACAACCTGGCCCCAACATATCAATGCAGCTATAAAGAAAGCAAGATCGCGACTATATTTCATAATGAGTTTGAAGAGATTTGGTTCCTCACCTAAAACACTTAAAAACCTAGATGTACAGATGTACCGTGGAGGGCATTTCGACAGGCTGCATCACTGGCTGTTATGGGGGCGGGGGGGGGGGGGGGTGTGCAACTACTCAGGACTGAAAAAAGCTACAGAAAGTTGTAAAATTAGTCAGCTCCATCATGGATCATGGGTACTAGCCTCTGTAGTATTCAAGACATCTTCAAGGAGCAGTGCCTTAGAAAGGTGATGTTATTTAAATTTTTCTTTCTATGTTGGCATGTATTGGATTCTACTGTTGCTGCTAATTTAACAAATTTCACAACACATGCCGGTGATAATAAACCTGATTCTGATTCTCTCTTCAAGAAGGGAGAGAGGCAGGAGAAAGGAAATTATCAGCCAGTTAGTCTAACCTCAGTGGTTGGGAAGATGTTGGAGTTGATTATAACGGATGAGGTCTCAGGGTACTTGGAAGTACATGATAAAATAGGCTGTAGTCAGCATGGTTTCCTCAAGGGAAAATCCTGACTGACAAATCCATTAGAATTCTTTGAAGAAACAGAATAGACGAAGGTGAATTGGTGGATGTTGTGTTCTTGGATTTTCAAAAGGCCTTTAAAAACATGTCTCACATACAGCAGCTTAACAAATTAGGAGTCCATAGTATTACAGAAAAAATATTGGCATGGATAAAGCAGTGGCTGATTAGCAGGAGGCAGAGTGGGAATAAAGTTAGCTTTTTCTGTTTGGCTGCCAGTGAGGTGGTGTTCCATAGGGGTCTGTGTTGGGACTGATTTTTTTATGTTATATGTCACTGATTTGAATGATGAAATTGATGGCTTTGTTGCTAAGTTTGCAGATGATATGAAGATAGGTGGAGGGGAAGGTAGTTTTGAGAAAGTAGAGAGGATAAAGAAGGACTTAGTCAGATTAGGAGAATGGGCAAAGAAGTGGCAGATGGAATACAGTGTCGGGAAGTGTATGGTCATGCACTTCAGTAGAAGAGATGAAATGATAGCCTATTTTCTAAGTGGAGAGAAAATACAAAAAAACTGAGGTGCAAAGGGACTTGGGAGTTCTTGAGGATGATTCGCTAAAAGTTTAATTTGCAGGTTGAGTTTGTGGAGAGGAAGACAGATGTGATGTTAGTATTCATTTCAAGGGACTAGATTATAAACGCAAGAATGTAATGTTGAGACTTTACACTGTTGAGGCCTCATTTGGAGTACTGAGAGCTGTTTTGGGCCCCTTATCTCAGAAAGAATGTACTGAAACTGGAGGGGGCTCAAAGAGCGTTAACAAAAATGATGCTAGGATTGAATGGCTGTCATACGAAGAGCATTTGATGGCTCTGGGTCTGTATTCACTTGAATTTAGAAGACTAAAGAGCAGCCTAATTGAAACCTATTAAATGGTGAAAGGCCTTGATGGAGTGGATATGGAGAGGATGTTTCTTACTGGGGGAGCTAAGACCAGAGGAAACAGCCTCAGAATAGAGGGGCATCATTTTAGAATAGAGCTAAGTTGAAATTCTTCAGACAGGGCATGGAGAGCCTGTGGAGTCCTTTGCCACAGGCACCTGTGGAGGCCAAGTCATTGGGTTTATTTAACAAAGATGTTGATGGGTTCTTGATTGGGAAGGCAGGAGATTGGGGCTGAGAGGAATATTGGATCAGCCAAGATGAAATGGTCGAACAGATTAGATGGGCCAAATGTCATAATTCTGCTGCTATATCTTATGGTCTAAATAGATGTACAACATTAGCCACTCATCTGTCCTCTGGGACCTCATCTGTGACTAGAGAGGACATAAGGATACTGGTCAAGGGTGCAGCAATCTCACCTCTTGCCTCCTTCAACAACCTGGAGTAAATACCTTCAGGTCCTGGGGAATTATCCATTTTAATTCTCATTAGAAGGCCCAACACTTCCTCCTCCTTGTCCTATCGTAATTTTTTTTATACAATCAGCACTGGTCTCCTGGTCCTCCACATCCTTTTCATTGGTAAATACTGAAACAAAGTTCTCATTAAGTGCCTCACTCACTTTCTCTATATCCAAGCAAATGTTCCCCCTTTATCTTTGAGTGGTTCAACCCTCTACCAAATTATCCTCTTGCCTTTGATGTATGTATGATGATGATTGTTTAAAAAGAGCTCAGGTGCATTTGGGGCTTTTCGGTGGACTGCACTCATAACAATCCATTGGGCACTGGGTAGAGGCTAATAAAAAAGAAGTGGAGCGCCCATTGTGTGGATGGACAGTGTTGGAGTGGTCAGGGTTCCGCTCAATTGGCTTCCTCAAAAGCAGCCTTGGGAAGCACAGTGTATGTTATCAGGAAGTTTCCAGTAAATTTTCCTTTCTCTTAGTACATAGCTAGTTGCTCTGAGAATGGGTCCAGAATTAATTATATGTTCCTTGTATGAGATGTAGAAACTTTGTGAGACCTCCAGTCTCCCTGATAACTACATTTGTATGAAGTGCATTGAACTGCAACTCCTTAGAGATCATGTTAAGGAACTGGACCTGCAGATGGATGGCCATACAGGAAAATGAGGAGGTGATTGAAAGGAGCTACTGGGAGGTAGTCACTCCTAAGATGCAGGAGGCAGGTAACTGGGTGACTGTCATGAGATAGAAAGGGAATTGGTGGCCAGTGCAGAGTACCCCTATGGCTGTTCCACACAATAATAAGTATACATATTGGGATATTGTTGGGGGGATGGTCTACGAGGGGACAGCCACACTGGCCTGATCTCTGGCACTTAGTCCGTTTCTGTCACCCAGATGGGAATGTAGCAAGTGTTACCCCTTGTGGGTATCTCGTACCTGTCATGTGACCATGATGTAATTGAAGCTATGCTGGACATGAGGTAATGGTCCTGTGATGGTGGAGTGACATCATTTTCCCGCCAGTGAGAGGTCATTTGATAGTTTTTTCCAGCAGGGAATAAAAGGAGAACCCCTCCCTGTGAGATGGGGCAGTTTGTGGCTGAATTCGCCACCTATTCCATGTTGCTGCGTATTCCGATGTTATGGCGCAGTTTCGTTTAAAAGTGGAGTTTTACCTTCTGCCTTAAGTCAAAAGTTATTGCCGGCAGTTTTGCTGCAATACTGCCAGTTAAAATCAAGTCAGAGAGTGAAGATTCCTCGAAGTTCAGGAAGCTGAAAGATCGAAGAAAGTCGATTTCAGCTGTGAAGCAGGTTCGACCTTTATTTAATCTTCGCACAAGGAATTAGTAAACTGTGTCCATGTTAACTCCTGCTTTGCCAAAAAAGAGCAGGAAGAGTTGGATGCAGAGTTTAGCCAAGGAAAGTTCAGTGCCTTTAAGCCGTTTTATTTCCTTCAATCGTAAATCCCTCGGCAAAGCATACTTTGGCTGAGATCAGCAGTAACATCGTGAAAGAGGATTTAATTCAAGGAAAGACCCTCCTTTAACTGACTGTAAATTACTTTGGACTTTTGCATTACTACTTCTAAGAACTGCTTTTGCATTATCACTTCAAGGACTGTTTTTGCAGTCTTGCTTTAAGAACTGTTCGAGCTGCCGTATCGCAGCTGACTTCCGGTTAAGTTAGTCATTTGTTTACTTTTGGGTTTTTTTTAGCAGTGTTTTATAAATGTTTTATTTGTTATAAAAAACCTGTGTCTTATATATTCATTGTTGCCAGATCATAACATTTGGGGGCTCATGGGATTAACCATTTTTGAGTTTAAATGCTTGTTTAATTTTTGATCAGTATTTTGGAAAAGGGGAATATTCAATTCTTTTGTTTGATTGGCTTGTGAGTGGTATTTGACTACAATGAATATTGATGACTTCCTGGCTTCATCAGATGCAGGGTTATTAGCGAAGGCAAAAAAATGATGTATTGGAGATTGCTAGCAGAATGGAACTTAAAGGTATTTCGAAAGATACAACAAAGCCTGTAATTCAGATGAAAATCATGGAACACTATATAGAGTTGGGTTTGTTTGATGTATCGGTTTTAGATCGGTTTCCTGTGAGTAAAGCAGCGATTCAGTTACATTTGGAACAGGTAGCATTAGAAAAGTTCAAAATAGAAGCTAAATTAAAACAGAAGGAATTGCAAGCTAACTTGAAACTAACAGTTGGAAGCTAACTTGGAATTACGTAGGTTAGAAGCTTAGGATAAACAGAGGGAATTTGAACTTAAGATAGCGGAATTAAAGTCTGAGAATAGGTCTCCTGGTTCTAGAAAAACAGTTGTTGTTAGCCAGGAAATTAAATTGGTCCCTCCATTTAGTGAAACAGAAGTAGAGAAATATTTTCAACATTTTGGAACGATTGCTCTGATTTCAGGGTGGCTGAAAGAGAAATGGTCAGTGCCATTACAGAGTGTAATGAAAGGCAAAGCACAACAGGTTTATACAGCTTTAACTGCTGAGCAAGCACTTGATTATGATATTGTGAAAATGCACATATTGAAGGCGTATGAGTTAGTCCCAGAAGCTTATAGCGAAAGATTTAGAAATTTGAAGAAATCTGTGGCCAAAACTTATGTTGAATTTGCCTACGATAAAGCTGTGTGTTTTGAGAGATGGGTTTCCTCTAAAAATGTAAATGGGGACTATAATAAATCAAAAGAGCTGATATTAATGGAGGAATTTAAAAGGAGCATTCCTGTTGAAGTAAAGACATACTTAAGTGAGAGAGACATTGCTACATTGCAGGACTCTGCTAAATTAGCTGATGAGTATGTTTTAATCCATAAGAATAAATTTCCTCAGGGCAGAACTTTTAAAAGGAAAAATAACACAGAGACTCAAGGTAAATCAGAAATTAATCATAAGTTAGTGAGAAAGATAAGGAAGAAGGAAAACCTGTGAAGGAAAGAGAGTTTGGTCCGATTTGTAATTATTGTAAGAAATCTGGTCACATAATAGCTAACAGTTTCTGATTGGAAAAGAAAGAAAAGGAAGCAATCCCAGATGCTTGTGTGCAACATACTGAAACACCTGTAAAAGCACAGGGTTTGATAAAAACAAATGAAGTTTTGTTAGAGTCTGACCAAGTTAAAAAGGGATATGGTCATTTTATAACTGCAGAGTTTGTATCCTTGAAAGAATGATCTACGTCGGTGCCAATGAAAATCCTTAGGGATACTGGAGCTTCTCAATCACTGATGTTAGACGGTGTGTTAAAGTTTAATGAAGAGTCTGACACTGGTGAGATAAATTATATATGAGGTGCTGGGAGTGCCTTTATGCCTGGACATTTGCAGAAAGTGAATTTAAAATCAGGGTTCGTTACAGGACTTGTTAAAGTAGGACTACAACCCAGCTTACCTGTGAAGGATATTTCTTTATTGTTAGGTAATGATTTGGCAAGTGGACAAGTTTTTCCTGAAGTGCATTTGACAATAGAGTCAGAGAAACCACGGATGGATCCTAGCACAAATTCTTCCTATGTTGTAACTCGAGCTATGGCTAAAAAGATTGCTGTGCAGAATGAGTTTGTTACCCATGACTGTTCAACTCAGTATTCAAGTTTTGAGGATGTGTCAGAAACTTTCTTACCTTCATTGTTTGAACAAGATTCTTGGAATAAGTCTGATCATGAAGATCTGTCTCTGTCCAGGAAGGAGATGATAGCAGAGCAGAGTAGAGACCCTGAGATTATCAAATTAAGTGAACAAGCTCTTCCAGATAGTGAAATTGATAAGGTGCCAGTAGGATATTGAGAAAGGTGTATTGATGAGGAAGTGGCACCGCCTACGATTCCTGCAAGTGATCAATGGGATGTTATTCACCAGGTAGTTGTTCCTAAAGTTTATCGAAATGAGATTTTAACTTTAGCTCATACTGTGCCCTTGGGTGGACATCAAGGGGTAAGGAAAACTGTGGATAAGATTTTAAAACATTTTTTACTGGCCTGGTTTAAGAAAAGATGTGGTGATGTTTTGCAGAATGTGCCATACTTGTCAAATTGTGGGTAAACCAAATCAGGTTACACCAGAGGCTCCATTGCAATCTATTCCAGCATTTGGTGAACGATTTTCTAAAATTATTATAGATTGTGTAGGTCCATTACCAAATACAAAAACTGGTTATCAGTACTTGTTGACTATCATGTGTACTGTGTCTAGGTTTCCAAAGGCAGTACCACTTAGGAATATAACAGCTAAAACTGTAGCAAAGGCTCTTAAAAAATTCTTTACTTATTTTAGGTTGCCTAAGGAAATACAATCTGAACAAGGCAGTAATTTGATGTCCGGATTGTTTCAACAGATAGTTTATAAATTGGGAGCTAAGCAAATCACTTCGTCTGCATACTATCCAGAATCACAAGGTGCCTTGGAAATGTTTCATTCTACCCTCGAGACTATGATTAGGATGTATTGTGTGGAAAATGAGTGATTGGGATGAGGGTATATATTTACTTCTATTTGCAGTAAGGGAGTTGGTACAAGAATCATTAGGTTTCAGTCCATTTGAACTTGTATTTGGGCATACAGTTAGAGGACCTTTAGCCTTATTAAAAGAACAATTGATTAATAAAGAGGTACACACTAATTTGTTGGACTATGTTTTAAAATTTACAGACAGGTTACATAAAGCTTGTAGTTTAGCCAGGGAAAATTTAAAATCAGCTCAGGAGAAAATGAAAACCTGGTACGATAAAGAAGCTAGGATGAGAATGTTTAAGCTTCGGGATAAGCGCTGGTTCTTTTCCCAGTGCAAACGAATTCTTTACAAACTAAATTTCATGGTCCTTATGAAATTGTGTCTAAAATCAATGATGTGGATTACATGATAAAAAACTCCAGATTGTAGAAGGCCAACTCAACTTTGCCATATAAATATAATAAAACCATATTATGAGAAACAGTCTGCTACTGTGACTGTTGTGGTCAACAATAATGAGTCTGATCTTACTAGGAACATAATAGATGATTCATCTGAATTCCATTCTAAACCCAACATTGTTTCTGCCAGATTAACAAACTCATCCATTCTGGAAAATATTGATGAGAAATTAACACTTTTACAGCTAGAACAGAAGCAGCAGATGAAGCAATTAATTTTTAAATATAGGGATTTGTTTCCAGATGTTCCTAGAAGAACCACTGTAGCTTCACATGATGTAGATGTTGGAGATGCCAAACCCATTAAACAACATCCATATAGGATGAACATGGAAAAATGTGAACTTGCTGAGAAAGAAATTAAATATATGTTAGAGAATAATATTATTAGACCTTCTAACTCGAATTGGAGTTTACCTTGTGTTATGGTGCCAAAATCAGATGGTAGTATTAGGTTTTGTATGGACTACAGGAAGGTGAATGCTGTAACAAAAATGGATGCATATCCAATTCCTAGAGTAGATGATTGTGTAGATAAAGTCGGAAAAGCAAGGTTCCTTACAAAGATTGGTTTATTGAAAGGGTATTGGTGTGTTCCATTAACGGATAGAGGTAGAGAGATTTCTGCATTTGTAACTCCATCTGGGTTATATGAATATAATGGTCTTCCATTTGGGATGAAGAATGCCCCAGGTACTTTCCAGCGGATGATTAACTCTGTGATTCAGGGATTGAAAGATACTGATGCTTAAATTGATTATTTGGTGACAGGAAATGATACTGGGAAAACACACATTACTGTGGTGGAGAAATTATTTGAAAGCTAATTTAGCTGTTAATTTAGCTGAAAGTGAATTTGGAAATGCCACTGTGACTTACCTTAGTTCTGTTGTAAGTCCAGGCTTGGTTAAAGAAAATGGCTAAGGAAATACATTAAACTCCAATTTAGTAATGAAAGGTTTAATGTTACAAGAGTACAATATTTTAATAACTCATATTAAAGGTAAAGATAATGTGATTGCTGATTGTCTATCTCGATATTGAATGTACAATGTAATTTTTTTAATGGAGTGATATTTTAACATTTGTAACACTCCTACTGTATAGTAAGTTGTAACTGATATATGATAATATTATGAATACTGTGTACATTGTAAATTTTATAAATTTATATTTCTTCTCTTGTAAATAGTTAACTGTTAAAATTTTGTACTTGACAGATCAAGATTTTTTTTGGAGGGAGGTGTGACATACCCGTGGGTATCTTCTGCCTGTCACGTGACCATGATGTAATTGAAGGTATGCTGGACATGACATAATGGTCTCGTGATGGTGGAGTGATGTCATTTTCCTGCCAGTGAGAGGTCATGTGTTAGTTTTTTTCAGCAGGATATAAAAGGAGAACCCGTCCCTGTGAGATGGGGCAGTTTGTGGCTGAATTTGCCACTGATTCCACGTTGCTGCGTATTCCGATGTTATGACACAGTTTTGTTTAAAAGTGGAGTTTTACTTTCTACCTTAAGTCATAGGTTATTGCCGGCAATTATGCTACAATACTGCCAGTTCAAATCAAGTCAGAGAGTGAAGATTTGTCGAAGTTCAGGAAGCTGAAAGATCGAAGAAAGTTGATTTCGGCTGTGAAGCAGGGTCGACCTTTATTTAATCTTTGCACAAGCAATTAGTAACCTGTGTCCATGTTAACTCCTGCTGTGCCCAAAAAGAGCAGGAAAAGTTGGATACAGAGTTTCACCAAGGAAAGGTCAGTGCCTTTAAGCTTTTTTATTTCGTTCAATCGTAAATCCCTCGGCAAAGCATACTTCGGCTGGGATCAGTAGTAACGTCGTGAAATCATATTTAATTCAAGGAAAGTCTGTCCTTTGACTGACTGTAAATTACTTTGGACTTTCGTATTACTACTTCTAAGAACTGTGTTTGCATTATCACTTTAAGGACCGTTTTTGCATTCTTGCTTTAAGAACTGTTCGAGCTGCCATAACACAGCTGACTTCAGGTTAAGTTAGTCGTTTGTTTACTTTTGGGTTTATTTTTCCAGCAGTGTTTAATAAATGTTTTATTTGTTATATAAAACCTGTCTCAGTTATATATTCATTGTTGCTGGACTGTAACACAAGGAAGAGTGCAGTAATGATAGTGGATTCCATAATTAGAGGAGCAGACAGCAGATTCTGTGGACATGGAAGTGTTAGTGACATCCTGAATCAACTCAATGGCATTCTAAAGGGGGAGTGTGAACAGCTGGAAGACATGTATATATTGCTACCAACAACATAGCTGGGAAAAGGGAGGGGGTCTTGAAGACAGAATAAAGCAGGCCCTTCGGGGTTTTAATCTCAGGATTGCTGACGTGCCAAGCACCAGTGAGGGTAAAGATTGGATGATTTGACAGATGAATGTGTGGCTGAACAATTGGGGCAGGGTTTCAGATTCCTGGGTCATTGGGATGTCTTTTGGGGAGGGTACAACCTACACAAAAAAAACATGGGTTATACCTGAAATGAAGGGGGCCAGTGTTTTGATGAAGGGTCTTTGCCTGAAACGTTGATGATTTACTCTTTTCCATAGATGCTGCTTGACCTGCTGAGTTCCTTCCAGATTTTGTGTGTGTTGCTTGGATTTCCAGCATCTGCAGATTTTCTCTTATCTGCAATGGGGCCGTATCCTTGCAGGTAGGTTTGCAAGAGTTGTTGGGGACAGATTAAACTAATTTGGCAGGTGGATGGAAAGCAGAGTGATTTGGCTGAGGATAAGCAGCTGTTATACAACTGTTACGTACCTCGTCACTGGGTGTCAGACCAGCAGAGAAAGAAGAATCCGTTGGAGTCTGGTGGTACTATATCCAAAAGTGTTTATTAGTAAAATAAGCAAATCAATACCAATAATGCAAATATATAGATAACACGCATTAGCAATAATAAACCTAAAAGTGTAGGAATAATAATAAGCAATAATAAACAAGCTCTATCGATGTCTAGGGGTAAATGAATTGTCATAGAATATAAAGTTCAGTTCAGTTCATGCGGGCTGAGGTAGATATGGTTGTTGTGTTGTAATCGTTGGAGAGAGAGAGAGAGAGAGAGAGAGAGAGAGTAACAGCTACAGCAGTCAAACCTTTCTTTGTGTTCTTGATCCATCATTCAGTTATGACCCCTCTGTCCTTCAGCTAGACTGTTCTTCTGTGGTGGACTCGTCACTCTGGCATGAGTGGACACACACACAAGTCCCCACCGGCCCTGGTATAACACTGTGAGTTTTACTGACCAAACTCCTGGTTCAGTCTCCGAAGCCCCACACCTTCCCGTGGGTTCCAACACTCAATCAGTGTCCACTAGTGTGTCTCCTGGTGTGTCTGAAGGGTGTCTCTCCAGACCTCACTTTTATCCCTACTCACAGGGTCTCAGCTATCAACCAATTTTGAACGACTGTGTCCATCAAACCAGCCCACTCTGGCTGTCCACTGAGGAATGTTAATGAACAGAATGGTATAAGATAAATAACCCTCTCAGAAGTCATAATATGGTGAATCAACAAGTCTCTCCCCCCTCTCTTATCTGTAGCAGATGTTCTTACATGTTTTCTTTTCCATCTCTCTCTCTCATGAGCAGCATAGCAACAGTAACGGTTTGTGATTCTCTGGGGGGGGGGGGAATGTATATGGGCAACTCTGCACCCTTTTGTCCATCAGAACTGTTCATCCTTCATAACACAAGTATACAACCAGAAAGGTCAGTTTAGGGAGTTAGGCGCCAAGTTAAAGGACAGGACCTCCAGGATAGCAATCTCAGGATTGCTACCAGTGCCACATGCAGGTGGGTTTAGAAATAGTAAGATAGCACAGATCAACACGTGGCTGAAGAGATGGAGCAGAAGGGAGAGCTTCAGATTTATAGATAATTGGGCAGTTTTCCAGGGAAGGTGGGACCTGCTCTGGTGGGACGGTTTACATATGATTTGGAGTGGAACAAATATTCTTGCAGGTAGGTTTGCTAGAGAGGCACCAGTGGATTTAAACTAGATACAAAGGGGGAGGGGAACCAGTGTAGGAACAGATGTATGGGAGAAGGAAGAAAAAGAAGATAGTAAAGTTGTTTGCACTGTGAGAGATAAACATAGAAGAGGTGGAGAATTTCTTAAATGCATTTATTTTAATGCTAGGAGCATTTTAAGAAAGGTGGATGAGCTTAGAGCATGGATTGATACCTGGAAATATGATGTTGTAGCTATTAGTGAAACATGGTTACAGGAGGTGTGTGATTGGCAACTAAATATTCCTGGATTTTGTTTCTTCTGGTGTGATAGAATCGGAGGGACAAGAGGGAGAGGTGTTGCATTGCTTGTCAGAGAAAATATTACAGCGGTGCTCTGGCAGGATAGATTAGAGGGCTCGTCTAGGGAGACTATTTGGGTGGACTTGAGGTATGGGAAAGGTGTAGTAACACTTATAGGGGTGTATTATAGACCAACTAATAGGGAGCGAGAATGGGAAGAGCAAATTTGTAAGGAGATAGCAGATATTTGTAGTAAGCATGGGGTTGTGATTGTGAGAGATTTTAATTTTCCACACATAGACTAGGAAGCCCATACTGTAAAAGGACTGGATGGTTTGGAGCTTGTAAAATGTGTGCAGGATAGTTTTTTGCAGCAATACATAGAGGTCCTAACTAGAGAAGGGGCAGTGTTTGATCTCCTGTTAGGGAATGAGAAACGTCAGGTGACGGAGGTATGTGTTCGGGAGCACTTTGTGTCCAGTGATCACAATACCATTAGTTTCAATATAATTATGGAGAAGGATAGGACTGGACCCAGGGTTGAGACTTTGATTGGAGAAAGGCTAACTTTGAGGAGATGTGAAAGGATTTAGAAAGAGTGGATTAGGATAATTTGTTTTATGGGAAGGATGTAATAGAGAAATGGAGGTCATTTAAAGGAGAAATTTTGAGGGTACAGAATCTTTAGGTTCCTGTTAGGTTGAAAGGAAAGGTTAAAAGTTTAAGAGAGCCATGGTCTTCAAGGATTATCAGAAACTTGGTTCGGAAAAAGAGAGAGATCTGCAATAAATATACGCAGCATGGAGAAAATGTGGTGCTCGAGGAATATAAAGAATGTAAAAAGAATCTTAAAGAAATTAGAAAGGCTAAAAGAAGATATGAGGTTACTTTGGCAAGTAAGGTAAAAGTAAATCCAAAGGGTTTCTACAGCTATATTAATAGCAAAAGGATAGTGAGGGATAAAATTGGTCCCTTAGAGAATCAGAGCGGACAGCTATGTGTGGAGCCAAAAGAGATGGGTGAGATTTTGAACAATTTCTTTTCTTCGGTATTCACTAAGGAGAAGGATATGAATTGTGTAAGGTAAGGGAAACAAGTAGGGAAGTTATGGAAACTATTACGATTAAAGAGGAGGAAGTTCTGGCGCTTTTAAGGAATATAACAGTGGATAAATCTGCAGGTCCTGACAGGATATTCCCTAGGACCCTGAGGGAAGTTAGTGTAGAACTAGCAGGGGCTCTGGCATAAATATTTGAAATGTCATTAGAAACAGGGATGGTGCCGGATGACTGGCGTATTGCTCATGTTGTTCCATTGTTTAAAAAGTGTTCTAAGAGTAAACCTGATAATTATAGGCCTGTAAGTTTGCCGTCAGTGGTGGGTAAATTAATGTAATGTATTCATAGAGATGGTATATTGTCATGGTCCGGTCTGTGAAATCCGTATTCCAGTTCATGGTCTGGTCCATATTTCTTATTCCAGGTTTTCTGGGTTTCCTCAGTTTCTGTTGAGGCAGCTGATTCTTGTTTGGGCTGGCCTCATAAATAGCTTCAGGATTCAGCCTTGGGCTGCTGGATTGTTCCTGTCCAAACTTCTTGTCTGTATCCCTTCTCTTGACCTTCCTGCCTGGAGCCTCGCCTCTGTCTGGAGCCTTGCCTCGCCTCGCCTCGCCTCTGCCCGAAGCCTTGCCTCGCCTCGCCTCTGCCCGAAGCCTTGCCTCGCCTCGCCTCGCCTCTGCCCGAAGTCTTGCCTCGCCTCGCCTCTGCCCGAAGTCTTGCCTCGCCTAACCTTGCCTCTGCCTGGAGCCTCGCTTCACCTTGCCTCTCCTTGCCTTGCCCCTGCCTGGAGCCTTGCCTCGCCTCACCTTGCCCCTGCCTGGAGCCTTGCCTTGCCTCGCCTCACCCCTTCCTGGAGCCTTGTCTCACCTTGCCTCACCTTGCCTCTGCCTGGAGCCTCACCCTGTTTGGAACTGTCTGTCTGTGTCCACGCCTTCGCTAGGAAGGATCGGCCGTGCGCTGTTTCCTAGCTTTGGGAACTGTCTGTGTCCACGCCTGCGCTAGGTAGGTCTGGCCATTTGCCGCCACCTAGCATTGGGAACTGTCTCGTCATGTTCAGCGTTCTGAGTAATGAGTCCCGGCCCTACTTCCTATACCCAAGGAGGGGTTCCGGTTTGATGTTCCATGTTCCTGTTTCTCCCTCGATCAAGGCTCTGGGTTCTCATCTTGTCCATGTGCCTCGCTCAGCACAGGAGTACCTTGCCCAGCCCGGTGCTGGAAATCCCTCGTCCTGTGCTGGGGTTCCCTTGTCCAGGTGTCTCACGTCCAGTCCTGTTGTCTCTCCCTCGACCAAGGCTCTGTGTTTTCATCTTGTCCATGTGCCTTGCCCAGCACCAGAGAACCTTGCCCAGCCCGGCGCTGTGATTTCCTCGTCCTGTGCTGAGGTTCCTTTGTCCCATCCAGGAGTCTCACGTCCAGCCCTGTGCCTCTCTTTGTTCTGTAGCCACTTCTTGTCCTCGCCGCGTTCTGGAGTCCAGGCCTGAGTCAAGACCCAGGATCTGGGTCCTTGTCGAGCCTCTGGCTCAGAGTCCAAGCTCAGGCTCCTATTTCCCATTTTCATGTCCTTGTTCTCTATCCTTGTCAGGTCCTAACCCAGGCCCGGAGTCCTTGTCTCGTCCAGGGCCGGTGTCATGTCCAGCATATTTTCTTCCTCTCTTCCCCTGCTTCCTTCTCACGCCTCGTCCTGTGCCTGGTAGTTCAGTGTCTGTGTCTCGCATTTGGGTCCACTCCCAATGCCCCCCTTATGACAGAACAGTCCAGCCAGACTTGGACCCAGCAACAGACACTGTCATTTAACACTCACTATCCTCTCTCCTGTTGAACCCCACCACCACCCGCCGGTGTCATCCATACTCTGGAGGAGCCTTTTGGGTCGCCAGTGGGCTCCTATAGAGCGGGGGGGTATTGTCATGGTCCGGTCCGTGACATCCATATTCCAGTTCACGGTCTGGTCCATGTTCCTTATTCCAGGTTTTCCGGGTTTCCCCAGTTTCTGTGGAGGCAGCTGATTTTTGTTTGGGCTGGCCTCATAAATAGCTTCAGGATTCAGCCTTTGGCTGCTGGATTATTCCTGTCCAAACTCCTTGTCTGTATCCCTTCTCTTCACCTTCCTACCTGGAGCCTTTTCTTCCTCTCTTCCCCTGCTTCCTTCTCATGCCTCGTCCTGTGCCTGGTAGTTCAGTGTCTGTGTCTTGCATTTGGGTCCACTCCCAATGCCCCCCTTATAACATATATATAATTATCTGGATAGACAGGGTCTGATTAGGAACAGTCAATATGGATCTGTGCATGGAAGGTCAGGTTTGACAAATCTTACTGAATTTTTTGAAGAGGTTACAAGGAAAGTTGACAAGGGTAAAGCAGTGGATGTTTTCTGTATGGACTTCAGTAAGGCCTTTGACAAGGTTCCACATGGAAGGTTAGTTAGGAAGGTTCAATCTTTAGGTGTTAATATTGAAGTAGTAAAATGGATTCAACAGTGGCTGGATGGGGGATGCCAGAGAGTAGTAGTGGATAACTGTTTGTCAGATTGGAGGCCGGTGACTAGTGGTGTACCTCAGGGATCTGTACGGGGTCCAATGTTGTTTGTCATATACATTAATGATCTGGATGATGGGGTGGTAAATTGGATTAGTAAGTATGCAGATGATACTAAGTTAGGTGGCATTGTGGATAATGAAGTAGGTTTTCAAAGCTTGCAGAGAGATTTAGGCCAGAAAGATGGCAGATGGAGTTTAATGTTGATAAGTGTGAGGTGCTACATTTTGGTACGAATAATCAAAATAGGACATACATTGTTAATGGTAGGGCATTGAAGAATGCAGTAGAATAGAGTGATCTAGGGATAATGGTGCATAGTTCACTGAAGGTGGATTCTCATGTGGATAGGGTGGAGAAGAAAGCTTTTGGTATGCTGGCCTTTACAAATCAGAGCATTGAGTATAGGAGTTGGGATGCAATGTTAAAATTGTACGAGACATTGGTAAGGCCAAATTTGGTGTATTGTGTACAGTTCTGGTCACTGAATTATAGGAAAGATGTCAACAAAATAGAGAGAGTACAGAGAAGATTTACTAAAATGTTGCCTGGGTTTCAGCACCTAAGTTACAGAGAAAGGTTGAACAAGTTTATTGTTTGGAGCGTAGAAGGTTGAGGGGGGACTTGATAAAGGTATTTAAAATTCTGAGGGTGATAGATAGAGTTGATGTGGATAGGCTTTTTCCATTGAGAGTAGGGGAGATTCAAACAAGAGGACATCAGTTGATAGCTAGGGGGCAAAAGTTTAGGGGTAACACATGGGGGAATTTTTTTACTCAGAGAGTGGTAGCTGTGTGGAACAAGCTTCCAGTAGAAGTGGTAGAGGCAAGTTTGATATTGTCATTTAAAGTAAAATTGGATAGGTATATGGACAGGAAAGCAATGGAGGGTTATGGGCGGAGTGCAGGTGGGTGGGACTAAGTGAGAATAAGCATTCAGCATGGACTAGAAGGGCCTAGATAGCCTGTTTCCATGCTGTAATTGTTATATGGTTATATAGATGCAGTGTAGTGAGAGTATGTGGAAGGACAGGCAGATGATAGGGCAAAATTGCAGTCAATTTTGAATTGACTTAGAGTGCACCAGGGGGCCAAAATCAAAAAGGGTGATGAATACAGGACTGAAGGTGTTCCAGTATACAAAATAATGTACATCATCTTGGAGTGTAGTTAGAGATTGGCTGGTATGATGTTGTGGTCATCACTGAGTTGTGACTGAAAGAAAATCATAGCTGCGAGCTTAACACTCAAAGATAGTATTAATTGGATGGGCAGATAGGAAGAGGGGATAGGTTTGCTCTGTTGGTACAAATTCAAATCAAATCCTTAGACAGGTGATGCAGGACTGAAAATGTAGAATCCTTGTGGGTACAATTAAGTAACTGCAGGGGTAATAGGACCCTTTAGGGATTTATATATGAGGCTCAGAACAGTAACCAGGATGTGAGCTACAAATTATAATGTGAGATAGAAATGTCATGTAAAAAGGGCAATGTTGTGATCATCATGGAGTATTTCAATGTGCAGATAGATTGAGAAAATCAGGTTCGTGCTCAATTCCAAGAGAGGGAATTTTTAGAAAACCCAAAAGATTGTTTGTAGAACATCTTATGGATGCACCCACTAGAGGAAATGCAATCCTCATTTGGGTGGTATGGAATGACCCAGATTTGATGAAGGAACATAAGGTAAAGGAACTCTAAGGAAACAATGATCATAATTTGATAAATTTCACCCAATAGTTTGAGAAGGAAAAGCTAAAATCGGAATTATTGGTATTACAGTGCAGTAAAGGGAATAACAGAGGCAAGAGAGAGGAGCTGGCCAAAATTGATTGGAAGGAGACATTAGCTGGGATGATGGCAGAACAGCAATAGATGGAATTTCTGGGAGCAATTTGGAAGGCACAAGAAGGATACAATCCAAAGATGAAAAATATTCTAAAGGGATGATGAGACAACCATGGCTGACAAGGGTAGTCAAAGACAGAATAAAAGGAAAAGAGAGGGCATATAATATAGCAAAGATTAGTGGGAATTTAGAGGATTGGGAAGCTTTTAAAAACAATAGAAGGCAACTAAAAAAAAATCCATGAAGGAGGAAGTATGATAGCCAGCCAATAATATAATGTGGATACAAAAAGATTTTTTTCCCAGATGCAGAAAGAGCAAAGGAGAGACGAGTGGATATTGGATAACTGGAAAATTACGTTGGAGAGTTAGCAATGAGGGACAAAGAAATAGCGGATGAATATAGTAAGTATTTTGTGCCCGTCTTCACTGTGAAAGGCAATAGCAGCTTGCCAGAAATGTGAGTGTCTGGGGCAGAATTGAGTGCAGCTGGTCTTAATAAGGAGAAGGAGCTTGGGAAGTTGAAAGGTCTGAAGATAAGTAAGTTGCCTAGAGTACACCCCAGGCTTCTGAAGGAGATAGCTGAAGAGATTGTGGATGCATTAGAAATGATTTTTAATGAACCACTAAATTCTGAAATGGTTCTAGAGGACTGGAAATTTGCAAATGTCACTTCACTCTTTAAGAAGGGATAGAGGCAAAAGAAAGGAACTTGTAGGCCAATTAGCAGATGTATGGTTGAAAAGATGTTGGAGTCTTTTATTAAGTATGAGGTTTCAGGGTACTTGGAGGCACATGATAAAATAGGCCAAAGTCAGCATGGTTTCCTTAAGGGGAAATCTTGCCTGACAAATCTGTTGGAATTCTTTGAGGAATTGACAGGCAGGACAGACAAAGGTGGATCAGTGGCTGTTGTGTATTTGGATTTTCAGAATGCCTTTGACAAGGTGTCACACATGAGAATCCTTAACAAGATAAGAGCCCATGGTATTGGAGGAAAGATACAAGCATGGATAGATGATTGGCTGACTGGCAGGAGGCAAAGAGTCGGTATAAAGGAACCTTTTCTGGATGGCTGCCGGTGACTGTGCCAGAGGTGTTACGTTTTGTAAATTGAAGAAATTAAACTAATTCAAAGGAAGAAACTGGAGTCTGAAATGCGAGTCTTATTTCATTCTTTAAGCAAGGTGCATATATATCGCGTGGTAGTGTGATGATGTATGCAATTCACGTATTTATACATATAACCCATAATGACTTAATTAAACAAGCTAGAATGCTTAATCAAACAATATGCATACAAGATTATTCAAATATTACTGAAATATTAAATACACTGCACTCCTCCCTGCTTAGTTATAAACTGCAACTCAACAGAGAGTGCATCTCAACTATATACACAGTATTTCATACAATACAACACTATATAGAGACATCCATAACATAGACAATTTAAAATTGTCCCATTCAGGCCTATAGATTTAAGCACTGGAGAATTTCTTACTCTTGTGTGATAACATCTTTTGTGACAAGGGAGATCACTCTGCTTGGCAAGTGAGATTTGTGGCTGTGAAACAATCTCAAGTTCTGACTCTCCTCCACTTTATCCTCCTCTTTCTTTTCATTTTTCTTCTTTCTAGGATTTGAATCTTCATCTTGGGAAGGTGCATTTAGTTCACTGGAGTATTCCCTTAATAATCTTTCTATAGCGCCCTTTACAAGCTGATCTTTCCTTTTGGTTTCCTCATCCACAACATCATCTGGTGAATCCTCTATATTCATTTCTCCTTTCACTCCTTGCTTTTTGGCCTTCCATTCATCCAGCTGGGCATTGGACTTTGCATCTACTTTTACAAGCAACTTTTTGTCTGTCACTAGTAGTTCATGCAATGACCTTAATGCGTGCAGAACAGATTATGGTTCTTTTACTCACAAAAGCCAAATGCTTGCAACTTTTCTGAAACTCCATGAACTATCTTCCAACTTATAAACATGCCGCATTTCACAAGTGGCTGCCTGATTAACATATCAGAAGCTTTTTCTCAGATACTTTATCTACCAACACTCTTGTAGTTGGACCACTGCTTTCGTCATTTTTATGATTCCTCTAAACAGCATGAGGAAATTAGAGATTGTTAGAGATTAAATAAACAAGTACAGTAGCAGGAAAATATACCACCTCATTGTTACATTAACTCTCCACAGTGACCATATATTATGTAATTTGCATATTTACTCCAAGGAAAGCTCTAGTCCAGCCAAACTGTTCTTCTAACTCAAGTCATGGCAACATCCTTGTAACTCTTTTCTGCACTATTTCCTGATTAATAACTTCTATTTCACCAGGAGAATGAATGAAAACTGAACACAATACTCCAAATGCAACCTCACCAGCACCTTCTACAATCACACCATGTGCTCCCGACTTCTATATGCAGCGCTCTGACTGATGAAGGCCAGCATACCAACAATCTTCTTCACCACCCTGTCTTCCTGTGACTGTATTTTCAGTGATCCATGTACTTGAACTCCAAGTTCCTTCTGTTCCACACACTCAGCCACTGTAAAATTCCTACCTTGGTTTAACTTTCCAAAGTATTACACATTACACTTCCTCCAGAACCTTGCCAGAATCTAGTGATTCTTGAAAAATCATTGCTAATAATTCCACAATCTCTTCAGTTGCCACTTTCAGAAATCTAGGGTGTAGTCCATCTGGTTCAAGTGACTTATTGACCTTCAGACCTTTCACCTTCCCAAGCACCTTCTCTCTTATGCCTCATGACACTCTCAAACCTCCAGAAAACTGCTAGCATAGTCCACAGTGAAGACTGATAGAAAATATTTATTCAGTTCATCTGTCAATTCCTTGTTCCTCATTACTACCTCTCGAGTGTTATTTTTCCAGCAATCTGATATCTACTCTTATCTCACTTTCACATTTCATACGACTGAAAAATGTTTTGGTTTCCCCTTTGATATTATTGGCTAGCTTACCTTCTTATTTCATCTTTTCACTCCTTATGGCTCTTTTAGTTGCCTCCAGTTGGTTTTGCAAAGCATCCCAATCCGCTAAGTCCCCACTAGTTATTGCTCTATTATATGCCCTTTCTTTTGCTTTTATGTTGGCTTTGATTTCACTTGTCAGCCATGGAATGTCATCCTTCTTCCAGAATACTTGCTGTTGCTTCTCTGCTGTCATCTCTGTTAGTGTCCCTTTCCATTCAATGTTGGCAGGCTCCTCTGTCATGACTCTGTAATTATCTTTACCCCAGTATAGTTCTTCACTGGAGCTGGAGTTGGATGTACTCAGGATTATCCGGGAGGCTGAAGATATTTTAGATGAGACTATTGAAGAGGTGGTCACACCCACTGTACAGGCTTCACACAGTAGATGGCTGACCACCAGGAGAGGTAAGGGGATTAAACAATCATTGCAAGGTTCCCCTGTGGCCATTGGCCTTGGCAATAAGTATATCTCTTTGGATACTGCTATGGGGGATGACCCATTAGGGCACAGCAGCAGCAACCAGGCTAGTGGCACTGTGGCCGGCTCTGGGGCTCAGCAGGGAAGTGTGAAGTCAGGCAGTGTGCTAGTGATATGGGACTTGCTTGTTCAGGGGACAGAGAGGAGATTCCGTGGCTGCAAAAACAACACCAGGATGGTGAGTTGCCTCGCGGCTGCTAGGGTCCAGGATGTATCCGAAAAGCTGCAGGAAATTCTCAATGGGGAGTGTGAATAGCCAGAGGTGGTGATGCATATTGGCACCAAAGACATAGGCAGAATTTAGTATGTAGAATTTGGAAAGGGGCTGAAGAGGACCAAGATAACCAATATTTTAATCTCTGGATTACTCCCTATGTACAGACTAGTGCAGGTAGGAATGGAATGATAGCACAGATGAATGAGTGGCTGAGGAGACGGTACGTGAGGCGGGGTTTAAAGTTCTTGGATCATTGGGACCTTTACTGCGGAAGGCCTGACCTGTAAAGAGAGATGAGTTCCACCTGAACTGGAGGGGAATGAGTATCTTGGCCAGACGTTTGCTGATGCTACTCAGGAGGGTTTAAACCAGCTTTGCAGGGGGTGGAAACTGTGCACCAATTCAGTAACTGAAGTATTGGACAGGAAGGTAGATGTCAAGTATTGAGAGGAAAAATCAAAATAGCCCTGGTATGATGGGATGGATAGTTGGAAGTGTCTGTGTTTTAATGCTGGGAGTATTATGGGTAAAGGGGATGAACTTAGAGCATGGATCAGTACATGGAACAATGATATTGTGGCCAATACAGAGACTTGGTTGAGAGAGAGGCAGGAATGGGTGATTAATGTACCAGCTTTTTGAAGATTTAGAAAAGATAGGAAGGATGTGGGGGGGGGGGGGGGCGTGGATGTGCACTACTAAAAAGGGACACTATCACAGCTGCACTGAGGGGAAACATAATAGAGGGTTCAGATGCTGTGTCCATTTGGGTGGAACTCAAGAGTAGGAAGTCGTAATCACACTGCTGGGAATGTACTACAGACCCCTCAATAGCCCCAGGACATTGAGGAACAGGTACGTAAACAAATTAAGGAAATGTGTAAAAATAATAGGATTGCTGTCATGGGGGATTTGAATTTACCTAACAAAAATTGGAAACTTCTTGGTGCAAGGAGTGCAAGGAGTTTAGATGGGGCAGAATTTAAGAGTGTCCACGAGAGTTTCTTAAATCAATATGTAGATGTAAGGCAGAAATGTGGCAAATGTTAAGGGAATATTTGTGTGACGTTCTGCATAGGTACAGAACGGTAGGGTACAGGAACCATGGTGTTCAAAGGCTGTTGTAAATCTAGTCCAGAAGAAAGGAAAAGATTATGAAAGGTTCAAAAAACTAGGTAATGATAGAGATCTAGAAGATTATAAGGCTAGCAGGAAGGAGTTTAAGAATGAAATTAGAAGAGCCAGAAGGGGCCATGGGAAGGCCTTGCAGACAGGATTAAGGAAAATCCCAAGGCTTTCTACAAGTATGTGAAGCGCAAGAGGATAAGACCTGAGAGAATAGGATCAATCAAGTGTGACAGTGGAAAAGTGTATGGGACCGGAGGAGATAGTAGATACTTAATGAATACTTTGCTTCAGTATTCAATACAGAAAAAGTTCTTGGAGATTGTAGGGATGAGTTACAGTGGACTGAAAAGCTTGAGCATATAGATATGTGCTGGGGCTTTTGGAAAGCATAAAGTTGGATAAGTCATTGGGACTGGACGAGATGTATCCCAGGCTACTGTGGGAGGCGAGGGAAGAGATTGCTAAGCCCCTGGTGATGATTTTTGCATCATCAATGGGGATGGGAGAGGTTCCAGAGGATTGAAATGTTGCAGATGCTGTTCTCTTATTCAAGAAAGGGAGTAGAGATAACCCAGGAAATTATACTTCAGTGGTTGCTGAGTTGTTGGAGAAGATCCTGAGAGGCAGGAGTTATGAACATTTGTAGAGGGATAATATGAATAGAAATAGTCAGCATGACTTTGTCAAAGGCAGGTCATGCCTTATGAGCCTGATTGAATTTTTTTGACAATGTGCACTAAACACATTGATGAAGGTAGAGTAGTAGATGTAGTGTATATAGATTTCAGCAAGGCATTTGATTAGGTACCCCATGCAAGGCTTATCAAGAAAGTAGAGGCATGGAATCCAAGGGGACAGTGCTTTGTGGATTCAGAATTGGCTTGCCCACAGAGAAAGCAAAGAGTGGTTGTAGACGTGTCATATTCTGCATGGAGGTCGGTGACCACTGGTGTGCCTCAGGGTTCTATTCTAGTGCCCTTCTCTTTGTGATTTTTATAAAAGACTTGGATGAGGAAGTGGGGAAATGTGTGAGTAAATTTGCTGATGACACAAAGGTTGGAGTGTTGTGGATAGATTGGAGGGCTGTCGGAGGTTACAGTGGGACATTGATAGGATGCAAAACTGGGCTGAGAAGTGGCAGATAGAGTGCAACACAGATAACCATATAAATATATAACAATTACAGCATGGAAACAGGCCATTTTGGCCCTTCTAGTCCATACCGAGCGCTTACTCCCACCTAATCCCACTGACCCGCACTCAGCGCATAACCCTCCATTCCTTTCCTGTCCATATACCTATCCAATTTTACTTTAAATGACAATACCAAATCTGCCTCTACCACTTCTACTGGAAGCTCATTCCACACAGCTACCACACTCTGAGTAAAGAAATTCTCCCTCATGTTACCCTTAAACTTTTGCCACCTAAGTCTCAACTCATGTCCTCTTGTTTGAATCTCCCCTACTCTCAATGGAAAAAGCCTATCCACGTCAAATCTATCTATCCCCCTCATAATTTTAAATACCTCTGTCAAGTCCCCCCTCAACCTACCGTAGATTCCGGATTTTAAGCCGCTACTTTTTTCCCACATTTTGAACAGCTTTGAACTTTGCGGCCAATAATCCGATGCGGCTAATGCAAGGTTTTTTTCATGCCGCCTCGTAAACATTTTGCCTCGTAACAGTAGACCAATAAAATTGATGAGTAGTTCACAGAGGTCCAATGAAATTGTACGATAAATCAAGCGCACTTTCACAATTAAATTATTGTAAATCAGTCATTTGTACTCACCCTCATCAACATGGAAAACACTCGAAGCATTGTGCTACCTACCCTCTTAGTTTAAACTATATTTGTTTTCTGTACTACATCGCGGGATGCTATGACGACACACCCGGTTTCGCGGCGTCTTGTGGGAAAATGCCGTTTGCGATGAAACGGAAAGGAGGGGGTCGAGCGGCGGAGCGGCTTTGGATCCGAGCGAAATCTGCTTTTAAATGCCGTCTGCGATTAAACGGGACGGAGGGGGGAGCGGATTCCGCGAGCGGCTTTGGATCCGAGCGAAATCTGCTTTTAAGTTAAAGGTATCAATAACTTTTCCTGGTAGGCTGCAGTATATATATTTTTTACCAGTCGTTAGGAGATATTGGAATGTTGTTCAGTAAAGAAGTATACGCAACGTATATTTAAAAGTAGCCGCGTACGGGCACGGTTCGAAAAAAAGCATTTGCAATATGTATTTGTTTTTGTTACCATATGGATTTAATTAAAAGTTAAAAAAATCCTCACGTGTAATATCTTTCTGTGTAAATATCTCATATTACAACGTGGGACACCTGCGGCCGAAAATCCGGTGCGGCCTAAAATCCGGTGCGGCCTTTACATTTAAAAAAATGATTTTATTTCTAAAATTAGTGCCAGCGGCTAAAAATCAGGTGCGCTCTGTAGTCCGGAATCTACGGTACTATGCTCTAAAGAATAAAGACCTAACTTGTTCAATCTTTCCCTGTATCTTAGGTGCTGAAACCCAGGTAACATTCTAGTAAATCTTCTCTGTACTCTCTCTATTTTGTTGACAACTTTCCTATAATTCAGTGACCAGAACTGTACACAATACTCTAAATTCAGCCTTACCAATGCCGTGTACAATTTTAACATTCCTATACTCATCTCCTATACTCAATGCTCTGATTTACAAAGGCCAGCATACCAAAAGCTTTCTTCACCACCCTATCCACATGAGATTCCACCTAGAGGGAACTATGCACCATTATTCCTAGATCACTCTGTTTTGCTGCATTCTTCAATGCCCTACCATTTACCATGCATGTCCTATTTGGATTATTCCTACCAAAATGTAGCACCTCACACTTATCAGCATTAAACTCCATCTGCCATTGCTCAGCCCACTCTTCTAACTGGCCTAAATCTCTCTGCAAGCTTTGAAACCCTATTTCATTATCCACAATGCTACCTACCTTCCTACCTTAGCATCATCTGCATACTTACTAATCCAATTTACCACCCCATCATCCAGATCATTCATGTATATGACAAACAACACTGGACCCAATATAGATCGCTGAGGCACACCACTAATCACCGGCCTCCAACCTGACAAACAGTTATCCACCACTACTCTCTGGCATCTCCCATCCAGCCATTGTTGAATCCATTTTACTACCTCAATATTAATACCTAACAATTGAACCTTTCTAACTAACCTTCTGTGCAGAGCCTTGTCAAAGACCTTACTGAAGTCCATATAGACAACATCCACTGCTTTACCCTCATCAACTTTCTTCGTAACCCCTTCAAAAAATTCAATAAGGTTTGTCAAACATGACCTTCCACGCACAAATCCATGTTGACTGTTCCTAATTAGACCCCGTCTATCCAGATAATTATATATACCATCTCTAAGAATACTTTCCATTAATTTAGCCACCACTGATGTCAAACTGACAGGCCTATAATTGTTAGGTTTACCGTTAGAACCCTTTCTAAACAACAGAACTACATGAACAATACGCCAATCCTCCGGTGCCATCCCCGTTTCTAATGACATTTGAAATATTTCTCTCAGAGCCCCTGCTATTTCTACACTAACTTTCCTCAAGGTCTTAGGAAATTTCCTGCCAGGACCCGGAGATTTATCCACTTTTATATTCCTTAAAAGCGCCAGTAATTCCTCCTCTTTAATTGTCATAGTTTCCATAACTTCCCTACTTGTTTCCCTTACCTTACACAATTCAATATCCTTCTCCTTAGTGAATACCAAAGAAAAGAAATTGTTCAAAATCTCCCCCATCTCTTTCGTCTCCAGACATAGCTGTCCACTCTGATGCTGTAAGGGACCAATTTTATCCCTCACTCTCCTTTTGCTATTAATATAACTGTAGGAACCCTTTGGATTTATTTTCACCTTACTTGCCAAAGCAACCTCGTATCTTCTTTTAGCTTTTCTAATTTCTTTCTTAAAATTCTTACATTCTTTATATTTCTCGAGCACCTCATTTACTCCAAGCTGCCTATATTTATTGTAGATATTTCTCTTTTTCCTAACAAAGTTTCCAATATCCTTTGAAAACCATGGCTCTCTCAAACTTTTAACCTTTCCTTTTAACCTAACAGGAACATAAAGATTCTGTACCCTCAGAATTTCACCTTTAAATGACCGCCATTTCTCTATTACATCCTTCCCATAAACCAAATTGTCCAAATCCACTCCTTCTAAATCCTTTCACATCTCCTCAAAGTTAGCCTTTCTCCAATCAAAAATCTCAATCCTAGGTCCAGTCCTATCCTTCTCCATAATTATATTGAAACTAATGGCATTGTGATCACTGGACCCGAAGTGCTCCCCAACACATACCTCCATCACCTGACCTATTTCGTTCCCTAACAGAAGATTCAACACTGCCCCTTCTCTAGTTGGTACCTCTATGTATTACTGCAAAAAACTATCCTGCGCACATTTGACAAACTCCAAACCATCCATCCATTTAACAGTATGGTCTTCCCAGTCTATGTCTGGAAAATTAAAATCTCCCACAATTACAACCCTGTGCTTTCTACAAATATCTGCTATCTCCTTGCAAATTTGCTCCTCCAATTCTCATTCCCCATTAGGTGGTTTATAATACACCCCTATAAGTGTTACTACACCTTTCCCATTCCTCAATTCCACCCAAATAGTCTCCCTAGACGAGTCCTCTAATCTATCCTGCCAGAGCACTGCTTGTCAGAGAAAATATTACAGCAACGCAACACCACCCCCTCTTGTCCCTCCGATTCTATCACACCTGAAGCAACGAAATCCAGGAATATTTAGTTGCCATCACTCCCCTCCTGCAACCATGTTTCACTAATAGCTACAACATCATATTTCCAGGTATCAATCCATGCTCTAAGCTCATCCACCTTTCTTACAATGCTCCGAGCATTAAGATAAATGCATTTAAGAAATTCTCCACTTCTCCCTCTTTGTTTACCTCTAACAATACAAAGAACTTTACAGTCTTTTTTTCCATCTCCCATACATCTGTTCCTACACTCTGGTTCCCCTCCCCCCTGGTATCGAGTTTAAATCCACTGGAGCCTCTCTAGCAAACCTACCTGCAAGAATATTTGTCCCCCTCCAGTTCATATGTAAACCATCCCAATGGAACTGGTCCCACACTCCCTGGAAAACTGCCCAATTATCTATAATTCTGAAGCACTCCCTCCTGCACCATGTCTTCAGCCATGTGTTGATCTGCACTATCTTACTATTTCTAAACCTACCTGTACATGGCCCTGGTAGCAATCCTGAGATTGCTATCCTGCAGGTCCTGTCCTTTAACTTGGCTCCTAGCTCCCTAAACTCACCTTTCAGGACCTCCTCACTCTTCCTACCCACATCATTGATCCCTACATGGACCACGACATCCAGCTGCTCACCCTCCCTCTTCAGAATACTGAGAACTCGATCTGATTTATCGTGGACCCTGGCACCAGGGAAGCAACAGACCACCCGGGATTCTCGATCTCTTCCACAGAACCTCCTATCTGTCCCCATAACTATCAAATCCCCTATCACTACTGCTCTCCTCTTTTCCCTCCTTCCCTTCTGAGCTGAGGGTCCAGTCTCGGAGCCAGAGACGCAACCACTGCAACTTGTTCCTGGTAGGTCATCCCCACCAACAGTATCCAAAACGGTATACTTAGTGTTGATGGGAATGGCCACAGGGGTGCTCTGCTCTTCCTGTCTATTCCCTTTCCCTCTCCTGACAGTCACCCAACTACCTGTAACATTTACCCAACAGGCTGGTATATGTCTAGGGGAAAAAGAGATCCAGCCACACACCAACCCACCTCCCGTACACGCAGGTGCTGTGAGAATCGCGTTTATGCCTCGCGCCCGCCAACAGTATCAAACCCACAACAAATACCGTTATGAAATACACTTTAAAGAGTTGACTAAAATTAAAAGAGTATTAGGCAATACAATATATATATACAAGAAAAAAACAAAAGGCGCCAACTTATCAAAGTTCAGTCAGTTTAGTGCACATCGATGGAGCTCATCCAGCGAACCATTCGACTCCTCGGTGGTCGTCCTCCTGAAACTCCCACTTCGGACTCCCCGGTGGTCGTCCGAGCGCACGTCCTCCTTCCTCGGCGTCTCCCTCCGGACTCTCCTCACACCCCAAGCCCGCGCACCACCCCCCCCCCCCCCCAAGTTCCCAGCCTCACAAAACACAATAACATTCCCCATTGATTAACAAATGAATACAATTACCATATCAGCCATTCTAAAGCGAAACAACGGCAAGAGAAACTTTTAACAGACAAAGAAGCATTCCTACTCGTAACAAACCAAAGAAACCATTTTTAGTAACATACACAGGACATTGTACGTACCTGTCTCCTAACCCTAGGGGTGACTATCTCCCTGAAACTACTGTCTATTTCTGCCTCTGCCTCCCGAATGATCTGAAGTTCATCCAGCTCCAGTTCTCTAACACGGTTTGTCAGGAGCTGCAGTTGGATGCACCTTTTGCAGCTGTAGTCATCAGGGACAGCTGTGTTCGCCCTGACTTCCCACATACTGCAAACGGAGCACTCAGCTGCCCTAACTGCTGCCTCCATTACCTACTCCTAATCTAATTAGATTAATTAAAGGAGCTTACCCGGCCTTCCATCACCTGGAGTGAAGCTCTTACTCAGCCTCTGCTCGCTATTTAAATTCTCCCGCTGCCTCACGAGCCGACTTTCACGCGCTTGCTCAGTCGTGCCCCATTCAAACCTCGCCTCTGCCTGATTGAGCCAAAGCCGACCCACTCTGCCTCAGTCCACTCGGACAATGGCCGCTACGATGATAGCTGCTGTAGATGGCGGTCTTTCTTTTTAAACCTTTGGTGCGCGACAGCACGCGCCTGCGCAGTCCAGCCTCTTTGCCGCGATCAGTTTAAAAAACAGTTTCTCTCCGAGCTTCTTTTACCTCTTCCCTCTCCGCCTCTTGCTGCGATTTAAATGTGAAGTGGTTCATTTTGGTAGGTCAAATATGATGGCAGAATATAGTATTAGTGGTAAGATTCTTGGCAGCGTGGAGGATCAGAGGGATCTTGGGGTCCAATCCATAGGACACTCAAAGCAGCTGTACAGCTTGACTCTGTGGTTAAGAAGGCATCGGGTACATTGGCCTTCATCAACCATGGGATTGAATTTAAGAGCTAAGGGCTATATAGGACCCTGGTCAGATCCCATTTGGAGTACTGTGCTCAGTTCTGTTTGCCTCACAATAGGAAGGATGCAGAGGAGATTTACAACGATGTTGCCTGGATTGGCGAGCATGCCTTATGAGAATGGATTGAATGAACTTGGCCTTTTCTCCTTGCAGGGATGGAGGATGACAAGTGACTTGATAGAGGTATATAAGATGATGAGAGGGCTGAAATGGCTAATGTGAGAAGGCACATGGTGCTTGGAAGTAGGTACAGAGGAGATGTCAGCTTTAAGTTTTTTTTTAATGCAGAGAGTGGTGAGTGCGTGGAATAGGCTGCTGGCAACAGTGGTGAACGTGGTTACTATAGGGTCTTTTAAGAGATTCCTGGATAGGTACATGGAGCTTAGAAAAATAGAGGGCTATTGGTAACCCTACATAATTTTTAAAGTACATATATGTTCAGCACAGCATTGTGGGCCGAAGGGCCTGTATTGTGCTCAGCTTTTCTATGTTTCTAAATTACAAGCTGCTTGCAGGCTGTGGCAGGAATTGAACCCCAGGTCGCCTGCACTGTAAAGCATTCTGCTAACCACTACATGACCATGCTGCCCCAAATGCTGGGGTCCCCAGCCTGTCTGATGGACTCTTTGATCAAAACTTCAACCTGTGTTGGGTTCTTTTCTTTTTGCAACACAAAGTATGTCAGAAGTCAAGAAGGGGCATTAAAACCCATTGCTTATGACTGCTGGATACTGGTAGTAGACAGTCCATTCAAATTCCAGTGCTTGAATTAACCAATAAGATAGTCCCTATTTGAGCAATGTGATACCCGTCACCAAAACTGGGAGTTTCCTGGAGTACTCTGGCATTGCAACACACACAACAATTACATGTATATCGGTTATTATTTAAAAACAAACAAACATAAGAAAGTTAAACTGCATGAAAATAACAATTATATAGTCCAATACAACACCTGAAAGAGCAAAATTCCCAAAATAATATGGTAGTATCCCAGTACCTTCCTCCAGACCGTTATTTACAGATATTGTGAGATCTATCAATCTGTTCTTACCAGACTTGATTCAAAGTTTAAAGAGACTCAAATCCAGTTCAGGTGATGTTATTTTATTCAAAGTGAACACAAAAATTGAACAGTATGCTACTGGGCCAAGGCTCTTTAAGAAGTAATATCACACACTTTACTGTCCAGATGCTAGAAAGAAAGGTTTAATAAATATCCATACTTGCAGATCTCATCAGCTGACAACCTTTCAATGGCAATTTAATGACAGATTATTGCTTCTCGCTGAATACACAGATTTGTTATACTTGATTTTCAGGGCCTGGAAGCTTTCAGGCGAATGATAGCCCTTAGTTCCCATAGTGTTCCACAGTGACTGTGGTCTGTGTTGCTGTTTCAGTCTCAACTTGATTCACCAGGCAGCCTTCGTTCTCAACAATAAACATTATCTCCAGCATGTCACACAGGGATTCTGACCATCAATGTAATGTTGACAAGGCAGTCTGTAGCAAATTTTAGCCTCTCTTTATGTTCCACTTTATTGCTGCCAATTCAAAATTTTCTGATCACCTGAACAAGAGTCAACAGGATGGACTTCTGTGCTCAGTTTGAGCAAACACACTTTAATTTGTTGATGGCAGTCTCCCAACTGCTTCAGAACATAAAGTGCAGGTGTACATACATTACAACTGCTCATTCCCATTACATAATCAATAAATCAATCAGTAACAGTCAATCATCATTACAGTGAGCCCGTTTCTGACACGTGGCAAATGCTCTGTAACGAGGAGAAGGACTTGCTGTCTCTGTGTCTTTTGCTCTTTGGTTTTGATTCATTTTGTCTCATTCTGTGTGATAAATGTGAACATGTTGGTTGTGCAAAGCACAATGTTAGAATTGTATTTCCATATGTAAAGCAGTGTGTTTATTCTTTTTAGTAACACAACTCCACTGGGAGGGCCCCCTGCTCAAATTAAACTTGCCTGTGAAACTGCAGAGGAAGTGTAATGACTGAGTGTTAATGTTATCGTAGAGTTTCACACATCTGTCAGCTATTAATAACAAATAGTTACTGAGCTACAAGTAAACCTACAACACAGAACAGTACAACACAGGAACAGGCCATTCAGCCCATGGTGACTGTGACAGCCATAACACCAAATTAATCTAAACCAAACGATCTGCACAGAATCCATATCCTGGATGGTCATGTGCTTTTTCAAATGTATCTCAACTGTACTATCATGCTGATTCACCACCACTCCTGCCAGTGCATTGCAGGCACCTATCACTCTCTGTGTAAAAAATACAACCCACAAATCTCATTTGAATGTAATACCTCTCACCTTCAATCTATGTCCTTTTAGACATGACATTTTACACTGGGAAAATGACTCTGACTGTCAACTCTGGTTTCCAGAAGAAACTACAGTCTCATCAAGGACAGAGGAAGCAGACAAACCTGTTGTCTTTGCTACCCCATTTTGTGAGATCTGAACTGATTGTTACTCTAGGATGATCAGAGCAATTGAATTTGGATGGAAGGAACTTCAGGTAATCTGCTAATCTGAGACCATTCTTGGAGGAGGAGCTACTTATTATGTAAAATGACAGACCTACCAAAGAAGCCATCTGTTATCTCATTTGACTCTGTCTGTGTCACCTCATTTAATTGGTGATCAGTAAGAAGCTGACCCAGGTAGGTCAGGTGACCTTGAGCCAATGGGATGGAGATCCACTAGTTCAATTGATGAGGAACACAAAGAATCAAGAACTCCAAATACACAAGGATGATAACTCTCCAGCAACCGGAGACCAACCATCACGGATAAGGAGGAGCCCACAGAGACGTGAAGATTGGGACCACAAGGAACACGAGGCTTGCATAGACACCTTTCCTGGATAATATCTTTTATCTTCATTGACTGTTCATGGAGGGTCAGGGATTCTCGTCAGGTGCACACAGGTAATTAGTTTGTGATTTTTAGTTGAGACAATATAAGTTACTTGTTGGTAAATACAGATTCTCTGTTCCTCCCTGATCATAATTACAAAGGGTGATTCTTGTAACAAATCTTTTGATGACTCTTAGGCTTTTATAAGCCTCTATGAGGTTGCCTCTCAACCTATGTTCCAGAGTAAACAGTTAATATACGCCAATCCAGGTAACGTGCTCATGTGCATCTTTTACACCCTCTCCAAAGCCTCTACATCCTTACAGTGGTGCAACCAAGTCTGTGGTTTCATGAAGTTTCACCCAGGTTAATGCAGGTATAAAAACCTATGCTTTAACATGGACAAAATGTAACCTGTCCTGTTTGCCACATGCTCATTGCATATGTATGTCATTTCTCTCTCATTTACCTTTTCCCCTTTCTGTCAGCCGTCATCAATTCCTCATCATTCTTTCCCACTCCATGTATCCTATCCTTTTTCTCCTTCACTCTCTGTATGTGCCTCTCTTTATTTTCCCTTCACTTTTCTGTCCATCACCCAATCCCAAACTCTTTCTCATGAACTGTTGTTTCCCAGTGGCAGCAGCTGGGCCTGGACCAGTCACCTACAGTCAGGTATATCAGATCGTCAGACGCAACTAGTTTCTGCCTTCACTCCCATCAGTATCATAAGCAGATTTAATATCACTGACATATGCTGTGAAATTTGCTGTGTTGTGGCAGCAGTACAATGCAACACATAAAAATCATAAATTACAGTAACATACATGTATACATAACACATGTGTTAAGTGGTGGACAACAATGAATATAGAATTGAGTCAGGTCTTATAAACAAACATAAACATTTATTAAACCCTGCTCAAAAAAGTGAAAAGTAAAAAAAAAGACTTAACCAGAAATTAACTGCTATATGACAATTTAACAAACACCCAAACTCTGGAATAGTTCTTAAAGTGATAAATTCAAACACAGTATTAAAGTGGTAAATTGGAACACAGTCTTAAAGTGGTAAATTCAAAAGTGATTTATACAGTCAGTAAGGAGAGAGTTCCCTGAAAACTAATTTCTTCGAAGACGTGATGTTACTGCTGATCCCAGCCGAGCAATGCCTTGCACAAAGGATTCACAACGAAGGAAATAAAATGGCTTAAAGAACTGACCTTTTTGCTGGAGGGTTAACACTGCACAAACCTTCCTGATCTTGCAGAGGCTATGTCAGATGCAGGTCTCTATTCCTGAATGAAGATTCAATAAGGTCAATCCTTTACAAACACACCAAATGACACCAACTTTACTCAATCCTTTGGGTTCCTGTACTTTGGTAAATTCTTCACTCTCAAATATTAGACTGTAGAGGTAAAACAAAGAGGCAACAAACAGGAACTGGCAGCATCTGGTGAAACTGCCGGCACAACAGTTTTGCAATAGAAAGTAAAAACTACAATTTAAAATGAAACTGAGTCATAAGACAAATACGCAGCAAAACTAACGAACTAACTAATAAACTAACCACGTGACAACAGGGGTTTCCCCTTATATACCTATTGGAACATGCCATCAAGTTACCTCACACCAGCAGGAAAACTACATCATGTGACCTCACACTGACAGGCAAATTGCATCACCCCACCATCACAAGACTATTACATCATGCTCACAAGATTCTCAATTACATTATGGTCATAGGACAGTTGCAAGATACCCTCGTGGTATGTAACATTTCCCTCTAAAAAGGGAAAATTTTGGTCTGTTACGAGCAAAATTTTTAACAACTATTTACACAAAAATATATAAATGTATAAACTTTACAACATACACAATCAACATAGTATTATCATACAGCACCTTACAAACTAATATACAATAGGAGTGTTACAAATGTTAAAATACTACTGTGTAAAAAAAATTACATTGTACATTCAACATCTAAAAAGACTGTCAGCAATCACATTATCTTTGATAAGTTCGGCAAAATATCGACACATCTTTTCATAAACCAGGCCAGTAAAAATGTTTAAAAACCTTGTTCGGTTTTCTTCACACCTTGATGGCCACCTAAGGGCTTACTATGAGCCAAAATTAAAATCTCATTCCGATAAACTTTAGGAACTACCACCTGGTGAAACTTCCCATTCCTCACTTGCAGGAATTGTAGGTGATCTCCATTTCCTCATTAACATTCCACACTTAAAATAATATCCCACTGGCACCTTCTCAATTTCACTATCTGTAAGAGGTTGTTCTTTTAATTTGATAATCTTAGGGTCTTTACTCTGCTCTGCTATCATCTCCTTCCGAGATAGAGACAAACTTTCATGGTCAGACTTACTACAAGAGTTTTGATCAGACAATGAAGGTAAGAAAGTTTCTGATTCATCCTGAAAATTAGAATCCCAAGTTGAACGGTGGGTAGCAGATCCATCCTGCTTAGACCCATCCTCCTCAGCCATCTTTTTGGCCATAGCTCGGGTTACAACACAGGAGGAATCCATGTTAGAACCTATTTTTGGTTCATCAGAGATGGGCTTAGTTGTCAAATGCACTTCAGGAAAAACTTGTCCATCTGCTAAGTCATTCCCTAACAATAGAGAAACATCATTCATGGGTAAAAAGGGTTGTAGTCCTACTTTAACAGGTCCTGTAACTAACCTTGACCTTAAATTTACTCTATGCAAATGTATAGGCATAAGGGTACTCCCAACACCTCATATATAGTTTACCTCACCAGTGTCAGACTCATCACTAAACTTTGGAACACTATCAAACATAAGTGTCTGAGAAGCTCCAGTATCCCCAATGATTTTTATTAGCACAAGAGTGGATCCCTCTTTCCAGGATACAATTCCTTTTGTTATAAATTGATCATATCCCCTCTTAACTTGGTCAGACTCTGACAAAGCTTCATTTGTATTTCAAGAACTCTGTAGATTTACAGGTTTTTCAATATGTTGCACACAGGCACCTGGGACTGCCTCCTTCTCCTTCTTCAATTCGAACCAGTTAGCTATTACATGACTAGGTTTCTTACAATAATTACAAATAGGACCTAAATGTCTTTCCTTCACTTGTTTCCCTTGATCCTTACCTTTCTCACTAACCTCTGGTTTAATTTCTGGTTTACCTTGACTCCCTGTGCTATTTTTCCTTTTAAAAGTTCTACCCGGAGGAAATTTACTCTTATGGATTAAAGCATACTCATCTGCTAATGTAGCAGACTCCTGCAATATAGCAGTGTCCCTCTCATTTAAGTATGTTCTTATGTCAGCAGGGATGCACCTTTTAAATTACTCCATTAAAATCAACCCCTTTAAGTTATCATACTCCCCATTCACATTTTTAGAGGAAACCCATCGCTCAAAACACAAAGATTTATCATAGCTAAATTCCATGTAAGTTTTGTCTACGGATTTCTTCAGATTTCTGTATCTTTCTCTATAAGCTTCCAGAACCAGTTCATACACTTGCAGTATCTGCTGCTTCACAATATCATAATCAAGTGCTTGCTCAGCAGTTAAAACTGTATAAACTTGTGGTGCTTTACCTTTAAATATACTTTGTAACAGCGCTGGCTGTTAATCTTTCATCCACTCTGAAATCAGAGCAACAGTTTCAAAATGCTTGAAATATTTATCTACTTTTGCATTATTAAATGGAGGAGCCAATTTAATTTCCTGACTAACAACAAACAGTTTCTTAGAACCAGATGCCTGATTCTCGGACCTTAACTTCAGTATCGCTAGCTCAAATTCCCTCTTTTTATCTGCATCTCCAGCTTCAAATTCCCTTTTTTATTTGCTTCTCTTTCGGCCACCTCTGCCTTAAATAATACTAACTTTATTTGTTCCATTTGTAACTGCATCTCTATTTTACTTGTTGGAAAATTATCTTACACTTCTTCATCAAAATCACCTGACTATATAGTGCTCTGTGATTTTTCTTTGAATTACTGGCTTTATTGAAACTTTCAAAAATCCATTAAGGTCCATTCTTCTAGCAATTTCAGATACATCATTTTTTTTCACCTTCGCTAATACCTCCGGGTCTGGCAATGCAAAAAGTCGTCAATATTCATTGCTGCTGAATACCACCCACAGACTAATCAGACAAAAGGCTTGGGTGTTTCCCTTTTCCAAATCAGATTGATAATTAAACAAGCTCTTAAGCTCAAAATCAGAACATATTGCAGACGAGCCCCCAATTTCTGTTACGTGGTGGGCAACAATGAATATAAAATTGAGTCAGGTTTTTATAAACAAACATGAACATTTATTAAACTCTACTCAACAGAAGTGAAAAGTAAAGAAACGACTAACTTAACCAGAAGTTGACTGCTATACAGTAGTTTAACAAACAGCTAAGCACTGGAATAGATCTTAAAGAAGTAAATTCGAACACAGACTTAAAGTGGTAAATTCGAAAGTCTAAGTGATTTATACAGTCAGTAAGGAGAGAATTCCCTGAAAACTGATTTATTCAAAGACATGATGTTACTGCTGATCCCAGCTGAGCGATGCTTTGTCCAAAGGATTCACAACGAAGGAAATAAAACGGCTTAAATGAACTGACCTTTTGCTGGAGAGTGAACACTGCACAAACCTTCCTGATCTTGCAGGGGCTATCTCAGATGCAGTTCACTATTCCTGAATGAAGATTCAATAAGGTCAATCCTTTACAAAGACGCCGAACAACACCGACTTTACTCAATCCTTTGGGTTCCCGTACTTTGGTAAAGTCTTCACTCTCCAATATTAGACTGTGGAGGTAAAACAAAGAGGCAACAAACAAGAACTGGCAGTGATCGGCGATAATGCCAGCACAACGGTTTTGCACCTTACAATAGAAAGTACTAAAGTCTTCAGTCTCCAAATACTAGACTGTGGAAGTAAAACAAAGAGGCAACAAGCAAGAACTGGGAGCAACTAGCGAAACTGCCAGCACAACGGTTTTGCACCTTACAACAGAAAGTAAAAACTCTACTTTAAAACGAAACTGAGTCATGAGATGAATACGCAGCAAAACTAACTAGCAAACTAACTAATGAACTAAACACGTGACAACAGGGGTTTCCCCTTATATACCTATTGGACTATGCCATCATGCGACCTCACACTGGCGGGAATATTAAATCACCCTACCATAACAAGACAATTACATCATGCTCACAAGATACTCAATTACATCACGGTCATAAGACAGTCACAAGATACCCATGGGTTATATAACAGATGCAAATCGAGACAAAAATAGGAGGTGATGTTCATAAGCTGATTCATTGCCTGCTCAGAAAACTAATGACAGAGGGGAAGAAGTTGTTCCTGAAATGTTGAGTGTGTATGCTCAGACTCCTGTACCTCCTCTCTGATGGTAGTAATAAGAAGAGAACATGTCCTGTATGATGTGGGTCTTTACATAAGAACATAAGAAATAGGAGCAGGAGAAGGCCATCTGGCCCATTGAGCCTGCTCCAACATTCTATAAGATCATGGCTGATCTGTTCATAAACTCACCTCCATCTACCTGCCTTTTCCCAATGACCCTTAATTCCCTTACGTTGTAAAAACCCATCTAACTGTATCTTAAATATATTTAGTGAAGAAGCCTCAACTGCTTCCCTAGGCAGTGAATTCCATGGATTCACCACTCTCTGGGAAAAACAGTTTCTCCTCATCTCCTTCCTAAATCTCCGCTGAATCTTGAGACAATGTCCGCTAGTTCTCGTCTCACTTACCAATGGGAGCAACTTTCCTACTTCTATCTTATCTATCCCTTTCAAATTTTTATATGTTTCTATAAGATACCCTCTCATTCTTCTGAATTCCTGAGAGTATAGTCCCAGGCGACTCAATCACTCCTCAGAGGTTCCCTTCTCCCCTGGAATCAATCTGGTGAACCTTCTCTGCACTGCCTCCAAAGCCAGTATATCCTTCCTCAAGTATGGATACCAGAACTGCACACAGTACTCCAGGTGTGGCCTCATCAGTACCCTGTACATTTGCAGCATGACCTCCCTACTCTTGAATTCAATCCCTCTAGCAATGAAGGCCAACATTCCGTTTGCCTTTGTAATAACCTGTTGCACCTGCAAGCCAACTTTTTATGATTCATGAACAAGCACTCCCAAGTCCCTCTGCACAACAGCATGCTACAACCTTTCACCATTTAAATAATGATCTGCTCTTCTATTATTATTTCCAAAGTGGATAATCATGCATTTATTAACATTGTAATCCATCTGCCAGACCTTGGGCCAGTCACTTAACCTATCTATATCCCTCTGCAGATTCTCCCATCCTCTGTACAATTTGTACAATTTTAATGATGGATGTGGCTTTTTGAGGCATTGCCTTTTGAAGATGTCCTCAATGCTGGGGAAGATGGTGCTCGTGATGGAGCTGGCTGAGTTTTCAACTCCCTGCAGCTTTTTCTGATCCTGTGCAGTGGCCTGTCTGTACCAGACAGTGATGCAACCACATCGAATGCTCTCCATGGTACATCTGTAGAAATTTGCTAGAGTATTTGATGAAACGCCAAATCATCTCAAACTCCTAATGAAATTTAACCTCTAATGTTCCTTCATTGTCATTTCATCAATAAGTGGGACCCGGGATAGATCTTTAGCAATGTTGACAGCCGGGAATTTAAAATTGCTCACTCTTTCCACTGCTGATCCCTCAATGATACCTGATGTGTTTTCCCCCCACATTCCCTGCCCGAAGGTCACAATCAATTCATTATTCTGACTGACATTCTGGAAGGTCATTGTTGTGACACCACTCAACCAGCCAATCTATCTCACTTCTGTACACCTCCTCATCACCATCTGAGATTCTGCCAAGAACAGACAAATTTGAAAATGGCATTTTAGCTGTGCCAAGCCACTTAGTCATGGGTGTAGAAAGAGTAGAGTGGAGCACGTCCCATATCTCAATTCAGAATCGGATAAAGGTGCAGTGGAGCTGGAATGGTATAGACAGCTGTGAGGTTTTTAACTTACAGCTGTAAGCCTAGAAAGTTTTAAACAACCTGTAATGAATACAATCCGATGGTAGGTCGAGGCAGGTACACATGAAAATTCTCAAGTGTGGTGAGAAACATAAGGTGGTAAACTGCCCACAGTCACAGAGGTTGTTGTTTGGTGAGCTCCTGTTTCAAGAGAGGTCTTGTTTCTGCTGTGTCAGCTGACTGACACAGATTCCATAAGGGAATAACCAATCCCAATGGATAGAGAGGGAATGTGAAAAGTTTACTTTGGATGAGAGATCACTGGCATGTTTGGGTTCTAATTATACCTGAGGACATATTTAAGCTAAAACTCTCAATGTGCTGCAGTTAATGGGGAAAACATGGATACAGGGGGTGGGTATCACAATGCTAAGGAGTAGAGATTGAACTAGGCCACATCTGGAGCACTGGCAGTGATTCTTGGCTCACCTGCTCCTCAGGAAGGATGTATTTTCCTTGGAGAGGGGGTTATGTGGACTAGGGCCAGTGAAGTGCTTCTGGGCTGGGATAGAATATTAGGTCTGGTCTCTTGTTCTCTGAAGTGTGGAAAATTGCGGAGTTTCAAAACATTAAAGAATGTCACAGAGGAATAACACAAATAATCAGTTGCTTCCGGATATACAGGGCACTGGATTTCTGGAACTCTTCCTGGGAAGTGGTCAAGACCGGTGAGGTGGGGGTGGGAGATGTCAGTTGAAACTTCAAAATTAATAGAATTTTGTTTGGTTCAATTATTAAAATATGTGGGACCAAGGTGAGTAAATGGAGCTCAGACACAGGTCTGCTTAAGAGGGAATAGACTGGAGGGCTGAACAACCTCCTTCTGATACTTACTGCATGGGATAAATTTGAACAGAATCTTTGTATGGAGCTGTTCATTTACTAGGAACACATTTCATATTTTCATTCTGGACAGGTGGGTGAAACTGGACAGTGATATAGGGGATATTTCCTTCTCAGCTTCCTGTTGGAGATGTGGCTTGACTTAATCTAAACAGGGGGCCTTCCAGAGGAAATAGGCTTACTAAAAAGAATAAGCTTGCCGCTCAAGGCATGGAAATAGTTTGTTGATTCTGAAACCAATACCAATAAACAATTCTTGAAAATTCTTGACGAATGGGACTGAAAGTCTGAAGGGAGAAGGGGTCCATGCAAGTATGGAGACATCTGTCCTCTGGGAAGTAGCAATATAAAGCTGACTTGAACCAAACTTAAATATTGTGTCCTATGGGAAGAAAACAGAGATTGGCTCGGGTTATTTACGCTGCAAGCAGGCAATTTGTGCTCTGGCCCAATGCCATTATACTGATGGTTCCAACTCAACTGCTCCAGTACAGATACAACACTGACATCTACACAAGAATGGGAATATTTGCCCATTATGTCCATTCTCAAAATACAGAACAAATAATTAGACAATAATGGCCCAATTCATCTACTCAATCTTCAGTAAAGTTTTAGGAGCCTTAGACAATAGTGTTGGAAAGTGGCACTTACTCACCAAATAACCGATTCACCAGTGACATGTTTAGGTTTTGCTGGGACTACTTGGTTTTTCATTGATCATTACTGTTCTCTAATCTTTTGCTATCAATTCCTCTGGCAACATATTCTATGTACTGACCACAATTTTGCTTCATATATCTCACTTAAACTTTTACCCTCTCACCTGAAACCTCTGCCATCTGACATTTGATGTTTCTACTCTAGAAAAATGTCTGTGACTATCTACGCTCCTCATAAATTTAAATATTTCTGTCAGTCCATCCCACAGTCTCCAACACTCCAGCAAAAACAGTCCAAGTTTATCCACCTTCTCTTTACAGGAAATATGCTTCAATCCAAACAACACTCGACTGAATCTACTCTTCACCCTCTCCAAAGCATCCACATCATTCCTGTAATGCAATGACTAGAATGGTACCTGGTCCAATGTGAAATTAGTTTACAAACTCAAGATAAGCTGGATAATTTTGGAAGGGATCCCATATGATTTGGGAATTCAGCAGAGGCTCTCCCCATGGATGATATTAAAAGCTTTTTCAAAGTCCATGGTTTGTGTATAGTTGTCTCTGCCACTTTGTGCACTGCTTTATGGTGTTACGCAACATGAAGATCTGGTTTGCAGAGCCTTGATTCTTACTGAACCAAACTTTCTCCTTCTTCAACCACACATCTACAGCATCTGTAATCCACTGGACAATGACTTGGTTGAGATGAAAATGTGATGCCCCCCCCCCCCAGTTGCTGCAAACACTTAATGCTCCTTTCTTGGGGATCCTAATTTCCTTTGTCCAGTCCTTGGGCACTTGTCCCCATTCCCACATTAGAGTAAACCGTGGTTGCAGGGTGACTGCTGAAACTTTTGGTTCAGCTTTGAACAGTTCGGCTTTCAAACTGTCATGTTCTGGGGCTTTGCTGTTTCTCAATGACTTAATCACAGAAACAAACTCTTCTTTCTTGGATGGATCTGCATTGATGTCATGGTCCTCTGTGTTTACTCAGTAAATCTCTGAAATACTCTGTCCATCATGCTTCGTGCTCTTGTCAAAAGCAGACTGTTCTTACCTCTTTTGGGGCTACTGGATCTGGCTTGGAACTTAGCACATATCAATTTTGAAATCTTGTATATATTCTCCTGATCACATTGACTGGCTGCTGCTGTGGCCACCATGCAAGGCCTTCCACGTAGACTCCCTTATCCATTCTTAGAAAGTCTTCATATTCTTGCTAGCTTCAGTGAATGCCAATTGAAGTTTCACCTTAATTCATGATGGCTTTGTATTGACCACTTTCTCCCTAATTTTCCATCTTTCTTCTAAGGCTGTCCATGTTTCCTGTTGTATCCATTCTTTGTTTTTCTTTCCAGCTCTGTAATGCAGACAAGCCTGACTGATCTCCTTGAACACTGACACAAGCTGTTTCCACACTGTGTTAATCCTGTCCACTGACACATCCTTGCCAAAGCCTGAAATCTGTTCTTAAATTTAATGGTGACAGTAGATCTCACACTGGTTTCCTTGAGCTTCTCAACATCAAAACATCTTTCTACACATGCTCTGGTCCCAGTGCTTCTCAGCATGAGTTTCATCATTGCTACAGCAATGTGGGGATCACTTCCTGTATCTGCTCCTCTCTTCACCTTTACACTCTGCAAAGATCATCTCCATGTACCATTGATCATCAAATGGTCAATCTGGATCTTGTCACTTCTATTGGGTGAGTTCCATGTCAGTTTGTGGATTTCATGGTGTGGAAAGAGGGTCCCTCCTGTGACCAGATAGTTAATAGCACTGAATTCCACCGGTCTTTCATCATTGTTATTGATTGCTCGACATCCTTATGTATCCATGACCCTAGTGAAGTCCGGGTTTTTATTTCCCACTTTGCCATTTAGATCTCCCATGATGATGATTACATCATGGTGTGGTGTTAACTCTACTTCTGCTGTTTGTAGATGTCCTTTTCTTCAATGTCACTATTGTTATTTGGAGCATAGCACTGGATCACAGTCATGTTCACTTGCTTCACTCTCAGCCTGACTCTCACCAGCCGACTGTTGATTGGTTTTCACTCCAGCGGGCACTTCTCAATGCCTTTCTTCAAAATGACAGCTACACCATCATGATGCTGACCATCTTCCCTTCCTGAATGTAAAACTGTTTCACCAGTTGCTGCCTTTAGTCTGCCAGACCTTGTCCAAATGCTTTCACTGATGCCAGTGTATGTTGGCTGTAACTTTTCATTACTGTGGTTATTTGTGAGCTTGCCAGTGTTGTACTTTGTACATGGTTCATACATTTCAAAAACATTTTTGGTCTTGGTCTTGGTCTTGGTGAGGTTCATGGCTTCCTTTACCATGCCAGAAGCTTCACTTCAGTTTTCACTACTGTCAGCCATGCAAGTCCCAGTTGGTGACATGGGACTACCATTGCACTCTGATGTAGAAGGATTCTTCATTTTTGTTTCCGTAACTGTGACGAGAGTCCTTGATGAAGATGGCTTGGACCCAAATGCTGGAGTATCTGAAGCAAAGTGCGAGACACGGTATCAAACTAGATTGAGAACTAAGCACTAAACAAACACTAGTAGGGTTTAAGACTGAGCACCGAACATCAGTTCAGGTGTTCTTTACATACTCAATTATTGGTGCCCAAAACATGATTATCAATTAACGGGATCATTCTGAACCTTAAAGGGGCTGCAACCAGCTATCCATACTCCACAGTGTTAGAGTGTATAAATCCTGAAAGCTGGCATGGTTGGAAGTGTCTTGTAACAATTACAATTTTTCTTTTTGACTAGTCAGGTTCACTAATCCTGACCTGAAACTCAGAACATGGAGGAACAGTGGACCATTCTTAGACTGGCCTCTACCCTTTGACCTGTTTGGCATAGGTGACCCTACCTGGAGCTAGAGCACAAGATCCTGACACAAACCAACATAGCTCTCTGGGTCACTGAGGCAATCAAGCCTCCAAACCCTAGAGCAAGGTTGTGGGCCTCTTGAAGGGAAAAAAAATATTCACCATTTTGACTGGAGCCATGGTGTGGTTGTTGTGTCAGGAGGACGTAAAAGGTTTGGAAATTTTCCACTATCTGTCTCAACATTGATCCCTCAACCAGCATCATGGAATGTCAGGTCTCTTTATACTTCATTGCTGTTTCAGAGAGGTTGCTCTGTGTAATTTGAGTCCCACCTTCCCTCCGTGACAACAGAGACTCCACGTCAAAAGGTATTTCATTTTCTGCAGAAACCACCCTGGTTTGCCGAGGAGTCATGATAGCTGATGAGTGACAGTAAATCACCTTGAGAGAGGTGAACTTTGGTTTGATTGGTAATTCAATCAGCACGGTTTATACTTTACTGAGAATGCAAGAATTGGAGCACACAGCATCCCCACCACCAGGGTGGGTATTCAAAATTACCCACCTTGCTGATCTGCAGCTTGTATGCCCTCCCCCAACGGTTTCCTTTCAATACGGACTGTTCAGCTGCACTTGTTTGCCAATCTACTGGGGAGCATGCAGCTACCAGCAACAACAACTTCTCGAATTCCCTGAATTAAACATTCTGTTCCTCTCACTGGATGAAACAGGTCAAAGAGATTTTGTGGGGAAAACTGCTGAGGGCTTGGCGGTGAAATTGATGGCACCGGTTCCCTGAAAGTGAAAATACCTTAGAAGTGTAAATTCCACCCATTTCCATCAGGAATTTCTGTTTTACATTGATTCTCCTGGTGTGGGTGCAGTCAGAAGATTGTGTGGTAACTCTTTTTATTGCTAAATACATTTTCCTGCAAAGACAGTCTCAGACTGTCTCTCAGAGGGATATCTGTCCACTGACTGGTGTCTCTCAGTCCCTGTCTCTCAGAGGGATATCTGTCCACTGACTGGTGTCTCTCAGTCCCTGTCTCTCAGAGGGATATCTGTCCACTGACTGGTGTCTCTCAGTCCCTGTCTCTCAGGGGGATATCTGTCCACTGACTGGTGTCTCTTTCTCTGTCGCTGGGATTCTATGTGTTTCAGTTTACACAAACTGTTCATCGCTGAAATTGATGAATCGAGCAGAGTGTGACAGATCTTTAATCCGGATCTGGTCACTGCCGCTAACCTGCCGCCTGTTGCAGAGACAAACATCTTTTGGGGAATTGAAATCGCTGCTGTGGGCGGGGACAGGAAGCTGCGCCTCTGGTTTCAGTGTGTGAGAGCCTGTTCAAACCGCGGCTCCCTCTCTCACTCACAGCCCACGTCCCTATTTAAACAGCGCTCACTGCGGCTCCGGACAAAGCCGCCGATCTCAACAGTGTCCAAGTCCGGCTCAGTGTTCAGGGCGATGGGGGTCGTTCCTTATCTCTGTCTCCTCCTGTCTTGTCTGGCAGGTGGGTGTCCCGCGGCTTGTCGTCCTCCCGCGACCGGCTGTTTCTCGGAGGCTTTGTGAATCCCTGCCCGTGGAACATTTTATTAATTTCTGCTCTTTTTTATTGACAGGCGTGCGGTCCGACATCATGCTGACACAGCCCAAGTCAGCGGTGGTACAGCCCGGACAGTCCCACAGTCTGTCCTGTGAGGTCAGTGGGTTCAGCCTCAGCAGCTACTACATGTACTGGGTGAAACAGGTCTCCGGGAAAGGGCTGGAGTGGGTGGCGGCTGTATCAAGTGGCGATAGCACGTATTACGCGCCTGGAGTCCAGAGCCGGTTCACTATTTCCAAGGACAGCAGCACCGTTTATCTGCAAACGAACAGCCTGAGACTGGACGACTCGGCCACCTATTACTGTGCGAGAGGCACAGTGAGAGAGACCGGGACTGGACCGGGACAAAAACCCCAGCGAGAGTGCCTGCCCTTCGGGGGCTGAGGGAAAGGGCAGCAGTGATCGCCACAGCTGTATCCCGGTCGTTCTGGGCCACATCCGCTCGTCCACGCAATGGAAGGCGGGTTGTCAGTGGGGATTCCCGAGAAGAGATGCTGGATGGATGGAGGGGCTCAGCGGACCAGTTCAGAGGGCAGCTCGGAGCCAAGCGCCGTGAGTGGGAATGGGGTCACCGATCGACCTGGTCAGGTGCCGGTCCTTCGTGTACACGTAACAGTGTAGACAAAGCTATGAGGAACTATGTGGTCCAGCTATGAGGAACGTTAATGATCAGAGAAACTTTGGTGTTCTAGTGCAGTTTGACTGAGGAGTGACTGTGCTGGGAGACAGTGAGAGGAGCGGAGGTTATCGTACGGCGGTGTATCACTGTGTACTGGGTGGGGTATGCCTGACTACTGGGGCGGAGGAACCTGGCTGACAGTGACTTCAGGTAAGACCAACTTCTCAATTGTATCTTCACGCACCAGTATTTAATTTATTTACGGTTTTGGCGAATTCGGTGATTCGCCTGAAATCAGTGAGATATTTAGAGCGAGTACGTGAATCTCCCCGAACCAGCGGGTTTCTCTGGAGCCCAGTAACAGTACAAGGGTACATACCCCACACTACCAGTGAACTGTCCACAGACCGAGAACAGGCTCAGGGGAATGGGGTCGGATCTTGTCACCAGACTGTTCCTTGACACCGGCCGGTTGTGCTGAGTGAGCTCAGTGTTTGGTTCAAGTCTGGCTTCTGATCCTCAGCACCAACTGAAGCCACGTTCAGGGGCTGAGCGTTTCAGTGCAGTTGAACTCGTTCCCTGTCAGTGACAACAATGGATCTGTTCAGTGTCAAGTTATTGGGATCGGGTTTTACTGTCGGCTGCTTTCATGTTGAAGGTAATGGGATTGAGACATAATCTGAGGGAATGGTTACACATGTATGATCTGGTTGATGGCTCAATATCCCCAGGGTACAGGTGGGTGTCAGTCCCATCATGTAATGTCCGGCGTGAGGTCCGTCCCGGGATACAGCAAAAGTATCGGTGATATCCCAGGATTAATTGATGGGATTAAGGTTTTAGTTTTATTCCCTGATGGGTGAGGAGGTGGGGTACGGTGGGGAAGAATTTTGGAGTGAGAAGGCAGTGGGGAAGTGGTGCAGGAAAGGTAAAGCAGGGAATTGAAATCTGAATTGCTTCACACATTCCGGGCAGCCTTGCATTGGTGGGCGGGGGAGGGGGGAGTGGTGCAGGTGGGGTGGGGAGGGGAGCGTTCAAGTCAATAATGTGTAATGGGGAGCATTTAAGTGAAGGTTTGTTGATGAACGTTTGTGATCTGGAACACACTGCCTGAATGATGGTGGTGGTCAATAGTGAATGTAGAGAGGGAACAGGAGGAGATCCGCCTTTTGTAGGGATACAGGGAAGAGCAGAGAGACCAATGGGTTTATTGGGTTTGCTCAGTTTAAGGGAAGCACAGACACTATCGGATGAATGGCCTCACTCACTGCTCTGTCATTCAATGGAATCAGTATTTATCTTGTAAATCTGGGAAATTCTTCCTCAAAGGGATTCCATCAAGTACCCCAGTGTGCACAGAGCATGAGTTTAATGCAGATTACAGCTCCTAATTCTTGTCTTGGCGGCCACGGATTAGAAACAAAGATCCTCTTGCACTGCCCCATCCCTCCTAGGGCAGGGGCAGCAGAGGTTAGACAGAGTGAAGCTACCCCCAACCTGTCCCATCACACAGTCACGGGACACGAGTTGAAATTTACTGATCAAATGAACTGCTTATTCTCAGTTCAGAGACGGAACATCTGCTCTAATTTCTTGCCCTCCTCCATCTCGCGACTGCGTTTGTTTAACAAGTGTTTTCCTACATGAACCAGTGTTGCTGGTGATTCAGTGAAAGTGTTTGTGAGATAAAATTCTGACATTTACAGACACCTTTCATGGTGTCCCCGAGCTCTTCACATGCAATGAAGTAGTTTCAAAGTACAGCCCTGTTGTAGAGTCGGGAATGTGGAGCCACTCTGCACACAGCAGAATCCACAATCTGCAAGGTGAGAACGATCAGACAGTCTGTTCTGGTGATGTTATTGAAGGAGAAATATTGTCCAGGACACCGTGGACACAGTGATCCAATGGACAGGCGCAAGGTTGGATTCGGAGTGATGGGAAACAGGGCAGTACATCAAAGCAGATGAGTAGTGCAGAGGGATGGATGAACAGTCCACGGTTACCACCACAACAAACTGACAAATTTAAACTCAGTTCATCATAATCTGCAACAGATTTGGATCTGTGGTCAGATTTCCAACATCTTAATAATTGGTAATGTTTTTAAATCCAGTCATTAGTAATGATGACCCTTCAGTTTTACTGATGCCCCACGGGGAAGGAGATCTCTCATCCTTACCCTTCGAGCCTATTTATGACTCCTGACCCATCAATGTGTTTGTCTCCAAATGTCTCTGAATGGCAGCTCAGATGTGTAATTCATTCAGACTTTACCGGCAAAGCTCAGATCCCAAAAAATGAATAAATAAAATTCCCATCTGTTGTTCATACTACCCGATGTTGTATCCACTTACTACAATACAGACTAAAATCAGACTGAGTCTCCCCCGATCGACTGATTCAACATCAATTGTTTTGTACAAATATTCGTGTCATTTCATTTCAAATTTCTTCTGAGCTGATCCAGACTGATCCAGTTCCCCTCTTCACCCCAGCACCCTGTGACCCACCCAGATCCAGTTCCCCTCTTCACCCCATCACCCTGTGACCGACCCAGATCCAGTTCCCCTCTTCACCCCATCACCCTGTGACCCACACAGATCCAGTTCCCCTCTTCACCTCAGCACCCTGTGACCCACACAGATCCATTTCCCCTCTTCACCCCAGCACCCTGTGACCCACCCAGATCCAGTTCCCCTATTCACCCCAGCACCCTGTGACCCACCCAGATCCAGTTCCCCTCTTCACCCCAGCACCAGTTCCCCTCTTCACCCCAGCACCCTGTGACCCGCCCAGATCCAGTTCCCCTTTTCACCCCAGCACCCTGTGACCCACCCAGATCCAGTTCCCCTTTTCACCCCAGCACCCTGTGACCCACCCAGATCCAATTCCCCTCTTCACCCCAGCACCCTGTGACCCACACAGATCCATTTCCCCTCTTCACCCCAGCACCCTGTGACCCACCCAGATCCAGTTCCCCTATTCACCCCAGCACCCTGTGACCCACCCAGATCCAGTTCCCCTCTTCACCCCAGCACCAGTTCCCCTCTTCACCCCAGCACCCTGTGACCCGCCCAGATCCAGTTCCCCTTTTCACCCCAGCACCCTGTGACCCACCCAGATCCAGTTCCCCTTTTCACCCCAGCACCCTGTGACCCACCCAGATCCAATTCCCCTCTTCACCCCAGCACCCTGTGACCCACCCAGGTCCAGTTCCCCTCTTCACCCCAGCTCCCTGTGACCCACCCAGATCCAGTTCCCCTCTTCACCCCAGCTCCCTGTGACCTACCCAGATCCAGTTCCCATCTTCACCCCAGCACCCTGTGACCCACCCAGGTCCAGTTCCCCTCTTCACCCCAGCTCCCTGTGACCCACACAGATCCAGTTCCCCTCTTCACCCCAGCTCCCTGTGACCCACCCAGATCCAGTTCCCCTCTTCACCCCAGCACCCTGTGACCCACCCAGATCCAATTCCCCTCTTCACCCCAGCTCCCTGTGACCCACCCAGATCCAGTTCCCCTCTTCACCCCAGCACCCTGTGACCCACCCAGATCCAGTTCCCCTGCACCCCAGCACCCTGTGACCCACCCAGATCCAGTTCCTCTCTTCACCCCAGCACCCTGTGACCCACCCAGATCCAATTCCCCTCTTCACCCCAGCACCCTGTGACCCACCCAGATCCAGTTCCCCTCTTCACCCCAGCACCCTGTGACCCACCCAGATCCAGTTCCCCTCTTCACCCCAGCACCCTGTGACCCACCCAGATCCAATTCCCCTCTTCACCCCAGCACCCTGTGACCCACCCAGATCCAGTTCCCCTCTTCACCCCAGCACCCTGTGACCCACCCAGATCCAGTTCCCCTCTTCACCCCAGCTCCCTGTGACCCACCCAGATCCAGTTCCCCTCTTCACCCCAGCACCCTGTGACCCTCCCAGATCCAGTTCCCCTGCACCCCAGCACCCTGTGACCCACCCAGATCCAGTTCCCCTCTTCACCCCAGCACCCTGTGACCTACCCAGATCCAATTCCCCTCTTCACCCCATCACCCTGTGACCCACACAGATCCAGTTCCCCTCTTCACCTCAGCACCCAGTGACCCACACAGATCCATTTCCCCTCTTCACCCCAGCACCCTGTGACCCACCCAGATCCAGTTCCCCTATTCACCCCAGCACCCTGTGACCCACCCAGATCCAGTTCCCCTCTTCACCCCAGCACCAGTTCCCCTCTTCACCCCAGCACCCTGTGACCCGCCCAGAACCAGTTCCCCTTTTCACCCCAGCACCCTGTGACCCACCCAGATCCAGTTCCCCTTTTCACCCCAGCACCCTGTGACCCACCCAGATCCAATTCCCCTCTTCACCCCAGCACCCTGTGACCCACCCAGGTCCAGTTCCCCTCTTCACCCCAGCTCCCTGTGACCCACCCAGATCCAGTTCCCCTCTTCACCCCAGCTCCCTGTGACCTACCCAGATCCAGTTCCCCTCTTCACCCCAGCACCCTGTGACCCACCCAGGTCCAGTTCCCCTCTTCACCCCAGCTCCCTGTGACCCACCCAGATCCAGTTCCCCTCTTCACCCCAGCTCCCTGTGACCCACCCAGATCCAGTTCCCCTCTTCACCCCAGCACCCTTTGACCCACCCAGATCCAATTCCCCTCTTCACCCCAGCTCCCTGTGACCCACCCAGATCCAGTTCCCCTCTTCACCCCAGCACCCTGTGACCCACCCAGATCCAGTTCCCCTGCACCCCAGCACCCTGTGACCCACCCAGATCCAGTTCCTCTCTTCACCCCAGCACCCTGTGACCCACCCAGATCCAATTCCCCTCTTCACCCCAGCACCCTGTGACCCACCCAGATCCAGTTCCCCTCTTCACCCCAGCACCCTGTGACCCACCCAGATCCAGTTCCCCTCTTCACCCCAGCACCCTGTGACCCACCCAGATCCAATTCCCCTCTTCACCCCAGCACCCTGTGACCCACCCAGATCCAGTTCCCCTCTTCACCCCAGCACCCTGTGACCCACCCAGATCCAGTTCCCCTCTTCACCCCAGCTCCCTGTGTCCCACCCAGATCCAGTTTCCCTCTTCACCCCAGCACCCTGTGACCCTCCCAGATCCAGTTCCCCTGCACCCCAGCACCCTGTGACCCACCCAGATCCAGTTCCCCTCTTCACCCCAGCACCCTGTGACCCACCCAGATCCAATTCCCCTCTTCACCCCAGCACCCTGTGACCCACACAGATCCAGTTCCCCTCTTCACCCCAGCACCCTGTGACCCACCCAGATCCAATTCCCCTCTTCACCCCAGCACCCTGTGACCCACCCAGATCCAGTTCCCCTCTTCACCCCAGCACCCTGTGACCCACCCAGATCCAGTTCCCCTCCACCCCAGCACCCTGTGACCCACCCAGATCCAGTTCCCCTCTTCACCCCAGCACCCTGTGACCCACCCAGATCCAGTTCCCCTCTTCACCCCAGCACCCTGTGACTCACCCAGATCCAATTCCCCTCTTCACCCCAGAACCCTGCTGTCAGTTTGAGGGGTGTTTTTATAAAGATCCAGAGGAACACTGATCCATAGGTGGGTCAGAAAAAACCCCGTCCACAACACAGTTCAAGGTAATTCTGACAACTGGTCAAACCACATCTCCTCAACATATCCACCTGTCAAAGCTGTCATAGGTCAATTAGTTTATTGATCTTCACACCTTTACCTACCTTGGTAAGTCAACTCTTCTCCTTTTCAAGAATATTTTGCAACTTAAGTGATTAGGAATTGTCACAACCTGTATTTCCTGACTGAACTCTCTGGTCTGGTCATTCTGTGAGAATATTACCCACATCTGCTGGCATTCTAAGATTTTTTAAAATTATTTTTTGTCAGTTTCTACAATACAACTACATAAAAACCATCAGTAAATTAGACATTTATACAGTGCAAAATAAACATGTCTAATATATAATTCATGACAATAAGTAAAAGGCACCCAAAATAAAATCTTATAAAGTTAATGTTCTCCCCACCTTCCTACCACAAACCTCTAGGCCAACCATTACAATGTGTAAAAGAAAAATTAATTGGAGTGTTCGACCCTACAGAGCTGTATATATATACATACATGTAGCGGTGTGCTACACGCAGCGCTAAAATAACTACACGGAGTCGGTAAACTGCAATTAAAGAAGAAGATTTTATTTGAACTTCACAGCCTTGCTTTAAATCCTCCCTCATCCCGCCCTCCCCGGGCGCGGTTGCTGTAAGGTGCACGTACTCACAAACCCCCGCAGGCTTTTCCCTTTGTTGGTGAAGTAGACCTGGCCTTTGTGCCAGTGCGCTAGGAAGTGGGTCGCCACATAACCCCCCCGTCAGAACCGGCGATACACCCCCCAATGTCCACAGTCTGGGCCGGACCCTGTTTGGGAGGTCGGCCTCTGCGCCGCCGTGCCGGAAACTGGACCGGTTGCACCAAGTCCACATGGGCCGGTTTGAGTCGGTCCACCGTGAAAACCTCCTCTCTCCCCCCAACGTCCAGCACGAACGTGGACCCATTGTTCCTGAGCACCGTAAACGGCCCCTCGTAGGGCCGTTGCAGCGGTGGCCGATGCCCGCCCCTTCGTACAAACACAAACTTACAGTTCTGCAGGTCTTTGGGTACGCAGGTCGGGTTCTGCCCATGCTGCGAAGTGGGTCTGGGGGCCAGGTCACCGAGCCTCTCGCGTAGTCTGCCCAGGACTGCTGCGGGTTCTTCCGCATGCCCCCTTGGGGCTGGGATGAACTCCCCGGGGATGACCAGGCGTGCGCCGTACACCAACTCGGCCGACGAGGCGTGCAGATCGTCTTTGGGGGCCGTGCGGATGCCGAGTAGGACCCAGGGAAGCTCGTCCGCCCAGTTGGCTCCTAGCAGGCGGGCCATGAGAGCCGACTTCAGGTTCGACTGTGGGTGGCAGGCAGTTGTGTGGTGCAGCTGTGTCGCCAAAAGGCTGGCCATAGCTGACCACAGGCTGGAGGTGAACTGGGCGCCTCTGTCGGAGGTAATGTGGGCCGGTACACCAAAGCGGGACACCCAGGTGGCGATCAGTGCCTGGGCATAGGATTCGGAGGTGGTGTCGGTGAGCAGGATCGCCTCTGGCCATCTTGTGAACCGGTCCACGATAGTCAGGAGGTGCCACGCTCCGCGCGACACTGGCAGGGGGCCCACGATATCCACGTGAATGTGGTCGAAACGCCGGTGGGTGGGGTGGATCTGCCGCGGCAGAGCTTTGGTGTGCCACTGCACCTTGGCCGTCTGGCAGTGCATGCACGTTCTGGCCCATTCACTGACCTGCTTACGGAGTCCATGCCAAACGAACCTGCTGGAGACCATCCGGACGGTTGTCCTGATGGAGGGGTGCGCCAAGCTATGAATGGAGTCGAAAATGCGTCGCCGCCAAGGTGCCGGGACGACGGGACGGGGCTGGCCGGTGGCGACGTCACAGAGTAGGGTCCTCTCACCTGGGCCTACGGGGAGGTCCTGGAGCTGCAAACCGGAGACTGCAGTCCTGTAACTAGGGTTCTCCTCGTCTGCCTGCTGCGCCTCTGCCAGCACTTCAAAGTCTACCCCTTGGGAAAGGGCATGAATGTTAGGGCGAGAGAGCGCGTCCGCCACGACATTGTCCATACCCGAGACGTGCCGGACACCCGTCGTGTATTCAGAGATGTAGGACAGATGGCGCTGCTGGCGGGACGACCAGGGATCGGACACCTTCGTGAATGTAAAGGTAAGCGGCTTGTGGTTGGTGAACGCGGTGAAGGGCCTACCTTCTAAGAAGTACCTGAAATGCCGGATTGCCAGGTATAGCGCCAACAGTTCCCGGTTGAAAGCACTGTATTTGAGCTCGGGTGGCCGCAGGTGTTTGCTGAAAAACGCCAGGGTTGCCAGCGACCCGCGATGAGTTGTTCCAGTACCCCACCGACTGCCGTGTTAGATGCATCCACTGTGAGTGCGGTAGGGACGTCCATTCTGGGGTGCACTAGCATCGCGGCGTTTGCCAAGGCTTCCTTCGTTTGAATGAAAGCGGCGGCGGACTCCTCGTCCCAGGTAATGTCCTTGCCCGGACCCGACATTAGGGCGAACAGGGGGCAGCATGATTCGGGCAGCATGATTCGGGCAGCTGAAGGGAGGAAGCGGTGGTAGAAATTTACCATACCCACGAATTCCTGAAGGCCTTTGATTGTGGTGGGTCGGGCGAAATGGCGGACCGCGTCTACCTTAGCGGGCAGAGGGGTTGCCCCGTCTTTAGTGATCCTGTGGCCCAGGAAGTCGATGGTGTCGAGCCCGAACTGGCATTTGGCCGGGTTGATTGTTAGACCGTATTCACTCAGTCGGGCGTAAAGTTGACGGAGGTGGGACAGATGATCCTGACGACTGCTGCTGGCTATGAGGATGTCGTCCAAATAGTTGAATGCGAAGTCCAGGTCGCGTCCCACCGCGTCCATTAACCGTTGGAACGTCTGTGCGGCATTCTTCAGGCCGAACTGCATGCGTAGGAACTCGAAAAGGCCGAACGGGGTGATGAGACCCGTTTTGGCGACATCGTCCGGATGCATCGGGATTTGATGGTATCCTTGGACGAGGTCTACCCTGGAGAAGTTCCGTGCGCCGTGCAGGTTTGCTGCAAAGTCCTGAATGTGTGACACAAGGTAGCGGTCCGGTGTGGAAGCCTCGTTCAGCCTGCGGTAGTCGCCGCACGGTCTCCAGCCCCCTGTCGCTTTGGGCACCATGTGCAGGGGGGAGGCCCATGGGCTGTCAGACCGCCGGATGATCCCCAATTCCTCCATCCTCTTGAACTCCTCCTTCGCCAGTCGGAGCTTGTCCGGGGGAAGCCACCGAGCACGGGCGTGGAGGGGTGGTCCCTGGGTCGGGATGTGGTGCTGTACGCCATGTCGGGGCATGGCTGCCGTGAACTGCGGTGCCAGAACCGATGGGAAATCCGCCAGGACTCTGGTGAAGTCGTTGTCGGACAGCGTGATGGAGTCGAGGTGTGGGGCTGGCAACTGGGCTTCTCCGAGGGAGCACGTCTGAAAGGTCTCGGCGTGGACCAGCCTCTGCCTCGGCAGGTCGACCAGCAGGCTGTGAGCCCGCAAAAAATCGGCACCCAGAAGCGGTTGGGCTACGGCGGCCAGTGTGAAGTCTCACGTGAACCGGCTGGAGCCGAACTGTAGCTGCACCGTACGGGTGCCGTAGGTCCTTATCGTGCTGCCATTCACGGCCCTTGGGGGGGACCTGGTGCCCTGTTGCGGGTGTCGTAACTCGTCGGAGGTAAGACGCTGATCTCGGCACCAGTGTCGACCAAAAAACGGCGTCCCGACTGCTTGTCCCAGACATACAAGAGGCTATCCCGATGGCCAGCCACCGTAGCCATCAGCGACGGCTGGCCCTGGCATTTCCCGGGAACTTGCAGGGCGGGCTTCTGCGCCCCACCGCTGGTGGTAGAAACACCATCGTTTGTTGGGCTCCTCACCCCTGCCTCTGTGGTTAGCGGGCTCTGTGGCCGGGCCTGGTCTGGTTTGCTGCTGGGAGCGTGGCCTGGTGATCTGTGGGATGGACGCCCCACTCACCTTCTTGGCGTTCCACAGTAAGTCCGCCCGGGCTGCCACCTTCCGGGGGTCGCTGAAATCTGCGTGGGACAGCAGCAGGCGTATGTCCTCGGACAGCTGCTCCAGGAATACCTGCTCAAACATGAGGCAGGGTTTGTGTCCGCCGGCCAGAGACAACATCTCATTCATTAAAGCCGATGGAGGTCTGTCTCCTAAGCCATCCAGGTGCAGTAAACGGGCAGCCCGCTCGCGGCGGGAGAGTCCGAAAGTCCTTAGGAGCAGGGCTTTGAATTCCATGTACTTGCCGTCCGCTGGGGGAGACTGTAAGAACTCCGCAACCTGGGCCGCTGTGTCCTGGTCGAGGGAGCTCACCATGTCGTAGTAACGTGTCCTCTGAGGTTATCTGCCGAACTTGGAATTGGGCTTCTGCTTGCTGGAACCAGAGGTGAGGTCGCAGCGTCCAGTAGCTTGGCAGCTTCAACGAAACCGCATGAACAGATGCGGCGTCGGTCATCTCCGGTCCAAAAATCCCGTCGGGGTCACCAATTGTAGCGGTGTGCTACACGCAGCGCTAAAATAACGACACGGAGTCGGTAAACTGCAATTAAAGAAGAAGATTTTATTCGAACTTCACAGCCTCGCTTTAAAGCCTCCCTCATCCCGCCCTTCCCGGGCGCGGATGCTGTAAGGTGCACGTACTTACAAACCCCCGCAGGCTTTTCCCTTTGTTGGTGAAGCAGACCTGGCCTTTGTGCCTGGGCGCTGGCTATTTGTGAGCCGGTTCGAGTGCGCTAGGAAGTGGGTCGCCATATATATATAAAAAGAAAATATAATGCCAACTACCAAAACTATAATGTAATTCACATCAAAGTAAAACTATAAAATTTACAGAAAAAGAAAGCTGAAAGTAAGGGATTGTAGTACAGCAAAAAAAAGGATAAAATTAATCTAAAGCAGAGTTATGAAAGTATTCAAGAAAAGGTCCCCACACTTTATGAAACTTTATATCCAAACTGAGAAGTGAATAATGAATCTTTTCAACGTCTAAACAGGACATAATATCACTAAGCCATTGAGCATGAGTGGATGGGGCAACATCTCTCCACCTAAGAAGAATTAAGTGTCTAGCCAAAAGAGAAGCAAAAGGTAATGTTCGACATTTAGTCGGACTCAAATGCATGTCTACTTCACCGAAAGTGCCAAAACAAGCAATCAGAGGGTTAGGTTCTAAGTAGCAATTAAGAATATGGGATATAGTTGAAAGAAACTTCTCTCCGGAATTTATCTAGACTAGGACAAGCCCAGCACATATGAATAAGAGAAGCCTCGCTTCCTTTACACTTGTCACAAATGGGACTAACATCAGGATAAAACCGCGATAATTTAGTTTTAGACATATGAGCCCTATGTACGATTTTAAACTGCAAAAGTCAGTGGTGAGCACATAAAAAGGCTGAGTTAACTGACTTAAGAATTGAATCCCAAACTGCATCAGATAAAGAAACATTTAAATCATGTTCCCAGGCAGTTCTAATTTTATAGAAGGAGGTACGCCTCAAGATCATTAACTGATCATGAATAGTAGATATTAAACATTTATCCAATGGATCAATACAAAAAAACAGGTCCACAACGTTTTTCTCAGGCATCTCAGGAAAGTTTAATATTAAAGGGTTAATGAAATGTCTACTTTGAAGATGTCTAAAGAAATGAGTATTAGGTTTACAGACAGTTGTTGAAAAGTTACAGAATGATTATCTATGAAAAGATCTTCAAGGCGTCTAATGCCCTTTCTGTACCAATCATGAAATGTTGAGTCTTGCATAAAGGGTAGGAAAAGATGATTGTGTAATATACGACTGGAGAGAAGGAAACCATGAAGGCCATTATATTTTCTGAACTGACCCCATATTCTCAGAGTATGTCTAATAAGAGGATTAACAATTAGCCTAGGCAAGTGACAAGGAAGTGCGGATCCAAGAATTGCAGAAATGAAGAGATCCTTACTAGAGTTCAACTCCATTGCCACCCATTTTGGGCAGTCAGACTGTTTATAAAACAAAGTAAAACAATGAATATTAGCTGCCCAATAATATAAATGACAATTAGGCAAGGCCATACCACCTTCGTTTTTAGATTGTTGAAGATCAGCTTTATTAATTATGGAACGTTTGCCCTTCCATAGACAGGACAAAATAATAGATTCTTATGAATCAAAAAAAGCTTTAGAATAAAAAATTGGTAAAGATTGAAATAAGTATAAAAATTTAGGAAGGATATACATTTTAATGACATTTATTTGACCTACCAGAGACATGGACAAGGGTGACCACTGTGGCAAAATCTGTTTTGTAGAATTTAAAAGATTACCAGAATTTTCTCAAAAAAATTCTTGAAGTTCCTTGTTACTGTAATACCAAGGTGAGTGAATTGTTTATCAACTACATTAAAAGGGAGGTCATGAAATACTAATTTTTGTTATTCTCTATTGATTGGGAAAAGTTTGCTCTTGTGTAAATTAAGTTTTTAACCAGAATGCTGACTAAATCGATTAAGAAGTAAAAACATTAGGGATTAGGAAGTAGTAGGATTTGATATAAAAAGTAAAAGATCATTGGCATAAACAGAATCTTTGTGCTCAACACCTCCTCTCCAAATCCCCATCAGTTCAGCACAGCTATGAATTGCAATCACCAGTGGCTCTACGGCCAAATCAAAATGTAAGGGAGTTAAAGGGCATCCTTGTTGGGAGCCATGTTTAAGGCCAAAAGACTGGGATTGCTGAGAATTGGTCAAAACAGAAGCAGTGGGACATGAATATAACAATTTAATCCATGTAATAAAATTTTGTCCAAAATCTATTTTTTTCTAAAACTGCAAAAAGATAATTCCACTCCACATGATCGAATGTTTTCTCTGCATCAAGAGAAATGACACATTCAAGAGTCCTCATTGAAGGTAAATATAAGATATTAAATAAATGCTGTATATTAAAAGAGGGCAGGTGATTTTTAATAAAACCAGTTTGATCTTCAGAAATAATAGAAGGTATAAAATTCTCCATTCTATGACCCAAAACTTTAGACAAAACTTTAACATCAATATTTAACAGAGTATTTGACCTTTACGATGAACACCCTGTTGGAACTTTACCTTTTTTGGCTAAAAGAATGATACATGCCTTGTTAAATGATGCTGGCAATTTACCATGTTTAAATGAATCAGAGAGAACTAAGAATAAGTGAGACGAAAGCAGTGAGGAAAATTATTTATAAAATTCTACAGAAAACCTGTCGGGTTCAGGAGATTTGCCCGACTGTAGTGCAGAAATGGCAAAGGATATTTCCTCTAGTGATAATGGCTAATTGAGTTTTGCCATAAGATCGGAAGAAAATGAAGGAATATTTAAACTGTTTAAACAATGCTCAACAGAGATACTATCATTTGAAGATTCAGAGGTATAAAGTCGAGAATAATAATTCTTAAATGTGTCATTAATTTCAGAATGATTTGACGTAATGTTCCCATTTCCCATTCGCATTTTTGTAATTTGTTGTTGAGCTTTACAGTGTCTTAGTTGGTTGACTAAAGTCTTGCTGGATTTATCACCGTGAATATAAAATCAGCTCTCACTTTCAAGAAGCTGACGTTTAACTGGTTGAGTGGAAATCCGGTCAAACTTAGTTTGAAGTTCTACTTGCTTCTTGTACAGTTCAGAATTTTTGGTTTCAAATCTAATCACTCTAAATAGGTCTTTCTTTTCAGTTTTGCAGTATATGAAATTACTTGAGGCCTCATGTATGCTTTTATGGCATCCCAGATAACCTGGGATGAGACTTCAAATGACATGTTAGTGTTTAAAGAGAAGTTATTTGGTCCTTCATAAATCTTATAAAACCATTATCCGACAACAAGGTCAGATTAAAACACCAATGTTTATTCATTTGAGGGAAACCAGGAAAATTTATACACAGGGTAACTGGGGCATGATTCGAAATCAATATACTCTGATAATCACAAGAGCGAACAGATGGAATCAGCTGGTTATCCATCAAAAAATAATCAGTTCTAGTAAAACATGTGAAAAAAGGAACAATCTCTCTCAGTAGGATGGAAAAAATGCCACACATCAGAGATACCACAATTAGAAAGAAAAGAGTGAATAGATAAAACAGATTTACTAGCTAGTCTAGGAACAGAGGACGATCGATCCAAAAATAGATCTAGCCAACATTTAAAATCACCACCCAATATAACAGAATATAAACTCAAGTCAGGCAATAAAGAGAAAAAAACGATCAAACAAGTCCACATCATCCGAACTGGGAGTGCACAGATTACCCAACACTATCCTAGTGTTATACAATTTCCCAGAGACAATAATAAAATGAGCATTGGTATCACATACTTTGTTGTGAATCTCAAAGGGAACATTTTGATTAATAAGGTTTGAGACCCCCGCCCCCGGCTTTAGCTGGGAAAGCAGAATGGAAGTGCTGTCCTACCCACCTGGACATAAGACAAGAGTTATCAAAACTACGAATGTGTGTTTCTTGCAAAAAAGCAATGTCAGCTTTGAGCCTCTTAAGATGTGAAAACACCTTCCTTCTTGAGGGATGTTCACTCCCTTAACATTCCAGCTTCTAAAATTCAGTGGGATAACCATTGTCATTTAAAAAAGCATAAAGGGTAGTAGGCATAAACAAGAACAGACATTCAAATAACAGCTCTGTGGCAAAAGTATAAGATAGGAGAATCAGGACAAAAAAATGACCTCAGTAACAAGGAATAGCTAAAGGTTCCATATACGGTGCTGGCATTAGAGAGCTCTCCACTCCCACCCCCCCCCCCCCCCCCGCCCAAATCCCAGAACAAGAAAGCTACCAGAAAACAGCAGCAAGCTCTTCAGAGAAAAAAAACACCCCAGAAACCAATTTCCAGTTCCTTAACATCATCATAAGCTCCGTTTAGTTACCAATTCAAAAACCAGAAAACTTATGCGCTACGAATTAAAATTATACATAAAGAAAAGAGAAACAGTTCCATCAAAAAGTATTAAACTTAACTCAAAGTAATAATCCAGTAGCCAACCTGTGAGAAACTATGAAATAAATCAGTAATTTAAAAAGAAAACAGAAAAAAGCAGAGGAAAAAAAACATTTTAAATAATCAGATGGAGTCTGAAGAAGTCGAAATAGCAGGGAGATTTTCGATAAATTTCTGAGCTTCTGTAACTGAGTTAAGCCACTTTTTGTTTCCAGTACTAAGAGTTATTTGGAGATGGGATGGATAACACAGAGAGGGCCTGAATTGACGATTGTAAAACTCTTTCATAACTTCTTTAAACTTAGTGCGCAGTCTCAGAACTTGAGGAGCATAATCCTCAACAATACGGATAAAATGACCCTTGTAATCCAATTTTCTCCTCCAACGTGCTTCCATGATCAAAAGGTTTTTCACCTGATATCGATGAAAACAGAGAATAACTGGGCGTGGCCTAGAACCCCAATTTGGGCTTGGCCAGAAATGTACAGTGAGCTCTGTCTAACTTGGGTGGAGTCAGAAGAATATACTTCCCAAAATTCTCACAGAGTAAAGAGGAAAAAAAATTCAATAAGAGATCCACTTACAATAGCCTCTGGCAGACCGAGGATTCATAGATTATGATGTCTGTTCTGACCTTCAAAATCAGTTATTTTGGATGTTTACTTGGTTTTATGCTCTCTCATATTGGAACAGATGGCTTCCAGCTGCTGAGCACAACATTTTAAATCTTTGGTAGCTGACTCAAGATGAGAGAAACGTTTGGTATGATCCCCCACATTGGAATAAATTTTATCCAATTTTGACTCCAATGAACTGAAAGAAGACCTATATTCAGACTTAAGTTCAGATATAATCTCTTGTCGGTACTGTTCCAAAATGGTGATAATCTCGGCAGAGGAACCGGAGACAATCGCAGTTGCAGGGACTACTTTTTTTCCCAGATTTAGCAAGCTTTGAGGCCATTGTAGGACAGGCATATTCACAGGCAAGTAAGAGAACAAAGAAATTAACAGTTTGGAGTAAAAAAAGGAGATAAGCAGTGCTGAGATAAGAAATGAAATGGAGCAATAATTTTAAGCGACTAAACTATCATCATCTTACCGGAAGTCCTGAGATTTCTCCATCTGCCCAGGAATCTCATGTGTTGGCCGACACTTCTCCACAGAGTCGGGACTAATATATTTCCACAGTTCCGCTGTCCTTTGTGATGCAAGATACCATTCCCTCCCGGTTAGCTAGTACTTTCCACAGGCTCAGTAGGGTTGAAATCCTTGATCAGTCACACAGGGTAAATATGTGAGGCAGTGTCAGCTGTATCATGTAGTCTGCTGAGTTAAATTTCAGAAGCAGAGTCCATTTTCCAACCTCCACTATATTGCACACATGGCGATGGAGACCAGGTACCACTATATCCACACCAATCACTCCTCTCATCAACAGCAACTCCGAACTGATCAGTATTATTCAAATAAGTTACTTCTAAATCTTACTTTTTTGTAAACTCCGTTGATCAGGTGCAACCAGACTTCTCAGAATCAGGAATTGTATTTGGATGACAGACAGATTGTCACTTTGGTATTTTGACTGAAATCCAACCAATCGGACATTGGGTCACTGCCTCAGTCCTGCACTGAAGTGTTGGACTGGACTGTGTGTCCAAGTTGCCACAGTGGGATTGATCCACACCCTCCTACCTCAGTGACACAGAATCACAGCTGAGTGTTAAAGTGATATCGGCTTTGTTACATGGGGTGAATAATTTTGAAAATTACTGCTTTACATAACATCTCCTTTCTCTACCAGTAATGCATTTATTCAGAGAACAATCTGTGAATTTCTTTCCATTTCAGAGGTCAAGTCATTACCAGCAGTCTACATCACACCTTCCTGCAACACAGAATCTGACCAAGGCATCAGACTCCTCTGTCTGGTCAAGGACTATCAGCCTTTGAGCATCAGTCAGACATGGTCCATTAACAGTGTGGACATCACCACAGGAATCAAGAAATACCCGGCGGTGTTGGGGCAAAATTCAAAGTACACGATGAGCAGCTTGCTCGAAGTCTCTGCAGTGGACTGGAAGAATTACATCTACTCCTGCAAGGCAGGGTACAAGCCAAATGAGATTAAGACAGTGGAGTGGCAGAAACGTCAACCTCAACGTTAGTATCAGAAATAATTTATATTTAAAGCTGCACTGATGTCGGAGCATAAATCTGGAGTAGGAGGCTTTGTCATATAATGTAGGAGCATGGCAACTAACTCCTTTATTCTACTCTTACAACAACAGTGAGAAAATGTATGAAAGTTGATCTGGGCAGTTAAGCAATGTCAGGATCCACCTCCGTTGTATCCACTCCATTGTCAAATTACAGGAGCCTCTCCACCAGCCACTCCCACGAAACCCTCCCTACAGATCAGCTCCTCAGACCACTGGTCCATCATACCTCTGAACACAGAACACAGACCTGAACAAGCCTTTGCAGTTACAACAAAATAATTTCATCCTGTCCATCTGTTCTTCTTTCCCATTGATTGTAAAATTGTGTTTCCCAAACTTGCCAGTGGAAACAGCACCACACCATGTACTCCTGCTCACAGGAGCTGGTATCAGTCATTCTCCATTAAACAATTAGATCACGGCAGGTCTGCACCTCAACCCCATGACCCACCTCTCTGCATTATCATAGTATAGTGGGACATACTGCTGGGAGGCCCAAGTGATACACCCAGCCCTCCCACTCACTGGTGTGAGCCATCAGATCATCAGATCAGCTGTAAATTAACAACATTCTTGATATGGCTGGAATTGGGGAACTTGCCCAGGATGAGGGGGAATGAAATCCAAAACATGGGCAAAGCAATCATGTACTGACAGATATTAAATGTGTTACAGCTCCGAAGCTCAGCTCCCTTGTTCCATCCTGGGAGGTGATCCACAGTCAAGCAAATGCTGTCCTGGGCTGTGTGATATCTGGATTCTCTCCTAACAAGGTTAAAGTATCCTGGAAAAAAGATGGATCTGCCCAAGAAGGCATCGTTCTCCCTTCCAATCCGAGATCTGATGGTGGATTTGAAACAATCGCTTACCTGACTGTGCCTGTGCGGGAATGGACCAAGAAACAGAAATATACTTGTGAAGTGAATCACGCACCTTCCGGTTTCAGTGGTCAGGTCAACATGACATATCAAGAGGGTGAGTGATGTCTGAAGAAAAATTCATTAACTTACTCACTAAACTACTTAACTGATACTCCCACACAATTCCTGTCCCTACTGTCACTTGTTGAGTGATTTACAGATGATCTTTGCAATTTGAATCAACTCATATCACCAACAGCTTTAACCACATCTACTGTGCAGGAAAGGTATAAGATGAGGTCACCTGCCCACTCTGTCTCAAGTAATTTTAGTAGACTCTATATGTAGCTATAATGAAAAAAGTTTAGTGAGCAAAGCTCTCTTGCCATGATATACCATCTGGAGAAAATCTTGCTGTTTCCTTTTCACTGTCTTCTCAGTGTTAGTTCCTCAAAATATATCTCTGCAATTTTGTATTTGCTTCAGTCTCCAGAGTCTGTTTCCAATGTTCTCTGAGAGACTGTTCTGTTGATTGTCCACTCACTGAACTGTAGGTGCGTGAATTATTTTTGAATTGATGCCCAGTCCTCGAGTGAATGTTGTGACCTTGTGTCCACAGATCCTCGACCAGGTTCAGAGAGCACATGCATTTATCATGGCTGACACAACCTCATCCCAATAGGATGTGAGAAACAGAGGATAGAGTGTGGGAATCTGTGGGGCTCCCTTTTTTCCAAGCATGGGAAAAGAGGAGAAAATATCTAACACTTAACTCTATGAATCTTCCATTTCCAGGTGGAGATTGTCTCAGCTGTTTTACAGAGCCTGTACCAATGTTCTTTTACCAGATTAGTCCCAATGCAACATTCTCCAATGGTCCTACCCAACATATCATTGTTCAGAAGGAAAGTCTGAAATAAAATGATTGGCTCTGCACACAACTAGTTATTGAATTGTATTACTATCCATTTACTGGATACTAGACCTGCCTCTGATAACCAGTTTTCATTTGCCCATCAGCTCCATTTGGTTCCCCGCCTCCTGAACACTTTCCTCCATGGTCCACTGTCCTGTCAGATTCCTTCTGTTTCAGCCATTAATCTCTTCCACTTATCCCCTACCAGCTTCTTACTTCATACCCCCTCCCCATCCACACCCTTTCCCCCTCAACTGGTGTCACTCTCATCTGACAGAATGTATTCCTCACCACTCCACCCACCTTCTTATTCTGTCTTCTGACCACTTCCTTTCCAGTAACAGTGAAGTGTCTTGGCCTGAAAGATCGGCTGCTCATTCCTCTCCATAGACACTGCCTGACTTGCCAAGTTCCAGCGTTTTGTGTGTGTTCAAGTTTTCCAGCATCTGTAGAATCTCTTGTGCTTCTGGTTGACCATACACTCATTCATTTGTGTACATTGTTGCTTCAGTGTGACTCAGATCCCAATTCCAGTTTCCTTGGCCAGATTCCCTCCTGTCTGACTCCAGTCAGCAAGAACTGGAACCTGTTTTTCACCCAGTGGCTGTGAGGCACGAGGTGATGAAGGTGAACGGGGCAGAAATTCCAAATTGACTCAGTCAAAGGACGGATGACCCTTTGATAATGTTGGGCACAAGACAAATTGGTGAGACAAGACACAGTCTTCTGTCCAATCTGACATGCTTTGTGTGAACATCCTGGTTCAGAGTAATTTGCTGAAGTTACATTGATCCACAGTCCAAGAAGGAAACTCAGTGATCCCAAAGAATGTCAGAAAGGAGAATGTTTTGATAGAATTACCCAAGCATTGACAGGATTATATGCTTCTTGTGGAATAACACCAGCATTCAGCAATAAGGGGAGAGAGAGGCAGTGGTGGACTTTCAGTGCCAGACACTTCCTGACTGTGAGTTTACGGGAGTGGAAGACAGAATCAGTTTTCAGCTGTACAGTGATTCATCCCCCCTCGAACACCTGTATTTGAGAAGCAAGTGAATAATGTCCCAGGTAAGGTCCTGGGACTCACCCATTATTGAAATTGTTTACATTGTGCTATGAATTCAAGGTCAACATTAAATCACGGTGCAGCCCTGGTTTAGTTAAGTGAGTGAACTGATAAAGTTCAAAGTACAAAGTACATTTATTATCAAAGTATGTGCATCATATACAACCTTGAGATTCTCTTCTTGCAGGCAGTCACAAAACAAAGAATCACAATAGAATTCAGAGTCAAACATCAAATGTGTGAAAAAGAAATAATTGTTAGACAGGTACATGGATTGGAAGGGCTCCCAATTTTTTTCTATGCCATGGACCCCAACCATTAAACAAGGGATCTGTGCACCCCAGTTTGGGAACCCCTGTTTTAGAAGGTTATGGGTCAAACACTTGCAAGTGGACTAGTTTGGATGGAGAATCTTGGTCAGAATGGACTAGTTGGACTAAAGGGCCTGTTTCCATGCAATATAACCTGAACCACAGAGGCCCCTAAAGTAAATCCACAGCCACGTCACCGGTTCAGCACTGCAACCGGTCCAGGAGACCGATGGCTGCAGGCCACAGCCACGGAGCCAGGTTCAGTGCTGAGGTGAGTGCCGATGGCTGCAGGCCGCAGCTGCAGAGTCAGTTCAGTGCTGAGGTGAGGGAAGCCTCATAAAGTAGTGAGCTGAATACTGGTTCCTACTTTACCTTCACCCTCAACGGCTTAATCATTTTAATCCCAATTGGCACTTAAATTGGACAATCATCAGTTTGTTTTCTGCTCTCAACCAACATAATCCAGACTTTTACCATAGAAATAATTGTATCCCAGAAAATACTTTCATAACTTGAGGGGAATCTGGATCATTTCACTGGACAGGCACTCTGGAGATCCCTGGCACTCATCTTCAAAATGCTTCCTCACTCTGCCTTCGAACATAATCGCAGCCTCTGATTAGTGCCTCAGTTGTGACTGAATTTCCAGCAGAGCAGCTCTCCCTCTGCTCCTGGGTGGGAATAGTCAGCCTGGACAATGTGTAGAAGCCTCTGGAGGGCAGCTTGAACACACAACATTGTGACAAAGCAGCAGCTAATGTTAGTTACACCAAGAGAACAAAGGTACTTTTAAGCATTTGTGACAAAATGTAAATCTTTCTCCTACTTACATTTTGAAATATGAAGTGTAGTTTCTGAAATATTTTGACTTGAATCTTTGCTCCTGTTCCACAGACACATTCTGAAATACATGGTATTTTCTGTATTTGTTTTAATAAGTTGCTGGTTACAGTTTAAGTGACCATGAAACTGCAAAAACAATGCAAGGGCCAATCTTGTTCATTTACGTTCCTTCAGGGGAATTGGTGAATGGTGAAATAATAATTGTGACATTTCTCCCAGCTGTCTGTCCAGATACCCACCCCTCTGTCACTTTAAGCAAACCTTCCTTCGAAGAGATCTGGACAAAGCGAACAGCGACTATTCTGTGTGAGGTGGTTCACAGTGATTTATGGGGATTCAGTGTAACCTGGCAGGTGGACAGAAAGAAGAGGGAAGATGGGGTGAGGACTCTGGGTCCAGACAGCAACAGAGGTGAAGACATGATCACCAGCAGACTGACAGTCCCTGCCTCAGAGTGGAACAGTGGGGCTGAGTTCTCATGTATGATAAAGGACAAGAGTTTGCCCACACCATTGAAGAAATCCATCAGGAAGGACACAGGTACGTGTGGACAGAATTTAGTGTGAGTCTGATCTCAGCAATTGAACAGATTTATCACCATCCAGCACTAAGATAGACGATAGAAAATGAGAACAGGAGCAGGTCACTGGATCTCTCAATCTGCTGAACCATTCAATCTGGTCTCGACTGATCATCCAAATTCAGTTCATGTTCCTGCTTTCTCCAGATATCCTTTGACCCATTCACCCGAAGAATTATATACAACACATTCTTGAATATATTAGATGATATAACTTCAAGTACTTTCTGTGGGAGATAGTTCCACAGGTTCTCACTCCCTCTCACACGTACACAGCTGAGGCTGCCACCCCTGCTCCAGGGGAGATGGAACAAACAGCACAGGATGATGCAAGTCCAGGGGCTGAGTTGCACTTTCTGTCGAGTTGCTGTGTTCAGCGACTCCCATTGATTGAACTGAATGGACTAACCTTGCTGGAAGCTGCAAAATGCAGCAGGTTCAAGATTTCCACTCCACAAATCCCAATGATGAGCAGAAAGGAAAAAGCCTTTAGCTTCAGATAAGGTGAAGCCTCTCAGATTTAGAAATCGTTCATGTTGGTGCAAGATCAAAATCTATTGGGTAAAGAGGGAATTATTGGAAGATTCATTCTAACTGAGATTCTCTCTGTTCCAGGTGGTGTTGTGACTGGTCCTCACGTCTACCTCCTCCCCCCTTCATCAGATGAGGTAGACACCGATCAGACTGTGACCTTGATGTGTCTGGTCACCAAGTTCTCTCCCGCAGAGATCTATGTGGCCTGGATGGCCAATGACACCCTTCTGAAGACAGGGTTTGTGAACCAGCCGGTGACCAAGGACCCCAGAAAAGGCTGGAACACAATGACCAGTCAGCTGAAGGTTTCTCCTGAGGAGTGGAAGAGCGGCACCACTTTCTCCTGTGTGGTGGGTCATGAGTCGCTCACAACCAACCTGTTCCGAAGCATCAATAAATCTCACAGCAAACCCACCCTGGTCAATCTCTCACTTGTTCTGACTGATAGTTTTAAAACTTGTGTGTAATACTGCGTGATTCAATCCATGAGACCATAGTTTTGTTTGTTTTATGATTATTAATTATCACAGTGGATTATTTAGCTGATTAAAATGATTAAAATCTGAACCTTTTAAAATAATTCAGAATGAAATTAATATCAAGAACCAAATTAAACTACAAACATGATTCACCACAAATGCCTGAGTTTGTGTGTACATTCTCAGACCTTCTACTGCTACATTTTAATGGATTTCAACTCTGTGCGGGAATGCACAATGTATTAAATCCTTATATGTGTCAATGTACTGATCCAAATTCAATAAATATGACATGAATATGCCTTGGTTGTGATTTTTGTTGTTGGGAAATAAGGAACTTTCAACATGAGGTGTGGTAGGTGATGCACACTCGGGGAGAAATAGTAAACTTTATATCTCTGGTGTCTAAACCCTTCCTGCATCGGGTGCCCCACTGATCAGCTGTCAATGAATGGTCAGAGAAATTAGAACCTACGGCCATCTGACAAAGAGTTGAGAGTGGAAACCACTGATTAAATGCCATATTGGTGTCAAAGATGCTGGACCGCTGTTTGAGGGCTCCTTGTCCCCACTAACATTGCTGCTCCTCATCTGGTGCCTGTGTGTTACGAACTAAATGAAAAATATCATTGTTGGGAACTGTTCTGTTCCAATGGTGCGGTTAAACATCTGTCTGTCAGGACAGACGGTTTGCATCTGTACTGATGGGGGACTAATTTCATAGTGGGAAGGTTTGCTTGTGATGCGTGGTGGGGGTGGAGGTGGGTGGTGGATTTCGGTTAAACTGGAGTTGCAGGGATAGGAGCCAGAGTGTCAGAACAGATTGTGGAGAGGCTGTGGAGACAGATGTTGTTCAGGCATTAGACAAGGTCAGGAATCAAGAAGTTAAGCATGGTGTGAGTAATGTTCTGAGCTGTGTATATTTCAAAGCAAGTATTATTGTAGAAAAGGCAGATGAGCTCAGGGCAGAGCTCAACACATGGAATTACGATATTGCAGCTGTTAGTGAGACTTGGTTGCATGAGAGGCAGGACTGGCAGCTCAGTATTCTAGCGTTCCTTTGTTTTAGATTCAACAGACTGGGAGGGATTAAAGGGGGAGTTGTGGCATTAGTGAAAGTGTCATGGCAGTGTTCAATCAGGAGAGACTGAAGAACTCCTCTTGTGAGGCTTTACGGGTGGAAATGAGGAATAAGAAAGGTATGGCCATGTTAATGGGGCTATATTATAGACCACTCTGCAGGATTTAGAGGTGTAAATTGTCGGGAGATCACAGATTATTGCAAGAAACATAAGGTTGTGATAATAGGTGATTTCAACTTTCCAATTGGGTTCCTAGACTACAAAAAGGATGGAGCTTGTCAGATGTATTCAAGAAAGTTTCCTTAATCAGTACAGAGATAGCCTTACAGAGTGTGTGCAATACTTGATTTCTTATTCAGGAATGAGACAGGGCAGGTGACAGAAGACTGTGTACGGAAACATTTTGCATCTACTGAGCATAATGCCATTAGTTTCAAAATAAATATGAAAAAAGATAGATCTGATTCCCAGGATCAGATTCTAAATTGGAGAAAGGCCAATTTTGATGGTATCAGGAAGTATCTGGTCAGCATAAACTGGGACAGGCTGTGTTCTGGGAAAGGTGTTCTTGGTAAGTGGGAAGCCTTCAAAATTGAAATTTTGAGAGCACATTGCTTGTATGTGCCTGTCAGAATAAAAGGCAATGATGACAGGTTTAGAGAACCTTGGTCTTCAAGAGATATTGAGGCCCTGATTAAGATGAAAAAGGAAGTGCACAGCAGGTAAAGGCAGGTAGAAATAAATGACGAGGAAATCTGCAGATGCTGGAAATTCAAACAAAACACACAAAATGCTGGTGGAATACAGCAGGCCAGGCAGCATCTATAGGGAGAAGCACTGTCGACGTTTCTGGCTGAGACCCTTCGTCAGGACTAACTGAAAAGAAAGATACTAAGAGATTTGAAAGTAGGAGGGGGAGGGGGAAATGCAAAATGATAGGAGAAGACTGGAGGGGGTGGAATGAAGCTAAAAACTGGAAAGGTGATTGGCAAAAGTGATACAGAACTGGAGAGGGGAAAGGATCATGGGACAGGAGGTCTAGGGGAAAGAAAGGGGGAGGGGAGCACCAGAGGGTGATGGAAAACAGGCACAGTGATGGGCAGAGAGAAAAAAAAACAACTAAATATGTCAGGGATGGGGTAAGAAGGGGAGGAGGGGCATTAACGGAAGTTAGAGAAGTCAATGTTCATGCCATCAGGTTGGAGGCTACCCAGCCGGTATATAAGATGTTGTTCCTCCAACCTGAGTATGGCTTCATCTTGACAGAAGAGGAGGCCATGGATAGACATATCAGAATGGGAATGGGAACAAATGAGTTACTTATGGAGTATCAGAAATGCAAGAAAACACCTAAGAAAGAAATAGGGAGGGCTAAAAGACTGGATGAAGTTTCCTGAGCAGATAAAGTGAAGGGGAATCCCAATTAACTCCAGAGATATGTTAAGAGCACAATGATTGCAAGGGACAATATTGGTTCTCTAGAAGATCAGGATGGTAATCTATGTGTGGTGCCAAAAGTGATGGGGAGATCATCAATGGAATTTTTGTGTTTGTATTTATTTGGGAGATGGACAGAGAGTCTATAGAAGTGAGGCAAAGCAGAAGCGAGGACATGGACCCTTTACAGATTACAGAGGAGGTGCTTACTGTCTTTAAGCAAATTAAGAATTGTAAGGGGGTGGGGCCAGCAGAGATATTTAAAACATCCTTAGAATCAGATGTGGTACTGGAGCATAGCAGGATAGCTGACGTTCCATAGTTTAAAAAAGGCGGTAAAAATAAACCAGGAAATTATAGGCCAGTGAGCCTGATATCTGTCATGGGAAGGCATTTGGGAGGTATTCTAAGGGACCGGATATATGTGTATTTGGATAGACATGAACTGATGAAGGATAGTCAGCATGGCTTTGTATGTGTAGGGCATGTTTAACCAAACTTATGGGGGTTATTGAGGAAGTTACTAGGAAAGCTGATGAAGGCAAGGCAGTGGAAGTTATCTACATAGATCTTAGCAAGGCATTTGACAAGGTCTCACGGGGAGGGTGGTCAGGAAGGTTTAATCACATGGCATTCAAGAGGAGGCAGCCAATTGGATTGGATATTGGCTTTGTGGGAGAATCCAGAGGGTGATAGTGGCTGGTTGCCCCTCTGGCCTGTGATGAGCGGAGTTTCACAGGAATCTGTGCTGAGTCCATTGTTGTTTGTCATCTGTATCAATGATCATAATGATGTTATAAACTGTAATGATTTAGAAATAAACCAGCAGCAGGAGATTTCACACTGAGTCAGGTTTTAATGTTGAAGCCACTATCTTTATTAGTATCTACTTATAATATAGTAAGTCAACCAAGATAAACAAAAGTTAACAGTGTTATGGATATATGTGTGTATAGATATAACTCCTAAACCATTGAGCTTGGGGGAACAAGGCTTAGAGTCTTGAGATGGTAAAGTAGGAAAGCTCAATCATACTCCGAATAAAGGTTAGGAGAGAGATATTTGTAATCCAGGGTGAAACATAGAGAAAAGGTAAGTACGAAGTATTCCACAGATTCCACGATGGTAAAATTAGATAACAGTCACCATAGATCTTGTCTGTTGTGTCGTTCCAAATCCACATAAGAATTATCACTGAAAGTGATCTGTCACAGGGAAATCATCTTCAAGTGATTGCCACACAACATACCCAGGCAAGGGTTAACACATAAGTGGTCTCCACAGGATATCCCAAAAAAATCCACTCCTTTGGATTATACCAGGTGACAGTCACACACTCAATGTGCACTGGATTGATAATCAACCCACCTTTGTGGGCATTGGGGAGTTCCAGACCCCAGCTGCGACAAGCTGAAGCTACTGGCTTTTCCAGTCTCGCTCTCTCTCTCTCTCTTTCTCTCTCTCGACTGAACCTCGCTGTATGTACATGAGTTTAAGTTCTGCAGTAGCCTCTGACTGATGTCATAGTCCCACCTCACTTAGGTGCTCTTAAAGTAACAGTCCACAGTAAATGAAACCTGTGGGCTCATAATACTTCCCCCCTAAAAGGAAAATTTTGATCTGAAAGAGCAAAATTTTAACTGCAAACTACACAATGTGAAACAATCCAAGTATAATCGTATAATGCATTGCAGAAGCACTTACAAATACCAGATTCTACTCCACTATTAAAAATATATTGCAAACTTAACATCTAGAAAGGCAATCAGTAATTATATTATCTTTACTTTTAATGTGAGTTATCGTAAGATCATATTCCTGCAAAGTCAAACTCCAGTTTTACAACCATCTGTTCTTGTCCTTCATCTTACTCAAAAACACCAATGGATTATGATCTGTATAAACAACTAGTGGTTTCTGAGCTGGGCAAATAGAAACATCAAAATGCTGTAAAGCTAAAATTAGTGACAATAACTCATTTTCTATGGTGTAATAATTTTATTGGTGCTCATTAAATTTCCTTGAAAAGTATGCTACAGTATGTTCAAAATCCTCATCACCCCTTTGTAACAACACCACCCCTGCAGCTTCATCACTGGCATCCACAGTTATAGAACATGGCTTTGTAAAATCAGGTGCTCTGAGCACAGGTTGATGATATAAAATGGCTTTTAGTAGATAAAATGCCTCCTGACAAGGTTTTGTCCAAACAAACTTTTCACCCTTCTAAAGGAAGTTAGTCAAAGGAAGAGCAATATCAGCAAAGTTCTCACAAAATTTGCGACAATATCCAACCATTCTAAGAAACCTTCTAAGAGACTTTTTACCAGTTAGCATAGGACCTTCAGAAATTGCCTGAACTTTTGCTTGAACAGGAGCCAACTCACCTTGACCTACCACATCACCAGGATAGGTGACAGTGGCATGGCCAAATTCACTCTTAGTCAATTTAACTGTAAGGTTAGCCTTCAAAAGTCTTTCAAACAACTCTTCCACTGCAGAGATATGCGCCTCCCATGTGTCACTCCCTGTGACTAAATCATCACTATAGGTGTTTTAACTCTTGAATTACAGAATTACTCAATCTCTGGAATGTTCCTGGAACATTTTTCATTCCAAACAGCAGAACATTGTATTCATATAACCCAGAAGATGTTACAAATGCAGAAATTTCTCTACCTCTATCAGTCAGTGGAACACACCAGTATCCTTTTGACAAATCAATCTTTGTAAGAAACTTAGCTCTATCAACTTTGTCTATGCAATCATCTACTCTAGGGATAGGATAAGCATCTGTTTTTGTTACAGCATTCACTTTTCTACAGTCAGTGCAGAATCTAATTGGTTTAGGCACAATAACAGAAGGTGAACTCCAATTTGAGTTAGAAAGCTGAATAATACCATTTTTCAGAATATACTCAATTTCTTGTTCAACAAGTTTACATTTTTCTATGTTCATTTGATAGGGATGCTGTTTAATTGGCTTGGTATTCCCAACATTTATGTCATGTGATGTGATCGTGGTTTGATTTGGAGCATCGGGAAATAAATTTTTAAACTTCAAAATTAATTCCTTCATTTGTTATTGTTGCTGTGGTTGAAAATGAGCTAACTTGTTATCAATGTTTTCTGGAATAGCCAAATTTGTTAGCCTTACTGAGACAATGTTTGATTTAGAATAAACCTCAGACAAGTCAATCAAATCGTTCCCAGGGTTGCCAGATGCACTGTTATTTTCCACCCTAGTCACAATTGCACATTGTTTATCAAAATATGACTTCAACTTATTTACATGTACCAGCTGTGTTGACACTACGTCGGTCAGGTGTTTTGACTACTTAATTTACATCATTAACGAGATCATATCTGATATGGTCCATGGTATTTTGCTTCAAGTGGGTTTGTCAATATTGGAAATAAAACAAGCACCTTATCTCCCACTTGGAATATCCATTCATGAACCTCTTTGTCAAACCAACACTTCATTTTGTTTTGAGGAACCTTTACGTTTTCTCTTGCTAACTCACAAACTTTGTATAGCCTGTCCTTGAATTGCAAAACATAGTCAAGCAAATTGATATATACATCCCCATTAATTCACTGTTCCTTTAACAATGTCAAAGGCCCCCGAACTCTGTGACAGAATGCAAGTTCAAATGGACTAATCCCTAGTGATTCCTGTACTGATTCTCTCACGGTGAATGAAAGCAAAGGAACTCCCTCATCCCAATCCTTCTCATTTTCAACACAGTATGTCTTAATCATTGTTTAGAGAGTAGAACGGAATCTCTCTAAAGCTCTTTGTGATTCTGGATGGTATGCAGATGACGTGATCTGCTTAGCTCCTAATTCATAAACTACCTGCTGGAATAATCCAGATGTAAAATTACTTCCTTGATCAGACTGGATTTCTTTAGGCAAACCAAATAAAGTTAAAAAAAAAACTTTATAAGAGCCTTTGAAACAGTTTTAACTTTGATATTTTTGAGAGGTATGGCTTCTGGAAATGTAGATGCTGTACAAATGACAGTTAGCAGGTACTGATGGCCAGATTTAGTCTTTGGTAATGGGCCAACACCATCCACAATAGCCTTTGAAAAGTGTTCACCAAATGCAGGTATAGGCTGCAGTGGGGCTACTGGAGTGACCTGATTAGGTTTACCCACAACCTGACAAGTGTGACAGATCCTGCAAAAGGTCACAACATCTTTCCTCAAATTAGGCCAGAAAAATTGTTTCATAATCTTGTTTACAGTTTTATTCACACCAAGATGGCCACCTAAGGGCATATTATGGACCAAAGTTAAAATCTCATTCCTATAGATTTGGGAACTACAACTTGGTGAACAATTGCCCATTCCTCGCTTGCAGGTATAGCAAGTGGTCTCCACTTCCTCATTAACACTCCATCTTTGATATAATCTCCTACTGGCTCTTTCTTATTCTCATCATCTGAGAGAGCCTTTTCTTTTAAAGCTTCTATCTCAGATTTCTGTTCTGTTCTGCTATGAACTCCTTTCTAGACAGAGATAAATCTTTCTAGTCAGATTTAATATGGGAATCCTGGTGAAACAATGAAGGCAAAGAAATCCCTGACAAATCATCATAACCTGAACCCCGATTTTGACTATCATGGGTAGCAGAATCACACTGCACAGAACTATTTACATTTGCTGACTTCTTAGCCATACTTTGAATTACAGCGCAGGAGGGATAAATATCAGAATCCACCTTTGAATCATCAGTTGATGGGTTTAGTTGTCAGCTGCACTACAGGAACAGCTTTACCATCTGCTAGGTCGTTCCCTAACAACAAAGAAACATCTTCCACTGGTAAACTGGAGCATAGTCCTATCTTAACAGGTCCCGAAACCAACCCTGACTCTAAAGTTATCTTGTGCAGCAGCACAGAAACAATGCCACCCCGACGCCTTTAATAAGATTTACCTCACCAGTGTCAGTCTCATCACTAAACTTTAGAACACTATCAATATCACTGACTGAGAAGCCCCAGTATTTCAAAGAATTTTCACTGGTACCAGGGTTGGCCTTTTCTTTACTGACAGAAAACCACTTGACAGAAAGTGATCAAATTCTTTCCTAACTCGGTCAATCTTCTCAGTCCTTAACTGAGCCTCATCAGAACGTGCATAACCCTGTGGGTTTACAGGTGTTTCACAACACTGAATACAAGCATCTGGGACCACCTGCTTTTCTTTCTTTTTTCTTCTTCTTCTTCTTAGAACAATTAGCCATAATGTGACCAACTTTCTTACAGTACTGATAAGTAAGACCAGAATATTTCTCCTTCTCTTGCTTCCCTTCATCTTTACCTTTGTCACTAGTCCCAGATTTAATTTCTGGTTTACCCTGACTATCCATGCTACTCTTTTGGAAGCTCTTACTCGGGGTAAACTTAACCTTGTGGGTTAAAGCAAATTCATCTGCTAATCTAGCAGACTCCTGCAAAATGGCAGCATCATTTTCATCTAAATATCTCTTTATGTCACTAGGGATGCACCTTTTAAGTTCTTCAATTAAAACCAACTCTTTCAAGCTGTTAAAATCATCACCCACATTTTTAGATGTGCACCAGCGGTCAGAACACACAAAATTCTCATAAGCAAATTCCACATATCATCAAATTCGCAGATGACATGACCGTGGTGGGTCTCATCAGCAAGAATGATGAGTCAGCATACAGAGGGGAGGTGCAGCAGCTAACAGACTGCTGCAAAGCCAATAACCTGTCCCTGAATGTGAACAAAACAAAAGAGATGGTTTTGACTTCTGGAGGGCACGGAGCGACCACTCCCCACTGAACATCCAGAGTTCCTTGGTAGAGATCGTTAAGAGCACCAAATTTCTTGGTATTCACCTGATGGAGAATCTCACCTGGTCTCTCAACACCAGCTCCATAGCAAAGAAAGCCCAGCAGCATCTCTACTTTCTGCAAAGGCTGAAGAATGTCCAACTCCCACCATCCAGCCTCATCACATTCTACAGAAGTTATATGGAGAGCATCCTGAGCAGCTGAATCAGTGCCTAGTATGGAACTTGCATCATCTCAGATCACAAGACCCTGTTGCGGATAGTGAGGTCAGCTGAGAAGATCATCGGGGTCTCTCTTCCCACCATTATGGACAGCATTATGAAGAACCCCACGCACCCCTCATACAAACTCTTCTCCCTCCCGCCATCTGGGAAAAGGCACTGGAGCATTCCGGCTCTCACGACCAGACTATGTAACAGTTTCTTCCCCCAAGCTATCAGACTCCTCAATACCCAGAGACTGGACTGACATCAACATACTGCCCTCTACTGTGCCTATTGTGTTGTCTATTACTTATTGTAATGCCTGCACTGTTTTGTTCACTTTATGCAGTCCTGGGTAGGTCTGTAATCTAGTGTAGTTTTTTTTCTGTGTTGTTTTTATGTAATTTAGTGTAGTTTTTGTACTGTTTTATGTAGCACCATTGTCCTGAGAAACGTTGTCTCACTTTTACTGGATACTGTACCAGAAGTTACGGTCGAAACTACAATAAAAAGTGACTTGACCTGACTTGACTTGACTTGACTTGGGATTACAAACTATTTCTCTGATGTTCTTTGGTGAAGGACACTGGCCTTCCTACCCTGTTTACCCATATCCATCAGTCCCACACCAAACTCTTCACTGCTCTGTGATCGGCCAAATGGAGTAGAGCAAGGAATGCCGGCCTTGTCAGTGAGGGAATGATGAAATAATGACTGCAGGATCAATGTTTGCACACCAGCGTCTCAGAGACATGAAGCAAGTCTATCTGTCAGCAGAACTCGAGAAAATGAGTTCCACTGGAGCAGGGATTGTGGAATGTAACTGGACCCAGACAGTTGTTGAGATCCAGTAAACCAGAGAGATGCACAGTACTCAGCCAAGAACAGAACTAGTGCTGAAGCAATGGTACAGAGTACATTTGTGATGCTATCTCAATGTTATCCCTTTCTTTGATCACAAGTGTTCTCTAACCCGCTGAACACTTTCCTCAATTTCTCTTTCATTTCCAAAAGTAAAAAACCTTTATATTTTAGATCTGGAGGGATAACTAGTGGCATAAACATTGGCCTGCATTGTATAAGAGCAGAATATTCCAGGAAAACATTATATGAATAAAAAAGTCCATTCCCAATAGGAACATTCTAAAGTTACCTTTCCCCACCAGATGAGATGGAAAGAAGTTGGGGCACTGGGTTCTCTGCAACAGAGATTCCCCTGGACAGAATGGCCAACAACGTCAATTGTCAACCTTCAATTGATAGTTGGTCCTACAACAGTGTGGTTTATGTCACTGAAACAAGTAAGATTACCTGCAAGTCCTTTCTCATTAGCTCAAAATGGAAATATATATTTCATGACTAAATACATCAAAATAAATCACCAACATTTCTGAGATCCTGCAGTTCTTGTTAAAACTTCCCAGTGTCACGTCTGATCCTGTTGGAAACTTGTGTAGACTGCTTGAGAGTTTAAATGTCAGCCTGTGTTTGTGTTATCAAAGTTCAATAAAGAAGGTATGGAAAGCATTTGGCTGTCAGTGTTCTATGCTGGTATGTTTGGGATATAAGTGTGTGGCTTAAACATGAGGGGTGGGAAGTGTTGCCTGGTTGGTTCTGTCCTTAATTGTATCAGCAGATAGACAGACATTCAAGTAGATATAGGTATATGTGTACTATAGTTTCCACTGTGCAAATGATAGAACATTCCAGATTGGTCCACAGTTTCAAAGGTTAATTGACAGGGAAAGATATTTTATCAAATTTGTGGACATTTAGTGAACTCATTCAGAAAATGGAGAGTTACAGAAAGAAGGGACAATATGTCGGCAGTGATACCCTGGGACCAGCAGCAATGTGTTCAGTACTGACACTATTCACTGGATTTATTCATGGTTTAGGTATTTGGCAGAAACACACATGACCAATTTTTGCCACTCACACAAGGCTGGCAGATCTGTCAGAAGTCTGGAAGGCTTTAACTACAGAGAAAATACTCGATGAAATGAATAGGCAGGAACCATCTCCATTTCTTTGGACAAACTGTCTTGGAGCGACTGCTGAACATGTATGTATTCCCAAGAGCAAATTACAAGTTGGCATGATATTTAATGAAAGCTGTGAAGATCTGGTCAATATTTTTAGCAGAGTGAACTCAGTCGATTCAGAGAAATTAGTTCATTTTGTTCTGTCCAGGGGCTCCCAGGTTACAAGTGACTTGCTGTGAGGAAACATGACTCAAATCATCAAGTTTACTCAAGTTTATTGTCATGTTGATCTTCAAGAAACATCGACAAGAAACTAACCATCTCACTTTCTCAATTATTTCAGAAATCTGCACAGACTTGACAGGAGAGGAGGGGAAGGAAGAACAGGGACACGTGGATGGAGATGACAATGTGCCTACAGTTGCTGCCTTTGCCATTCTGTTCATCATCAGTTTCCTCTACAGCACCTTCATCACCGTTGTCAAGGTAACTAATTGACTAACGGAGGCATCCCATGAAACCCAAACTTTCACCTTCCTTTTCTCACCACATTGCATTCTCTGACACTGCAACCCCAACAATAGCACAATCAATAGACAATGCAGACTGAGGCACTTCAAAACCCCTGGGACTTTACACCTTTCCTCTTTACTCTGAGCCTCTGGGCCTTGAAAAGCAAAAGTTATGACCTGTACAAAAGGGACAGGTTATGCCTGAATCCACAGGGGACAAATATCCTTGCAGACCAGTTTGCTAGATCTGTTCAGAAGGGTTTTTAAAAATTTGGCAACGGGATGTAAAAGGATGTGATGGGGTTGAGGATAAAATCGTGGGTTTACAAACAGAGGCATTGTGTAGTGAGACTGCTAGCAAGAAGAAGCTGAGGAATGGGGAAAATTACAGTCAATGGGATGAGTTGCAATGTAAAAGGGGACAAGATTTAAAAATGTGATAAATACAGGACTTAAGATGTTATACTTGAATGCATACAGTATACAGAATAAGCTTGATGAACTTGAAGCACAGCTGCATATTGGCATGTATGACTTTTGGGGCATCACTGAATCATGGCTGAAAGAAGATTATAGCTGAGAGCTTAATGTCCAAGGATACACATTGTATCGAAAGGACAGAGAGGTAGGCAGAAGGAGTGATGTGGCTGTGTTGATAAAAAATTAAATTAAATCATTAGAAAGAGTTGACATAGGACCAGAAGTTGGAGAATCATTCTGCGTAGAGCTAAGAATCTGCAAGAGTAAAACCTCCAAACAGTATAGCAAAGATGTGGTCTACACATTACAACAGAGGACAGAAAATGCATGTCAAGAGTGTTATGTTAAGATAGTCATCGTGAATTTCAAAATGCAGGTTGATTGAGATGGATTGCACTTGAATAGGAGGGGAACCAGTTTCCTGGCTTTGCTGATGCTACTTGGAGTTTAAGGAGTTTAAGCTAGTTTTGCAGGGCCTGAGAACCAGAGTCCCTGGTCAGTAGGGGAAGAAACAGACCAGAAGTTAGATGTCAGGGAAGGTATTGAAAGGCAAAATTGAAGTAACAGGTATGATAGATCAGATAATTTGGAATGCGTATATTTTAATGCTGGGGGTATTATGGGTAAGGGTGATAAGACCATAAGACCAGAAGATACAGGAGCAGAAGTAGGACATTTGGCCCATCAAGTCTGCTCCACCATTCAGTCATAGACTGATGCAATTCTTCCAGAAATCCCCACTCCACTGCCTTCTCCCTATACCCTTTGATGTCGCAGCTAATCAAGAACCTATCTATCTCTGCCTTAAATGCACCCAAAGACTTGGCATCCACAGCCACTCAAGGCAACAAATTCCATGGACTTACCACCCTCTGACTAAAGTAATTTTCCATATTGCTGTTCTAAATGGATATCCTTCAATCTTGAATTCATGCCCTCTTGTCCTAGATTCCCCAACCATGGGAAATAACTTTTCCATGTCAAATCTGTTCAAGCCTTTTAACATTCTGAATATTTCTCTGAGATCCCCGTCATTCTCCTGAACTCCATGGAGTACAGCCCAAAGAGGTGCCAGACATTCCTCGTATGGTAACCTTTTCATTCCTGGAATCCTTCTCGTGAATCTTCTCTGAATCCTCTCCAATGTCAGTATATCATTTCTAAAATAAGGAGCCCAAAACTGCACACAATACTCCGAGTGTCGTCTCATCAGTCCCTTATAGAGCCTCAACATCACTTCCCTGCTCTTATATTCTATACCTCTAGAAATGAATGCCAACTTTGCATTCACCTTCTTCACCACCAACTCAACCTGGAGGTTAACCTTTAGGGAACCCTGCACAAGGACTCCCAAAACCCTTTGCATCTCTGCATTTTGAATTCTCTCTCCATTGAATTAATAGTCTACCCTTTTATTTCTTCTGCCAAAGTGAATGACCATACACTTTCCAATATTGTATTTCATTTGCCACTTCTTTGCCCATTCCCCCAAACTATCTAAGTCTCTCTGCAGGCTCCCCATTTCCTAAACACTACCCACTCCTCCACTTATCTTTATATCATTGGCAAATTTAGAGAGAAATCCATTAATCCCATAGTCCAAATCATTGAAATACATTGTGAAAAGCAGTGGTTGCAACACCAGTCCCTGTGGAACTCCACTGGTAAATGACAGCCAACCAGAATAGGACCCCTGTATTCCCACTCTCTGTTTTCTGCCAACCTGCCAATGCTCCATACATGATAGTAACTTCCTTGTAATTCCACGGGCTCTTATCTTGCTAAGCAGTCTCATGTGTGGCACCTTGTCAAAATCCTTCTGAAAATCCAAGTAGACCACATCTACTGCATCTCCTTTGTCTACCTTGCTTGTAATTTCCTCAAAAAAAATTGCAATAGGTTAGTCAGGCAGGATTTTCCTTTCAGGAAACCATGTCGGCTTTGGCCTATCTTGACATGTGCCTCCAGGTACTCTGTAATCTCATTCCTAACAATTGATTCCAACAACATCCCGACCACTGATGTCAGGCTAACAGGTCTATAGTTTCCTTTCTGCTGCCATCCACCCTTCTTAAATAGTAGGGTAGCATTTGCAAATTTCTAGTCATCTGGTAGAATGCCAGAATCTATCGATTCTTGAAAGATCATTGTTAATCCCTCCACAGTCTCGACTTCAGAACCCGAGGGTGCATTCCATCAGGTCCAGGAGACTTATCCACCCTCAGACCATTCAGCTTCATGAGTACCTTGTCACTCGTAATTTTCACTGCACCTGCTTCACTTCCCTGACACCCTTGAATGTCCGATATATCACAGATTCCACTGTGAAGACTGATGAAACTATGCATTCAGTTCCTCTGACATCTCTGCATCTCTCATTACAATATGTCCAGCATCATTTTCTATTGGTCCTATATCTACCCTCAACTCTCTTTTACCGCTAATATGCTTTAAGAAAGCTTTTAGTATCTTGTTTGATATTAGTCGCCAGCTTCCTTTCATAATTCATCTTTTCCTTCCTAATGACCTTCTTAGTTTCCTTCTGAAAGTGTTTAAAAGCTTCCCAATGCTCTATCTTCCCAGTAGCTTTGGCTTCACGTATGCCTTCTCTTATGTTTTTACTTTGGCTCTGACTTCACATGTCAGCCACCATAGTGTCCTTCTTCCATTCAAATTTTTTTTTCTTATTTGGAAAATATCTGTCTTTTTCTTTGCTATTTTTCACAGAAACACCGGTCATTGTTGCTCTGCTGTCCTTTCTGTCAGCATCCCTTTCCAGTCAACTTTGGCTGGTTTCTCCTATCATGCCATTGTAATTTCCTTTATTCCATTGAAATACCAACACATTGGAATTTATTTTCTCCTTCTCAAATTTCAAAGTGAACTCAATCATATTGTGCTCACTGTTCTCTAAGTGTTCCTTAACCTTAAGCTCTCTTATCACCTCCGGATCATTGCACAACACTTAATCCAGCACAGTCGATCCCTTACAGGGCTCAGCAACAACCTGTTGTATAAAGTCATGCCTCAGACATTCTGCAAATTCTCTCTCGTGAAGTCCAGTAATTACTTTGTTTTACCAAACCACTTTTATGTTAAAGTCCCCAACGATTATCATGACATTGCCCTTTTAAAATGCCTTTTCTTTCTCCTGCTGTAATTTTTAATCCACATCCTGGCTACTGTTCGAAGGCCTGCGTACAACTGCCACTAGGGTCCTTTTACCCTTGCCATTCCTTAATTCAACCTACAGAGACTCTACACCTTCTGATCCTATGTCATCCCTTTCTAATGATTTAATATTATTTCATATAAACAGGGCCATACTATCCCCTCCACCTACAAACCTATCTTTCCGATACACCATATATCCTGGGACGTTCAGCTCCAACAGCAGCCATCTTTTAGCCAAGATGAATTTAGAGCATGGATCAGTTTGTGGAACTACAATCTTATAGCCATTACAGAAACTTGGTCAAGAGAGGGGCAGGAATGGGTGATTAATGTACTAGGTTCTTTAAGGAGGGTGCAACCACACTAATGGGATTGTACTCCTAACCCCTAATAGTCACCAGGACATCAAGGAATGGATATGCAATTAGGTTAAGGAAAAGTGTAAAAATAATATAGTTGTTGTCATGGGGGATTTCAACTTCCTTAATATAAACTGGGACTATCGTAGTGTAAGGGATTCCAATAGGGCTGAATTTGATAAGTGCATCCAGGAAGATTTCTTAAATCAGTATGTGTATGGTCCAATGAAAAGAGGGGCCATCCTGTTTCTGGTGTTGTGGAATGAGCCTGGACAGGTGACTGACCTTTCAGTGGGTGAACAGTAACAACTTATTAACTTTCAGGATAACTATTGATAAGGATAGGTATTATCTTTGTGCAACAATTTTAAATTGGCATAGGGCAAATTTAATTAGGGCATTCAGCAGGAACTAAGAAGTGTTAATTGGAAACACCTTTCCTCTGGCAAGTCCACATCAGACATGTGGAGGCTGTTTAAAGAGCAATTGCACAGAGTGCAGGAAAGGTATGTTCCTGTCAGAAGGAAGGATGGGGATGGAAAGACAAGAGAATCTTAGATGTCCAGAGAGGTGATGAATTTAGTCAAGAAGAAAAAGATAAAGTATGTAAAGCTTCAGAAGGTCGAATCAAAAAATCACATGAGGGGTACAAAGAAGCCAGAAAGGAACTAAAAGGAATTAGGAAAGCCAGGAGAGGCCATGAAAAGTCCTTGATAAGTTGGATTAAGGAGAACGCCAAGGCATTTGAAACATACATCAAGACCAAGCGGATAACTCAGGAGAGGGTAGCACCACTCAGTGATAAAGGGGGGAATATCTGCTTAGATGCAGGGAATGTGAGTGAGGTACTTACTAAGTACTTTGCTTCAGTATTTACAAAGAGAAAGGATGTGGAGGACCAGGAGATCAGTGCTGTGTGTATAAATAAATTAGGGCATTTAAAGGCAGAGGAAGTGTTGGGCCTCCAAAAAAGGATTAAGATGGATAAGTCCTTATGACTAATGTTACATAGAAACATAGAAAACTTACATCACAATACAGGCCCTGTGTCCCTCAATGCTGTGCCGAACATCTACTTACTTTAGAAATTACCTAGGGTTACCCATAGCCCTCTGTGTTTCTAAGCTCCAAGTACCTATCCAGGAGCCTCTTAAAAGACCCTATCGTATCTGCCTTCACCCCTATCACTGGCAGCCTATTCCACACACACTCACCACTCTCAGAGTAAAAACTTACCCCTGACATCTCCTCTGACCCTACTTCCAAGGACCTTAAAACTATGCCCTCTTGTGTTAGTCATTTCAGTCCTGGGGAAAAGCCTCTGACTATATGCATGATCAATGCCTCTCATTATCTTGTACACCTCTATCAGGTCACTTCTCATCCTCCGTCGCTCCAAGGAGAAAAGGCTAAATTCGCTCATCCTATTCTCATAAGGCATGCTCCCCAATCCAGGCAACATCCTTACAAATCACCTCTGCACCCTTTCTACAGTTTCCACATTTTTCCTGTAGTGAGGTGACCAGAACTGAGCACAGTATTCTGTGGGGTCTGACCAGGGTCCTATACAGCTGTAAAATTATTTCTCAGCTCTTGAACTCAATCCCACAGTTGATGAAGGCCAATGTAACCGTATGCCTTCTTAACCACACAGTTAACCTGTGTCGCAGTTTTGAGTGTCCTATGGACATAGACCTCAAGATCCCTCTGATTCTCTACACTGCCAAGAGTCTTACCATTAATACTATATTCTGTCATCATATTAGATCTACCAAAATAAACCACCTCACACTTACCTGGGTTGAACTCCATCCGCCACTTCTCAGCCCAGTTTTGCACCCTATCAATGTCCCATTGTAACCTGTGACAGCCCCCCACACTATCCACAACACCCCCAACCTTTGTCATTAGCAAATTTATTAACCCATTCCTCATCCAAGTCAATTATAAAAATCACGAAGAGAAGGGGTCTCAGAACATATCCCTGAGGCACACCACTGGGACACCAACCTCCATGCAGAATATGACCTATCTAAACAACTCTTTGCCTTCTGTGGGCAAGCCAATTCTGGATCCATAAAGCAAGATCCCCTTGGATCCCATGCCATCTTACTTTCTTAATAAGCCTTGCATTGGTTACTTTATCAAATGTCTTGCTGAAATCCATTTCGACTAATGTTGTACCTCTATTTAAGAAGGGAACAAGGGAAAATCCTGAAAACTATAGACTGGCGAGTCTCAAGTAAGTTGAAGTGAAATTGCTGAAGAAAAATTGTAGGAATAGATTATCTGAGCTTTTGGAAAACCATGGCCTAAGTAGGGCTTTCTGTAGGGCAGGTCATGCCTTACCAACTTGATTGGGTTTTTCGACAAGGTGACAAGACAGTTTGATGAAGGTAGGGCAGTGCATGCTGTCCACATGGATCTTGGTAAAGTATTTGACAAAGTCCCCCATTGGAAGCTAATCCAGAAGATTAAGATGCATGGGATATGCAGAAAATTATCTTTTTGGATTCAGAACTGGCTTAAAACATAAAAGAGGGTAGTTGCTGATGGGAAATGTTCAAGCTGGAGGTCTGTGAATAGTGGAGTTCCACAGGTGTCTGTACTGGGATCTCTGTTGTTTATAATGTATATAAATGATCTGGATGAAAATGTAGATGGGTTGGTTGGTAAACTTGTGCATGATTCCAAGACTGGTGGAGTTATGGATAGTGCAGAAGAAACTGAGAGGAGCAGGCCAAAATGGATTAGAAGGGGACACCAGCAAGGATGATGGCAGAGCAGCAATGGCTGGTGATTTTGACAGCAAATTTTGAAGCTGCAAGACAGATGCGTCCCAAAGAAGAAATATTCTAAAGGTTGGATGATGGCAGGCAGCATCTATGGAAAAGAGTAAACAAACAATGTTTTGACCCAAGAGCCTTCATAAGTCTGACACATTGACTGTTGACTCTTTTCCAAGGACTCTTGTCTCAGTCTGATTGAGCCAACATGGACCCAGTGGGATATCAAAATCTTTCGTCTGCTGTGGTGAGCCACAGTGAGAGGATTTCCAGACAAGGCCTGGTGATTTACGACCTCCTGGTACCCGTTCATCAGCTTTCTCAGGGAGGAAGCCAAGGTGCTCAGGAGAACCAGTCGGTGCTTCTGTGGAGCCAGCACATCTTCCAACCCTGGAGAGATTTGACAGTGACTCCGGTTCTTGCTGTGTCTTCCTCAGCCAATGCTCATTCCTGTTTGAACTACAACTGTCCCGGTTCCTTTCAGAGCAAGGAAAAGTGGCCTTCATTATCTCTCTCCTGACTGGAAAAGTCCTGGCCAGGGCCACTGTGCATTGGAAACATAGGTCTGAGATCTGCTTGGATTCAGAGGAATTCAAGACAGCCATGAGGGAGGTTGTTTAATCACCTCACCAGAGCCCCTGAGACTTGAACCGCCTGATGAAGATTCAACAGGGGAGATGGTCCACGGCCGACAAAGCAATCGAATATTGGACCTTGGCCCAGAAGAGTGGTTGGAATGGGGCATCCATGGTCATGTTCTAGCACCATGGATCAACTGAAGGATGCCTCACCTTGGGAGAACCAGCTGAGATCTTAGAGGTTCTGATTGACCAGTCCAGCCGTCTCAATAATCATCTGGCAGAGCAAAAGTGGAACCACTTCAGGAAATCAAAGTGAGCCAGTCTGAGCCCAGTCCCTATGCATCACACTTCCGCCCCCCAACCTGAAACCATAACCAGCCCATCACTTGCTCAAGATCCAATCAAACTCATGCGGGTCAGATGTACTAGACTCTCTGCTGATGAAAGGTCCCAGTGTCAGAGTCAGGGTCACTGCTTTTACTGTGGGGAAGTATGTCACTGGTGGGCCAAATGTCCCAGGCTGCAACTGTCAAGACTGCTAAGACGGTCCAGTATCAGGAGGACTGTGACGGTAGCATTCACTACTCCCAATGTCACTGAATCTGGGTTCATGCTGAAGATTGAGTTCAATCAGGGTAAAAACTTAAGGCAGGTGAGAGCTGACTGAATTCTGTGGCAGTGGGTTATTTTCTGGATTTAAGAACCACCCATCAGTTCGACATATTGCTGTGAGATTTGAGCCAACCCATGCCCGCAACTGTCTTGGACGGTCACCCACTAGGTTCCGGCAAGATCCAGCAACAGACTGGATTTGCAGGTGAGGATAGGGGATCATGTAGACATTCATTTGTACATTATTGACTCTCCACTCATACCCCTGACCCTCAGGTACCCTGGGCTATCCCAGCATAATCCATCCATGGACTGGAGGAAGGGCAGAATCATTGCTTGGTCCATTCATCATAAGAGGGTTTATTTGCACCATGGTGGTCCGAGACTCAGACTCTCCCATGACCAATGACCAATAAGAGGGCAGCCTTCAGTGTGAGGTAACCTGAGAGCTTCTAGAGACGGGAAGTGTATGGTCATGCTCTTTGGCAGAAGAAACAAAAGGGTTGACTATTCTCTAAATACAGAAAATACAAAACACTGAGATGCAAAGGGTTTTTCGAGTCCTTGTGCAGGATTCCCTGAAGGTTATTTTGCAGTCTGTCATGAGGAAGGCAAATGTGATGTCAGCATTCATTTCCAGAGGGCTAGAATATAAAGGCAACGATGTAATGTTGATAATTTAAACGGCAACGACCGGTAAACAACACCATTCAGTGCAGGTGTAAAGCTGCTGCGCTTTTGTTCCCAAAATTTTCTGTGTTTAATCTCAAGTCTTTTCCCTTTTACAATTTTACAGCTTTGCTGAAACAGCCACTTTAATTTTATGAACCAACTGGAACTTTCTGAAAAATTTTCATGCCATTCAGCCCTTGCCATGATTTTAAAAAATGTGACCAGTGGTAGGGTAAGCCGTATATCGGATCTGCATGCAAACCATTGGAGATAAAAAGGGCAGCTAGGAACATGCAGACCTCCAACCAATTGAGGGAGGTGGTTTGCATGTTTCTCTAACCAGATGATAGACGGGTGGGAGGACCAGTAGACCTTTTAACCAATGGCAGCAGGGATAGAAACAGGTAGGTGGGAGGTCTGGTTCACTGTGTCTCCCTGACTTTTTCTCTGGTATTTCCCTTCTCTGTCTTCCCTCAGCAAACAGACTATGATGGGAATGGTCTGTAAATGTTTACATCCTGATACTCGCAAACATCCTCTCCACATCAACTCCATCTGGACCTTTCAATAGTCGATAGGTTTCTGAGGTTTTTATGCCGGTTGGCAAAAAGCTTTAAGGTGCATTACCAACACCTTCTGAATTACAGTGTGGGTCAACACATCATGACCCACATTTTTACATTTGACCCCATATTTTATTTGTATCAAATTTATTAAAAGACCTGTGTTCTTAAGGAACTGCACTATATATTTAAAACAATAATCCTGTGACCCATTCTGCAAAATGCTTTTAATGTTTAATTGAATTTTATTTTGTGATATCTCTAAAATCAATCTTCCCCTCTCTTGATTATATCTTGTTGGTTACAATATTCACACCTCCCATTATTGTGTTTCTTCTTTAAAAACAATGTACTTTAACCCTGTGCCCAAACCTCAATCTTGATGTTCTCACCTCCTCCCCCTGCTCTTTCCTGCACTCTTCAACCATCCCACTTCTTTTTGGATATTATTTCAAGTCAAAACAAGCTTTTCTATTATCTCATACAACATCTGGTCCTGCCGCTGAATATAAATATTTTAGACTCCTGATTGTTGTGCTTGAATCAGACAATATTACAACTCTCATTGGTGACACTACCCATCCTACCCCAAATCTACTATTGACATTCTTGAAGCATGTGTGGACATTTGTAAATATCCATAATAATTATTATTTACATAGTATTCCACAATACTATTTAAGATCACTCCTCTACTTTTCTGTCTCTTTCTGAATAATTTAGCATTCACCTCTGGTGCTTCACACAGTCATGGAGACAGCCCAGGAAAAGGCATTGTATCACTCGCTACCTTATTACTAATTCCTGTCCTTCCTGCTTTTCCTTCAATAGTCCATGCAAAACTTCTGAATTTCCTTCTTTCCTTTTCCCAGCATGGATCTAAAAGCTGTTTACTTGGATGACTTTCTCCAGGCCCTTGTAGGTTTATCCAATATGTTAACAGAAGCTGTGTTCTTCTCAGTTCCAGAGGTGTCTCTCCCAACTCCACCTGCATTGCCACCACTGGTGCTGTCCTTATTGCCCCACTGATTAACCTTAATGCGTGACTTTGAATTATATCCAGTTTATTGAGCACAGTGTGATGCTGATCCATATACCATACTTCCATAGTCCAGTATTGATCTTATTAATCCTAATGGAATATAGCAGCTGTTGTGCCTTCATTGAAGTTGCATCAATATGTTAAGTCTTCTGTGACTTCATAAGCAAAAGGTGGAATAATGTGAATGGGAATTTGGGGCAATAACTGTGAATTTAAACAAGGAAATCGAGCAAAAGTTGTATTGAGAGAACAGCTGGTTAATGGTAAGAATTGGATGATTTGGCAGATGAATGTGTGGCTGAGAAACTGATGTAGGGGGCAGGGGTTCAGATTTCTGGATCATTGGGATCCCTTCTGGGGAAGTTACAATGTGTACAAAAGGGATGGGTTGCATCTGAATCCAAGTCAGATAAATATCTTTGTAGGCAGGTTTGCAGGAGCTGTTCAGAAGGGTTTGAACTAATTTGACAGGGGATGGGAAATGGAGTGATAGGGCTGAGGATCAAGTCATTTGTTTACAAACAGAGGCAGTGTGTAGTGAGTCTATAGCAAGCAGAGGCTGATGATAGGGCAAAATTACAGTCAATGGGATGAGTAGAAATATAAAAGGAGGACAAAATTGAAAAAGGGTGATGAACACAGGACTGAAGGTGTTATAATTGAATGCACACAGTATACAGAATAAGCTATGATAAACTTGAAGCACAGCAACAGATTGACACGTATGACATTGTGGGCATCAGGGAGTTGTGGCTGAAATATGATTATAGATGTGAGCTTAATGTCCAAGGATACACATTGTTTTGAAATGACGGGCAAGTAGGCAGAGACCGTGGTGCGGCTCTCAGAAAGTTTTGAATCATTCAGGGCAGAGCTAACAATCTGCAAGGGTGAAAGACCGTGATGGGAGTTATATACGGACCTGTGAACAGTATGGCAAAGATGTGGTCTACAAGTTACAATTGGAGATAGAAAATGTATGTCAAAATTGCAATGTTAAAACAGTCTTCTGGAATTTTAATATGCAGAAAGATTGAACGGGTTGCACCTGAACCGGCGGGGGGGGGGGGGGGGGTGGGGGGTGGGGGTTGGTGGTGGTGGAAATCCAATATTGTGGCTTCAATGTTTGCTGATGCTGCTTGGGAGAGTTTCAACTAGTTTTTCAGGGGGCTGAGAACCAGAGCCCCAGGTCAGTAGGGGATGGATCTGACCAGAAGTTAGATGTCAGGGATTGCATTGAAAGGCAAAATTTAAGTACCAGGTAGAGTGGGTCAGATAGTTTGAAGTGTGTATATTTTAATGCTGAGACTATTATGGGTAAGGTGATGAAATTGCAGCATGGATCAGTACATGGAAGTACGATGTTATAGACATTACTGAAACTTGGCAGGTTAATGCGCCAGGTTTTTGGAGTTTTGGAAAAGCTAGAGGTAAGGGGGTGCAGTTGCAGTCCTGATCATGGACAATATCACAGCTGCACTCAGAGGAAACATAATGGAGGGGTCAGAAACTGTGTCCATTTGGGTGAAACTCAGGAATAGGCAGGGTGCAATCCCCTGATGGGATTGTACTACGGATCCCCTAATAGCCACGGGGACATTGAGGAGCAGATATGTAACCAGATTAAAGAAAACTGTGTAAATAATAGGTTTGGTGTCATGGGGGATTTCAACTTCCCTAATATAAACCGGGAGCTTCTGAGTGTAAGGGGTTAGATGGGTTTGACTCTGTTAAGTAGGTTTCTTAAATCAATGTGTGCATGGTCCAGTGAAAGGAGGGGCCATACTGTACCTGGTTTTGGGGAATGAGCCTGGCCAGGTGACTGACTTTTCTATGTGTGGACAGTTCAGGAATTGTGACCACAACTGGTTAACTTTCAGGATAGCTATGGACAAGGATAGTTTGGTCAATGTGGAAGAGATTTAGATTGACATAGGGAAATTTACAAGGGCATTAGGAAAGTACTAAGAAGCATTAATTGAGACCACCTTTTCTGTGGCAAGTCCATATCAGGAGACAGGAGACCGTGAGACAGGAGCAGTATTAGGCCATTCAGCCCATCAAGGCTGTCCTGCCATTCCATCATGGCTGATGCTGGACTCCACTCAACCCCATACACCTGCCTTCTCACCATATCCTTAGATGCCCTGACTGGTCAGGAAAATATCAACTTCTGCCTTAAATATACCCATAGAATTGGACTCCATTGCGGTCTGTGGCAGAGCATTCCACAGATTCACTGCTCTCAGGCTAAAAAAAAATCCTCCTTACCTCTGTTCTAAAAGATCGCCCCTCAACTGTGCCCTCTTGTTCTGCATACTCCCACCATAGGAAACATCTTCTTCACATATGCCCTATCTCGTCCTTTCAACATTCGGTAGGTTTCAATGAGATCTGCCCATAATCTTCGGAATTCGAGTGTGCACAGGCCCAAAGCTGCCAAATGCTCCTCATATGTAAATCCCTTCTTTTCTGGAGTCATCCTCATGACTCTCTCCAATGAAAACACACCCTTTCTGAGATAAGGGGCCCAAACTGTTGACAATACTCCAATTGAGGCCTGATCAGTGTCTTATAAAGCCTCAGCCTTACCTCCTTGCTTTTATATCATATTCCCCTTCACATAAGTGCTGATATTGCATTTGCCTCCTTTACCACTGACTCAACCTGTGAATTAACCTTCTGGGAGTCTTACATGAGGTCTCCTAAATCCCTTTGCACCTCTGTTGTTTGAGCCTTCTCCCCATTTAGATAATAGTCCACACTGTTGTTCCATTTACTAAAATGTGTTATCATGCATTTCCCAAGACTGTAATCCATCTGCCACTTTTTGCCTATTCTTCCAATTTATCTAAGTCATACTGCAATTGCATTGCTTCCTCAGCACTACATACCCCTCCACCTATTTTGGTATCATCTGCAAACTTTGCCACAAAGCCATTAATTCCAGTATCTAAATCATAATCAAACAATGTGAAAAGTAGCGGTCTCAATACTGACCCCTGAGGAACGTCACTAGTCAATGGCAACCAACCAGAGAAGGCCCTTGCTGCCTCCTACCATTCAGCTGATCTCTATCCATGCCAATCTCTTTCCTGTAATGCCATTCAATTTTATCTTGTAAAACCTCATGTGTTGCTCCTTATCAAATGACGTTTGAAAATCCAAGTGAGTAACATTCACAGCCTCTCCTTTGTCCACCCTGAATGTTACTTCCTTGATGAATTCTAACAGATCTGTCAGCCAAGATATCCCATTGCAAAAACTACGCTGACTTTGACTTATCTCATTATTAGTCTTCAAATACACCAAAACCTCATCCTAAAGAAAGAGACTCCACCACTTTCTGAACCATTGAGTTTTGGCTAACTAGCCTATAACTTCCTTTCTTTTGCCTTCCTCCCTTTTTAAAGAGTGGAAGGTGTTTAAAAAGCAATTGCACAGAGTTCGGGAAAGATATGTACCTGTTAGAAGGAAGGATGAGAAATGGAAATGGAAATATGAGAACCTTGGAGAAGTGATGAATTTAGTCAAGAAGGAAAAGAAAATAGTATGTTAAGATTCAGAAGTTCGGATCAAAGGAAGCATATAAGGAGTACAAGGAAACCAGAAAGGAACTCAGTGAATGAAGAAAGCCAGGAGGGGCCGTGAAAAGTCCTTGGCAGGTCAGATTAAGGAGAATCTCAAGGCATTTTTACAGACACCAAGAGTAAGATGGTAACTCAGGAGAGGATGGGACCACGCAAGGATAAGGTGGGAGGGAAACATTTGCTTGGATGCTGAGAATGTGAGTGAGGTGTGAAATGAGTACTTTGGTTCAGTATTTACCAAGGAAAAGGATATGGAGGACCAGGAGATCAGTGCTGAGTGTATAAATACATTAGGGCACTTATAGGTCAAGGAGAAGGAAGTGTTGGGCCTCCTGCTCAGGATTAAGATGGATAAGTCCTCAGGGCCAGATGGGATTTACTCCAGGTTACTGAAGGAGGCCAAAGGTGAACTCCCTGGGTCCTTGACCAGTATCCTTGTTTCCTCTCTCACCACAGGTGAGGTCCCAGAGGACTGGCGAGTGGCTAATGTTGAACCTCGATTTAAGAAGGGAACAAGGGAAAATTCTGGGAACTATGAACCAGTAAATCTCACTTCAATTGAAGGGAAATTGCCCAATAAAAATCTTAAGGATAGGATATCTGTGCATTTGGAAACTGATGGCCTAATTAGGGAGAGCCAGCATGGCTTTATGCATGGGAGGTTGTGTCTTGCAGCTTGATTGAGTTTTTTGATAAGGTGACAAGATAAACTGATGAAGGTAGGACAGTGGTTGTTATCTACATGGATTTTAGTAAGTCATTTGACAAAGTCCCCCATGGAAGGCTAATCTGGAAGATTAAGATATATGGGATCTGTGGCAAATTAGCTGTTTGAATCCAGAACTGGCTTGCTCATAGAAGACAGAGGGTAATGGTTTACGGGACTTCTTCAAGCTGGAGGTCTGTAATTAGTGGAGTTCCGTAGGTATCTGTGCTGGGACTTCTGCTGTTTGTAATGTATATAAATGATCTGGATGAAAATGCGGCTGGAGGGTCAGTAACTTTGTGAATGACGCCAAGATTGGTGGAGTTGTGGATAGTGTAGAAGAGTGGCAAAGAATACCACAACATTGATCAATTGATCAGCTGCAGATATGGACTGAGAAATGGCAGATGGAGTCTAATCCAGATAAATGTGAGGTGTTACATCATGGAAGGGCAAATGAAAAGAGACAGTACAGTTTTAAGAACATAGTCTTTTACAGTGTCATTAAGCAGAGAAATCTTGGGGTCCAAGTTCATAATCCTTGAAAGTGGCTATGCAGGTCAATAAGATGGTTAACAAGGTTTAAGGAATGCTTACTTTTAATATTCGAGGCATTGAGTTCAAAAGTCAGGAGGTTCTGTTGCAACTTTACTCAAGTTAGACCACAGTGAAGTACTGCATACAATTCTGGTTGCCTCGCTATTGGTAGGAGGTTGAGGCTTTGGAGAGGGTGTAGAAGAGGTTTACCAGGATGTTGCCTGGTTTCAAGGGAATGTGCAATCTGGAGAGGCCACATAAACTTGGGTTGTTTTCTCAGGAGCATTGAAAGCTGAGGGGGTGGGGGGATCTGATAGAGGTTTACAAGATTATGAGAGACAAATATAGTGTGGACAGAGTGTATCTCTTTCCCAGGGTTGAAATATGTGTTACCAGAGGGCATGAATTTTAGTTGAGAGGGGGTGGGATCAAGGGGATATGAGGGATTAGTTTTATACTCAGAGAGTGGAGGATGCCTGGAATGCACTGTCTGATGTGATGGTAGAAGCAAATACATTAGAGGTGTTTGGATAGGCAAGTGGATGTCGGGAAGAAGGGGGGATATGGACATGGTGTAGGTGACAGGGATTGGTGTTTGGGTGTTTTTGATTTGTTTTATAGCTGGTTTGGCACAACAGTGTGGGCCAAGTGGCCCGTGCTGTAGTAAATTATTTTGGTGCTGCATCACAAGGGAAGGAATTTGTATAATGCTTATGAGTTTTTTTTAAGAGTAGGTAGTGAATGAGCCCACTGGGCGATTATTCTGGATTGAGTGTTGCGCAATGAACCAGAATAGAGTGGAGAGTTTAAGGTAAGGGAACACTTTGGAGCCAGTGATCATAACATGATGTAATTCACCCTGAAATTAATTTGAAAAGGAGTATCTAAAGTCAGTATTACAGTGGAGTAAAGGGAATTACAGAGGCATGAGAGAGAAGCTGGCCAAAATTGATTGGAAGGGAACACTAGCAGGGGTGGCAGCAGAGTAGAAATGGCTGGAGATTCTTGGAACAATTTGAAAGGCACAAGATAGATGCATCCCAAAGAAGAAATATTCTAAAGGCAGGATGACGGCAGGCAGCATCTATGGAAAAGAGTAAACAAACGATGATTCAGGCCAAGACCCCTCATCAGTCTGAAACTTTGAGGGTTTAATCTTTTTTGTAGACGCTACCAGGCCTGTGTGTTGCCAAATGACCCATGGTACTACAGGAGAGATACTAGCCTTGTTAGAACATTCTTTGATTAGTAGGAGGCAAAGAGTTGGAATAAAGGGAGCCATTTCTGTTTAGCTGCTGGTGACTTGTGATGTTCCACAAGGGTCTGTGTTGGGATGGCATCTTTTTATGTAAAATGTCAATATATTTGGATTACAAAATCGATGGCTTTTATGACCCAGTTTGTGGATGATACTTAGAAAGGTGGAAGGGCAGATAGAGTTGAGAAAGCAGAGAGACTACAGAAATACTTAGGCAGATTTGAAGAATGGGGAAAGGAGTGGTAGATATGATAAAGTGTTGGGAAGTTACAGTCTAGTGGTTACACCCTTTGAGAGAAAAAAATAAAAGAAGGCTGTGTGTAGAACTGCTAAGGATTTCCGGAGTGAAGGCATGTTACTACTCAGGGTAAGGAGAGGCAAGACTGTGCAGGCACATGACATCAGCCAGTAGAACGGGAAAAGTTTAAGAAGTAGACCATCATATCCAACGGGCAGCGGAGTTAGATGGCTTTGGCTCAATGGGCTTAGGTTGTAACGGGACGTGGTGAGGCAGGTTTACCTGTGTTAATTGCGGAAAGGAAGTATGTGCGTGAGGCTGGTGTTCTGTGCTCAGTGACAGATGTGGGAAGTGCTGGAGTCTCCCAGCCTCCTGGACGGCCATACCTGCACACGGTGTATTGGGCTGCAGCTCCTAAAAGACTGCATTAGGGAACTAGAGCTGCAGCTTGATGACCTTTGGCTGGTCAGGGAGAGTGAGGATGTGATAGAAAGGAGTAATAGGCAGGTGGTCACTCCGGGGCCACGGGAGACAGACAAGTGGGTAACAGTCAGGAGAGGGAAGAGGGAGTCAGGTACTAGAGAGTACCCCTGTGGCTGTCCCCCTGAATAATAAGTACTGCTGTTTGAGTACTGTAGGGAGGGGGGGGATGAGGGGAACAGTCTACCTGGAGGAAGCAACAGTGGCCATGCTTCTGGCACAGAGTCCGGCCCTGTGGCTCAAAAGGGTAGGGAAGGGAAGAGGAAGGCAGTAGTGATAGAGGACTCTATAGTTAGGAGGTCAGACAGGCGATTCTGTGGATGCAGGAAAGAAATTCGGATGGTAGTTTGCCTTCCAGGTGCCAGGGTCTGGGTTGTTTCAGATCGCATCCGCATCTATCGCAGTGGGAGGGAGAACAGCCAGAGGTCATGGTACATATTGGTACCAAAGACATAGGTAGGAAAAGGAAAGGGGTCCTGAAGACAGATTACACAGTTTTAGGAAGGAAGTCGAGAAGCAGGACCACAAAAGTAGTAATCTCATGATTATGGCCTGTGCCATGTGACAGTGAGTATAGGAATAGAATGGGGTGGAGGATAAATGTGTGGCTGAGGGTTTGGAGCAGAGAGCAGGGATTCGGTTTTCTGGATCATTGGGACCTCTTTTGGGGCAGATGTGACCTGTACTAAAAGGATGGGTTGCACTTGAATCCCAGGAGGACCAATATCCTGGTGGGGAGGTTAGCTAAGGCTATTGGGGAGAGTTTAAACTAGAATTGTTGGAGGGTGGGAACCGAACTGAAGAGTTTGGGGAAGAGGTGGTTGACTCACAAACAGAGAAAGCTTGGCGACAGTGTGTAAGGGAGATAGGCAGGTGATGGAGAAGGGACACACTCAGACCGAAGGTTTGAGATGTGTCTATTTAAATGCAAAGAGTATTGTGAACAAAGCGGATGAGCTTAGAACGTGGATCAGTACTTGGAGATTTGATGTGGTGGCCATTACAGAGACTTGGATAGCTCAGGGACAGAAATGGTTAATTCAAGTGCTGGGTTTTAGATGTTTCAGGAAGGACAGGGAAGGAAGCAAAAGAGGTGGGGCTGTGGCACTGTTGAGCAGAGATAGTGTCATGGCTGCAGAAAAGCTGGACGTCATGGAGGGACTGTCTACGGAGTCTCTCTGGGTCAGAGGCGTCGAACTCAATTACACATGGGGCCAAAACTCAAAGCACACTTTAGGTCGCGGGCCGAACAGGATAAACATTTATTGAACACACTAAAACTAAACATTTTTTGAACATAAATATGAATAAAAACAGACAGGAATATTATTCCAGAAAAAATAAACTAAAACTTTAAATAACTTAAATATTTTGCTCTCCATAAAAATATCTCCTGTCAGTATTATACAAGTTAGAAATATGAGCATGCTGCAAAAAAACCCTGAAAATATAAATAAAATTTGTGCTTTTCAGCAAATGTTAAAACAACAACAAATCAAAACACTCAGTTTTCTTTCCTCTTATGCCGTTTTGTCAGAGCTGGATGCTTGGCATCTTTTCTTGGCAATAAGTTCGTTTAGGTTTGGTGTAAGGTTCTGTGTTGTGGAGATTCTCAGGATGGACTGCAGGTGTTCATCAGTGAGACAACTCCTGTGTGATGTTTTGTTAATTTTCATGACTGAGAAAAGCTTCTCACACAGATATGTGCTACCAAATATGCGCAAGGTTCGAGCCGCATGTAGACGGAGCTGAGGCATTGCTTCAGGAATGGAGCGAATAAACTGTACGGGCCCTGCAGTGTCGTACTTTGCCTTTAGTGTCCCATTACACTGCAGCTTTGACTTCAGAATAGCGTTGTATACAGCAACAGACGCTTGACGCGGGAATGTTCCCGGGTAGCCTATCGGCAGCTGTTGTACTGCATTATGGGATCTGTAGTTTGTGTGTTATCAGCGCTTCATATCGCCGGGCCATTAATAATTAAAATAATAGATCTATCTAAAATGATCTCGCGGGCCGGATATAATTGTACGCCGGGCCGGATATGACCCGCGGGCCTTGTGTTTGACACCTATGCTCTGGGTGGAGGTTAGAAACAGGAAGGGGTCAATAACTCTACTAGGTGTTTTTATAGGCCACCCAATAGTAACAGGGATATCGAGGAACAGAAAGGGAAACAGATCCTGGAAAGGTGTAATAATAACAGCGTTGTCGTGGTGGGTGATTTTAATTTCCCAAATATCGATTGGCATCTTCCTAGAGCAAGGGGTTTAGATGGGGTGGAGTTTGTTAGATATGTTCAGGAGGGTTTCTTGACAAAATATATAGATAAACTTACAAGTGGAGAGCCTACTTGATTTGGAATTGGGAAATGAACCTGGTTAGGTTTTGTATCTCTCAGTAGAGAGTATTTTGGAGATAGAGATAAGTCACTGGGACTGGATGAGATGTACCCAGTCTACTGTGGGAAGCGAGAGAGGAGATTGCTGAGCCTCTGGAGATGATCTTTGCATCTTCGATGGGGATGGGAGAGGTTCCGAACTATTGGAGGGTGGTGGATGTTGTTCCCTTAATCAAGAAAGGGAATGGAAATAGCCCAGGAAATTATAGACCAGTGAGTCTTATTTCAGTGGTTGGTAAGTTGATGGAGAAGATCCTGAGAGGCAGGATTTATGAACATTTGGAAAGGTATAACATGATTAGGAATAGTCAGCATGGCTTTGTCAAGGGCAGGTCCTGCCTTACGAGCCTGATTGAATTTTTTGAAGATGTAACTAAATACATTGATGAAGGAAGAGTAGTAGATGTAGTGTATATGGATTTCAGCAAGGCATTTGATAAAGTACCCCATGGAAGACTAATTGAGAAAGTAAGGAGGCATGGGATCCAAGGGGACATTGCTTTGTGGATCCAGAACTGGCTTGCGCACAGAAGGCAAAGAGTGGTTGTAGACATGTCATATTCTGCATGGAGTTTGGAAACCAGTGGTGTGCCTCAGGGATCTGTACTGGGACCCCTTCTCTTTGCGATTTTTATAAATGACTTGGATGAGGAAGTGGAGGGATAGGTTAGTAAATTTGCTGATGCCCAAAAGGTTGGGTGTGTTGTAGATAGTGTAGAGGGCTGTCAGAGTTTATAGCGAGGCATCAATAGGATGCAAGACTGGGTGAGAAGTGGCAGATGGAGTTCAAGCCAGGTAAGCATGAGGTGGTTCATTTTGGTAGGTCAAATATGATGGCAGAATATGGTATTAATGGTAAGACTCTTGGCTGTGTGGAGGATCAGAGGGATCTTGGGGTCCATGTCCATAGGACACTTAAAGCTGCTGTGCAGGTTGACTCTGTGGTTAAGAAGGCATACGGTGCATTGGCCTTCAACTGTAGGATTGAGTTCAAGAGCTGAGAGATAATGTTACAGCTGTATAGGACCCTAGTCAGACCCCACGGAATACTGTGCTCAGTTCTGGTAACCTCATTACAGGAAGGATGTGGAAACTATAGAAAGGGTGCAGAGGAGATTTAGAAGGACGTTGCCTGGATTGGGGAGCATGCCTAATGAGAATAGGTTGAGAGAATTTGGCCTTTTCTCCTTGAAGCGACGGAGGATGAGAGGTGACCTGATAGAGAGTACAAGATGATGAAAGGCATTGATCATGTGGATAGTCAGAGGCTTTTCCACTGGACTGAAATGGCTAACACGAGAGAGCACAGTTATAAGGTCCATGGAAGTGGGGTCAGAGGAGATGTCAGGGGTAAGTTTTTATGTAGAGAGTGGTGAGTGTGTGGAATGGGGTGCTGATGATAATGGTGAAGGCGGATACAATAAGGTCTTTACAGAGGCTCCTGGATAGGTACGTGGAGCTCAGAAAATTGGAGGACTATGGGTAACCCTAGGTAATTTCTAAATTAAGTACTTGTTTGGCACAGCATTGTGAGCCACAGGGCCTGTATTGTGCTGTAAGTATTCTATGCTTCTATGTAACTTTAGTCCTAAGGACTTATCTACCTTAATCTTCTTTTGGAGGCCCAACACTTCCTCTGCCTTTACCTCTAAATGCACTAATTTATTTATACACTCAGCACTGATCTCCTGGTCCTCCACATCTTTTTCCTTTGTAAATACTGAAGCAAAGTTCTCATTAAGTACCTCACTCACATTCACTGCATCCAAGCAGATACTCCCCCCTTTATCATTCAGTAGTACCATCCTCTCCCGAGTTATCCTCCTGGTCTTGATGTATGTATAAAGTGCCTTGGGATTCACCTTAATCCAACTTGCCAAGGGCGTTTCATGGCCCCTCCTGGGCTGCCAGCAACAGTGGTGGAGGTAGATATGATAGGGTCTATTAAGAGACTTTTGGATCGGTACATGGAGCTTGGAAAAATAGAGGGCTATAGGTAACCCTAGTAATTGCTAAAGTAGGGACATGTTTGTCACAACTTTGTGGGCCAAAGGGCCTGTGCTGTGCTGTAGGTTTTCTATGTTTCTATGCTTCTATGTTCTTATGTTGAGAAAATTCAATAATCTGAGATGTAAGGTGCCTTGGTGGTCCTTGTACAGGTTTCCATTCTGGTTACTTTGCAATTTGAGTCTGTGGTGTGGAAGGCAGATGTGATGTTTGAATTCATTTTGAAAGGACTAAAATTTGAAAGCAAGGATGTAATTTTGAGTATTTATAAGACACTCGTGAGATCACAATTGTAGTATGGTGAACAATTTTGGGCACCTTATCTAAGAAAGGATGCTCTGACATTGATGAGGGTTCAAAAGAGTTTAACAAAATGATTCCAGGATTGAAAGGCTTATCATATGAGAAGTGTTTGATGGCTCAGGTCTGTATTCACTGGAATTCACAAGAATGAGGGGGCTATCTCATTGAAACCTATTGAATGTTGAAATGCCTCAACACAGTGGATGTGGAGAGAATGTTTCCTCTAGTGGGAGAGTCTAGGACCAAAGGACACAGCCTCAGACTAGAGGGTCATCCATTTAGAATGGAGATGAGGAGGAATTACTTTTGCCAGAGAGTGATTAATCTGTGTAATTCTTGTCATGGGCAACCGTGGTGCTCAAGTCATTGGATATATCTAAGGAAGGGTTGGTAAATTCTTGTTTAGTCAGGACGTGAAGGGATACTTGGAAAAGGCAGGTGACTGGGGCTGAGAGGGAAATTGAATCAGTCATGATGTAATGCTAGAGCAGACTCGATGGGCTAAATGCCCTAATTCTGCTCCTATCTCTTATGGTTTTATTCAGGAACTAAAACATTCGCCTAACTATGGATCACCCTGATGTTCTCACAGATTAAGTTCTGTACTTCACCTTGTCACACACAATATCATACTCTCCTGTCTATATTTCAGGTTCATCAGTGATGAGCAGATACACGCCCCACATTCAATCAAGAGACCCCTGCTTGGCTGCAATGTTTGTAAACGGAGTCTCCATCTCACTCACTCGGCAATCCAAGGCTACTGCACTGCAACTGCTGATTTCAGAAAATAAATCTCTAAATGCACCAGGGATGCCAGATGGGAAATGAGGGCACAGAGCCAGTTCAGTGAGTGGAGGGACAGCAGTGGATAATACATTGGACATTGGGGAAATGGCAGGATATGTGACACTGGAGGGGGTATACAGGAGGGGAGAAGAAGGCAGGGTTAAGGCTTGGGAATGGGGAGCAGGGGAATGGAGGTGTGGGTAGTGATGGAGAAGAGGGAGTTGAGGAAGTTATTATTGTTGTGGAGCAAGAAGTTGATATGGTGAGTGGGAGTGCGCAGAATGTTCTGTCAAGTTTTGGTAATCAGATGTTGTGGAAATCATCGCCTGTAGCTTTTCTTTCAGTTTTCTGCTAGAGTTTATGTCATGATTTGAAACTGTACTTATTAAAAACAATGAAAAGGAGAAAATGAAGTGACTGGAGTTAATAAAACTGAGGGAAGCCATTCAGCCCATCTTAGTTCCCTCATCACTGAAATGACTTCACCTGCCTTCAAGTACCAGTGGGTAATGCATCCCAGGACAAATATCGGAGAGATTTCCAGTCTGTGATATATGAGTGTAGCCCCAACATACTCCTGATGTTCTTAATGGATTTCCCACAGTGGGAATACCAGGATGCTGCACCTGAGAAAGATAGTCAAGGAAACACAGAGGCTCATTGGCAGAGTTTCTCAGAATCCTGTTTTACATCCCAGAGCCAGATATTGATGGAATGTTTCATAATGAGTGTCTCAATCCCATATATCAACATATTATCCTAATTCTCCACACTCCATGTCCTGTAAAAATGTGGGTACAGGAGCTTCTCCGTTACACACCCAATCTCCCTTCAATGTCTCAGCTGGAAGGTAGCACCTCTGTCCCTCTGTACTACAGTGAACAGCCAAGTCAGCCTGAATTTTTGATCTCACATCACTGAAAAGTGACTTAAGAACATCAGTGCCCTGGAACAGAACTCTCTGTTATGACCAAAGCTTTTGGCCAGCTTGGTGTTTAGCTGAAGGAAAATTTCTGCATCCTGCATCAACCCCCGTCAGAGAGTTTGGAGGTGTTGGTACAAGTACAGCTGACTCAGAACTGGATATCGATCATGTACATGTTTTAATGGATTTTAGCAAGGCATTTGATAAGGTACCCCCATGCAAGGCTTATTGAGAAAGTAAGGAGGCATTGGATCCAAGGGGACATTGCTTGTTGGATCCAGAACTCACTTGCCCACAGAAGGTGAAGAGTGGCTGTAGGCGGGTCATATTCTGCATGGAGGTCAGTGACCAGTGGTGTGCCTCAGGGATCTGTTATGGGACCGCTACACTTCGTGATTTTTATAAATGACCTGGATGAGGAAGTGGAGGGATGGGTTCGTAAATTTGCTGATGACACAAATGTTGGGGGTGTTGTGGATAGTGTGGAGGCTGTCAGAGGTTACAACGGGACATTGATAGGATGCAGAAATGGGCTGAGAAGTGGCAGATGGAGTTCAACCCAGATAAGTGTGAGGTAGTTCATTTTGGTAGGTCATATATGATGGCAGAATAAGCATTAACAGTAAGACTCTTGGCAGTGTGGAGGATCAGGGGGATCTTGGGGTCTGAGTCCAGAGGACACTCAAAGTTGCTACACAGATTGACTCTGTGGTTAATAAGGCATAAGACACCGGCCTTGATCAATCGTGGGATTGAGTTTAAGAGCCAAGAGGTAATGTTGCAGCTATATAGGACCCTGGTCAGACCCCACTTGGAGTATTGTGCTCAGTTCTGGTTGCCACTCTATAGTAAGGATGTGGAAATCAGAGAAAGGCTGCAGAGGAGATTTACAAGGATGTTGCCTGGATTGGGGAGCATGCCTTATGAGAATAGGTTGAGTGAACTCGGCCTTTTCTCCTTGGAGTGTGGAGGATGAGAGGTGGCTTGATAGAGGTGTACAAGATAATGAGAGGCATTGATCATGCGTAGTCAGAGGCTTTTTCCCAGGGCTGAAATGGCTAGCACAAGAGGGGATAGTTTTATGGTGCTTGGAAGTAGGTACAGAGAGATTTCAGGGGTAAGTTTGTTATGCAGAGAGTGGTGCATGCGTGGAATGGGCTGCTGGCAGTGCTGGTGGAGGCGGAAACAATAGGGTCTTTTAAAAGACTCTTGGATGGCTACATGCAGCTTAGAAAAATAGAGGACTTTGGGTAATCTTAGGTAGGGACATGTTCGGCACAGCTTTGTGGGCTGAAGGGCCTGTAGAAGAAGAAGAAGAAAGCCCTTAACTCCGAATGGAGTCACTGGGACGCCATCATAAGGCTTCCTTATTTTTACAAGGCCAAGCATGACACTCAACCCAGCATGGATGGAAAGCGTGCAAGGAAGCTGGCTGAATTTGAACTCAGGAACCTTTGCTCCGAAGTCTGGTGCTGATGCCACTATGCCATCAGCCGGTGAACATATTCAGTCATATGTGAAAATATATACGGAGCAGACTTTAGAAATTGCAACCATATCACAGATTGTAGGAGATTCCCTGTGCCCAGAACCTGGAGTGCAGAGCAGGTCATGAGGGTACATGGCACTGAATCAGATACCGGGGACATTACTGCAGGAAAAGGAGATGACGTGGGACCAGATCCAAATTTAATTAAAAATTAATTAAGAATTAAGTCACAGTTACATGCTTAATGAACTGACTTTAAACATCCCCGCTGCCATAATGTGATCTGAACTCGGGTATCTACATCACAAAATCAGTTTCTTGATTCCCTATGTTTTGCTCAGCAACCAGGCTCCCTCCCAGTCTCACGCTTCAGCCAACTAGAAAGCCAGAATGTGCAACAACTGAGGACCTTACCTTGTCACTGGCCTCAGCTCCCCCCCAGAAATGTCGGCTCCCGACACTGCCCTGCCCCTCCTTCTTTCCCTCCCTGATTTCGTGCTGCCAGTCCTCCAGTATATTTTACACTCTTCACTGCTCACAGCAACAGCTTTGCCTTCTGCTTCCTGTTTGTGTGTCTGCCCCTCTCTCTCTTTCTCAGCTAATGACACTGACAGTCTGTTTGTACACAGTGCAGGCAGCTTGTCAGAGCCAGCTTCTGACCTCGTGCACTGTGGGGTGGGAGGGAGAAATGAGGCAGCAGATTGGAGGTTTGGAAAGTTTGAAATGAGCTGAGGGAAGATGGAAGGAGAGGTAGAGAAGCAGGAAGGGCAAAGAGAGAGAGGTCACAGTATAAAAGGGAGAGACTTGCCAAGGCCTGGATACCAGACTAATATCCAAATCTGTGCCATGTTCCTCACTTGCTGCTCTGCACCCTGTGTTCTAGGCACAGGGCATCTCCCTGCCTTTGTGAATGTGTGGCTCTCCAAAATCTGATCCAAGTATATTTTTGCACAATACTGCATTTGGGGCATTCCCACAGAGACGGGCTGAGAATTGTTCTTTCAATCTCATCCTCGGGCTTTGTCCAAATAACTGCTGTTACCTGGATGGAGGAACCCTCTCACTGACGGGAATCGATCCCAATTTCCCGAGGATGAGATGACAGCTGACACTAAAATAGATGGTATTGTAGGGAGTGAAGAAAGTTAGCAACAATTACAGTGGGATCTTGATCAGCTGGGTAGGTGGGCTGAGGAATTACAAATCGAGTATAATTCAGATGAGGATGTCTCTGAGCGATTGCAGAACATTCTCAGTGGGGAGGGTGAGCAGACAGAAGTGGTTGCACACATTGGCTCAAATGACAATAGGCAGAAAAAATGGATGTACTGTTGTGTAGTGAATATAGGGAGAAAGAAAATATGTTAAAATGTAAGACCCCAACAACGGTAATCTCTGGGTTATTCCCGGTTCAATGTGCTGGTGAGGTTAAAAATTGAATATATTGTAGATTAGTACTTAGCTGACACCTTGCACAAGGAGCAGGAATTCAGCTCAGTTCAGTAATTTAAGAAGGGTTACAAATGAACTATAGTTGAGTAAACCCAATATCTATGGTAGGAGGTTAATATAACGGATTAAAAATTGGTGAGAAATTAGACTGGGAAGATTTTAAAAACACCAGAAGGCAATTTACAAGGCTTCTTTTCCTATTACGCCCAATGGGTCCCTCACTACGCAGATAAGGCCCGCCCCTGGTCAAGTCCACCACATTTCCCCTCTCTGCCGAGGCCCGCGCGGCCTTCAGCCGCATTAAAGGGGACATTGCCAAAGCAACGATGCATGCGGTGGACGAGACCATTCCCTTCCAAGTAGAGAGTGACGCCTCTGACTTCGCGCTGGCTACTACCGTCAAACAGGCAGGAAGACTGGTAGCATTCTTCTCTCATACCCTTCAAGGCCCTGAATTTCGGCACTCCACGGTGGAGAAAGAAGCCTAGGCCATAGTGGAAGCTATTAGGCACTGGAGGCACTATCTCGCCAGCAAAAGGTTCACCTTGCTGACTGACCAGCGCTCAGTTGTGTTCATGTTTAGCAACCAACAGCGGGGCAAAATCAAAAATGATAAAATTTTGTGGTGGAGAATGGAACTCTCCACCTACAACTATGACATCCTGTACCGGCCTGGAAGGCTCAATGAGCCCCCTGATGCCCTATCCCGGGGAGCGTGTGCCAGCGTGCAGTTCAACTGGCTTTATGCCCTCCATGCACATCTTTGCCACCCGGGGGTCACCCGACTTTACCATTTCGTGAAAGCCCGGAACCTGCCTTAATCCCTTGAGAACATCAGGACGATGACCAGGGACTGCCAAGTCTGCGCTGAGTGCAAACCGCACTTCTACCGTCCTGAAAAGGCACAACTTATCAAGGCCACCTGCCCCTTTGAGTGACTGAGTGTCGACTTTAAGGGCCCCCTTCCCTCCACCGACCGCAATGTCTACAGTCTCAACATAATCGACGAGTGCTCCCGGTTCCCCTTTGCAATCCCCTGCCCCGATACCACTGCCACATCCGTCATAAAAGCCCTGTGCCAGCTCTTCACTCTGTTCGGATATCCCTGCTATATCCACAGTGATAGAGGGTCCTCGTTTATGAGTGATGAGCTGCGCCAGTACCTGCTGGCTAGGGGTATTGCTACTTGTAGGACCACGAGCTATAATCCCCGGGGGAATGGACAGGTGCAGAGGGAGAATGCCACTGTGTGGAAGGCCACACTCTTAGCCCTTAGGTCAAAGGGATTGCCGGTGTCTCACTGGCAGGAGGTCCTCCCCGAGGCACTCCACTCCATCCGCTCCCTGTTATGTACGTCCACCAATGCCACCCCTCATGAGCGACTCTTTTCTTTTCCCAGGAAGTCTGCCACTGGGACCACCCTACTGGTTTGACTGACGTCCCCAGGGCCAGTGCGGCTCCGGAAACATGAGAGGAGCAATAAATACTCCCCGATGGTCGAGAGGGTTCATCTTCTACATGCAAACCCCCAGTATGCCTACGTGGTCTGACCTAATGGGCGGGAGGACACGGTTTCCGTCCACGTCCTGGCACCCGCAGGAGCACCAGACCCCTACCCCGAACACTCCACGGTGACTATGAAACCCGTACCCACCGAGGTGTATACCCACGAGACACCGCGCACACCAAGCCCTACACAGACTCCTCACGACACTCCCATACCAGGCGCCTTGCACACGCATGAGGGATTACTGATGCCTAATGGGCTAGCACAACCACCGTCACCGGTGCAATCACCTCCGGCACTCATGCAATCACCACCGGTGCTTCGTAGATCGCAGCGAGAGATTTGACCGCCTTATAGACTTAACCTGTAAATATACTTGTAAGAAACTTCGCCCCATGGGGACTCTTTTTTAAAATGGTGGGGGGGTGAATGTGGTAAACTATGTATACCTGTCTGGACACGCCCCTCTGCTGACTGCTCCAGTGGCTCTTCCCACAGACCCCTGTATAAAGGCGAATGGAGGCACTGTTCCTCCCTCAGTCTCCAGGACGTCGGGTCGTGGTCTCATGCTGCTAATAAAAGCCTATCGTTCGCCTCCCGTCTCCAAGAGTTATTGATGGTGCATCATTCCCTAAAGGTTAACTTGCAGGTTGAGTCATGGGGTGAGGAAGGAAAATGTGATGTCAGCATTCATTTCAACAGGACTACAAGATAAAAGCAAGGATGTAATGTTAAGGCTTTAGAAAGCACTGGTGAGGCCCAACTTGGAGTACTGTGAGCAATTCTGGGCCCCTTATCTAAGAAAGAATGTGCTGACATTGGGGAGAGTTCAAAGGAGATTCACAAAAATGATTCTGGGATTGAAAGGTTTGTCATATGGAGAGCATTTCATGTAATCACTGGAATTCAGAAGAATGAGCAGTGACCCTATTGAAACTGATCAAATGCTGAAAAGCCTTGATAAGAGTGGATGTGGAGAAGATGTTTCCCATGGTGGGAGAGTCTAAGACCAGAAGACACAGAATAGAGGGGCGTCCTTTTAGAAGAGAAGAAGATGAATCCACTGCCACAGGCAGCTGTGGAGGCCAAGTCTGGACATATTCAAGGCAGAGGTTAATTTTTCTTGATTAATCAGTGCATGAAGGGATATGAGTAACAGACAGGAGATTGGGGCTGAGAGGGAAAGTGGATCAGCCATGATGAAAAGGTGGAACAGTCTTGATGGGCCAAATGTCCTAATTCTGTTCCAATATCTTATGGAATTAATGGAGGAGTTCAGAAAACTGAGGTAGATTAGGATTAGTGAGCAGGGCTCTGTGCGTGGGAGATTATGTCTCATGAATTTGCTCTTGTTTCATCCTGCTCCACCTTCCAAAAGACCATTAGGTTTCTCTGTTTCTGTTCCCATTTGTTCATTCCTCATCTATTATGGCACAGTAGTTTAGTGGGAATGGCCTCAGAGGCAGTGTTTTGCACTCTGTGTTGGATACAAAAAGTCTGGAGCACCTTCAGTCTCCGCAGGTGAACACATCTGCACCAGGTGCACCGAGTTGCAGCAACTGAGAGAATGTATTAATAAACTGAAGCTGCAGCTCGATGACCTTCAAATCATATGGGAGAATGAGGAGGTGTTCAACATGAGGATGATAGACATCGAATGAGGATCTACAGGGAGGTAGTTACCCTGAGGTTGGATAAGACAGGTAACTGGGTGACTGTCAGGAGAAGAGGAGGAAATGCATAGCCTCTGCAGATAACACCTGTGGCTGTTCCCCCCAATAATAAGTATTTAACTTCAGATACTATTGAGGGGCTGACCTGCCAGTGGGGTGCCACGGTGAACGGGTCTTTGGCACTGATCTGGTGACGGAGCTCAGAAACGCAGGCAGGTGAAGAGGAATGCAGTGATGATAGGAGATTCCTTAGTCAGCGGAACAGAGATGAAATTCTTTGGGCATCATTGAATATCGCAGGCTGCAACTATCAGGACTGCTGAGACCATTCAGTATTGGGAGGACTGTGACTGTAGCAGTCCCTACTCCCAATCCCATTGATTCATTGGTCAATTCGACATCCAGCATCAGTATTAGAATCAGGTTTATTATCATGGGCATGTGTTGTGAAATTTGTTAACTTAGCAGAAGCAGTTCAATCCGATACATAATATAAAAGAAAAAATAAATAAATAATTTTCAGTATATGTATATTGAATAGATTAAAAATCATGGTGAAAACAGAAATAATATATATTGAACAAGTGAGGGAGCGTTCAAAGGTTCAATGTCCATTTTGGAATTGGATGGCAGAGGAGAAGAAGCTTTTCCTGAATTGCTGAGTGTGCGCCTTCAGGCTTCTGTACCCCCAATTTGATGGTAACATCGAGAAAAGGGCATGCCCTGGGTGCTGGATGTCCTTAATAATGGACGCTGTCTTTCTAAGACACTGCTCCTTGAAGATGTCCTGGGTACTTTGCAGGCTCGTACCCAAGTTGGAGCTGACTAAATTTACAACCTCTCTTTCGGTCCTGTGCAGAACCCCCCAACCCCAATACCAGACAGTGATGCAGTCTGTCAGACTGCTCTCCACGGTACACCTATAGAAGTGTTTGAGTGTTTTGTTGACAAACCAAATCTCTTAAAACTCTTCAAATCAATCTCTTCAGACAAAATCACTTCAAGTGTAGTTGCTGTCTTGTTTTCTTTATAACAGCATCGACATGTTGTGACCAGGTTAGATCCTTAGAGATCTTGACACCCAGGAACTTGAAACTGCTCACTCTCTCCACTTCTGATCCCTCTATAAGGATTAGTATGTGTTCCTTCGCCTTACCCTTCCTGAAGTCCACAATCAGTTTTTTCATCATACTGATATTGAGTGCAAGTTTGTTACTGTGACACCACAACACTAGTTGGTATATCTTGCTCCTATATGCCCTGTGATCTCCATCTGAAACTCTGCCAACAATACAATGGTTTTATCATCAGCAAATTTATAGATGGTATTTGAGCTATGCTGAGCCATTTAGTCATGGGTATAGAGAGGGCAGAGCAGTGAGCTAAGCCCTTTGTCCAAAGTTCAGTCCGGTCGCAGGTACTCCAATGGGGTCATTCATCGAGAATGACCACACTGCCAGGGATCGCCTCAAGTTTATCAAGAGGAGGTACTGTTGGCCCGGAATGATGAAAGAGGTTCAGCACTATGTGCAGGCATGTGAAGTGTGCGACCAGAACAAGGAGCCTGGTACCCAACCTCAAGGGTTTCTCCATCCATGATCTGTTCTGGAAATATGTTGGACACACACTGCATGGACTTTGTCACAAGTCTCCCGACATCCAAGGGGAAGTTAGTCATCATGGTAATTATCCATTGGTTTCTAAAGCCTGCAAGTTCATTGCCTTGGAGAAACAACCATCTGCAGCGGGGATGGTTGAAATTGTCCTGGTCCTGGTCTTCAGGATCCACAGATTCCCGATGGACATTGTCTCAGATTGTGGTCCACTATAAACATCACATTTCTGGAGACTGTTCTGTAAACTGATCGGGGCAA